>NC_053156.1:229005581-229341415 GCF_016835505.1 Polypterus senegalus | reverse complement strand
TTAATGTTACTTGCTACTTTCTGGTTTACATTAGCAATTGCACTAATGTCATACATCCGGTACACATCCTTTCCCTGCGCTTAGCCTGACTGATTTATCTCACTAGATGCACAGCAGATGTTTGATCTTGTGGTGTTACCTTTTCCAAACGCAAGGCAAATCTGACTTTGATACAAATTTTATCTCTTTGATCAAATTGCTTTATAGATCTCCGCTGCTTCATCTCAACTCCTTGTATGTTTTTCAGTTATTTTCCAGGGCACATAGCACAATCCAAGGGCTGTGCTTTACCATTTCTGCACTCCATGCTTACAATTGATCCTCTAGCTGTTTCAGTCTGATAAACTTACAAAAATGAGACACAGTTCAGACGAAGGCCTGGACATAGGATGATCGAGCAGAATGTGTCAGTTTATGCTCATGACCTTCTTTTACCTTTATCAGGTTTCCAGGCCTTGGTGGCACATGGCACTCTGTGTTAGATATTTTGTCCTATTATATAACACATGATTTTTTAGCAAATATGAAATCTGGTATCAATCTTTAGAATTCAATATAAAAACAGGTTACTGATGCAATTGTTAATGGTATTGCTTCATAGATTCAACAATCTGGGTCTGTCTCTGTGGCTGCACATTCTTCGTGTGGCTCTGTGAATTTTCCTCCCACATCACAAACACATGCAGGCAAAGTTTATTGGCCATGTGGGGGTGATTATGAATGGGCCTACCGATTGACTAAAGCCTCATCCAGGTTTGGTTTTTGCCTTGTTCATGAAGCTACTCTATGACCCAATATTTAATTAAACTGATCTGAGAATATCTTATTATTTACAGCTTCTCACATTTCAACAGGAAGGATATAAGCTTTATGATTCACCCATCTGTTCATTTTTTACCTGCTTAATGCAATGTAGAGATGACATTATTTATTATTATTATTATTATAATAATAATAATAATAGTAATAATTTAGCAGATGCCTTTATCCAACATGACTTACAAAGTAACTTATAATACATGCAAAAATGAAGGTACAAGCATCAAAAGCAACAGAGAACAAGATACAAAAAGCAAGCAAAAGGGATTACAATAATTACATAACTATACCTGCAGCTAGACTAAGGCAAAATCCGAATCCTAAACTCTATGTCCGTGCAACAGCAGCTACCCTGCAGGAGAAAAACTAAGCAGTTTCAAAATATTTAATGAAACGATTCATGCTTAAGAAGTAAGAGCCAACAATCTCTCATACCATTATTTGGAATCTTCTGCATCTTTCATTGAAGCCTAAAGCTGTGCAGTGGGGGTGAGGTCATGGATGGGGAAGTATTGTGGCTCCTGCCACCATATTACCCACTTTTGTTATTGCTAATATCATCATTTTTGTCTCCACCTGCTTCTCTCAATTGCTCTTTAAACTGACAAGGAGTGGGTGTCCAAGAGCTTATAAAATAATCTCTTTTTTCAGATATTTTCTATCATCCTGAATGAGATTAAACTAGATTTTTCTATATGCTTGAGCATACAGTACCTTGTAGTCAGAATGCACTACAACACCCACACTTTATGCGATAATAGTCTTTGAAAATGTACTGTAAATAACGGTAATCCACAGACTTAAAAAGACAAGAGGGATTTGAGTTGCCTAGTTTTCAGCTTTATTACTGATCTCTAAGTATTTGCTGCTTTGAGTGTTGTCATTATTACTGCTGGTTACTGTCAAGGCTGGCCAGGATTAAGCATGATGCCAGATCCCAAAACTCCATTGCAGCTTATGAATATCTTTACTTTTTATTTACTTATTATGTTTTTTTTCCCAATTGTTCAGGACCTTGCTTTACATGTACATTTAACACTGACTCTGAATTTTTGGTCTAAGATGATTATATGTACATTTCACTAAGTGTAAAACTGACAGTTGTCACTTTTTCTTTTATTTTTGTAACTGGGACACACCATATCTTTTTCTGTTTAATTTCCAAGTCCCCAAACTTAACTAGACAGGGATGTGGACACAGCTAACTCATAAATCTATAGCTGTTTATCGTGATACTGCAGGTCAGCTCAGGTCAGGTCAGGTTGGGGAGCATGCTCTGGTACAGCACATTGCCGTACCCACCACATGACAAAACATCTCAGGATCCTGTTTTGGAAACCCTCCAGGCAGACATGCGGTTCAGCCCCACCCTCCAGAAATGACCCTCTATCTGTTGCTTCCCCTTGGCCTGGTCCAGCCACTTGGTTTCTCAGCAGTGAGGATTCTGTGAGCCGGATCACCCTCAGGGAATCAGGCCACATTTCCATAGTGCTGTAACTGACACTCCCTCACAATGCAGGTAATCTGCCTCATTTGGGACTCCATGAGTAACCGCACGTTCGACACAAAGTCAAACCAGCGGTACCCATTGATTCTCCAAAGAGACACAGTACCAAAGGAGTCCACTCTTTGTCTCAGGTCACTGGATAACATCCAGGTCTTGCAACCATAAAGCAAAACAGGAAGCACCAGGACTCTAAAGAATTGAACCTTTGTCCTTTTGCATAGATATCGGGAGCACCACTCACCCCTTTCCTCATGACCCCCCATGCTCTCCCAATCCGTCTTCTGACTTCATAGTAAGAGTAACCAGAGACATGAATGTCACTGCCGAAGTAAGCAAACCTCTCGACAAGGTTGACACTCTCTCCTGAGATAGACACATTGCTGATGGCTGTGCCTAAGAGGTCATTAAAGGCCTGGATCTTAGTTTTTATCTAGGAGGCTCACAAGCCCAGGCACACTGACTCCTTGCTCAGTCTCTCGAGAGCCCCAATCAGAGCCTCCACTGAGTCTGTGACGATCACAGCATCGTCAGCAAAGTCAAGATCAGTGAATGTTTCTTCACCAACAGATGTCCCATAGCCGCTGGACCCCACAACCTTTCCCAACACCCAGTCCATGCCAGCAGCAAGAACACACCCCAGACAAACCCCAGAATCAATTGGGAAAAACGCATTGGTTCTGCCTCCATTGTGAATAGCACTCACAGTACCAGTGTACAGGTAAATGTGTGATTCCATAATGTGAAAATAAGATGAAAAAAATCATGTACAGAGACATACTTAGAATGAAGAGTTTCCATCAACCCCTTAATTGTGACACCTGGAGTTAGGGATTGTAGCACTTAGATCTGACATGAACAACCAAACTAAAACCCAACAGAGTGCTGATCTACAAGTTTGTGGAATTCACTTTTCTAAAGAATATTACTTCTAGCCTTAACAAAAAAGAATGTTCCTTATCAACTCTTTTTGAAGCTGACTGCAGTTCCAAATGTTATCCAGGTGAGTCATTTCACTACAGCTGAAAGTGGGGTGAAAAAAGAGCCATGTAGTATTTGCAACGTAAATGTCTACTGCATACAAGAGTAGCAGGGTGGCATAGTAGCACAGCTGTTAGCATTACTGCTTCTCAGATCTAGCCATCCTGGAAAAGAACCTCCTTGTGCCTGGCCATTGTCAATGTGGAGTTGTCATGTTCTCTCAGAGTAAATGTGGTGTTTCTTCTCACATCTCCACACACGTGCAGGTTAAGCAAATTCATGATTTCCAGTTATTGTGATTAGGCATGCGGATGGCTGTATGCATGAATGGATATGGGACAGCTTATTTGAATAAATCCTGACAAAAAAATCTTCTCCTAAGCCCCCAAATCGCTTTTAAAAGAAAATGGGGTATTACAGCACTCAAAAAACAAGCTACAGGAAAACAGGGGGTGCCACGGAAGGAGACAGACAATCAGGTGAACTGAACAGCCAGATTTCTTTCAAAATAGCAGAATCTCTCAAAAATGTATTTTTCTGAAAATTAAGTATAGTTAAGCAATTTTACAATATGTGTGCGACCTCAAGACACGGATAGATAAATACATGAGAACATTCTTGGCTTGAAAATGGACATACTGGCTAAGTTTTGAGGATGTGGTTTTCATATTTGAACAGGTGCTCCTTGAGCAGCCCTATAAATTGCAAGAACTTACACAGTATGTTTAAATTTATAAAAAAAATTACTTAAGAATGCAAGTTACTGTGGAAAATTAATGTATACCATGAATATAAGAAAATAACTTGAAAAATACCAAACTAATCCTTTAAGACTGACAATAAGGAGTGAATGTTTTTATATCTGGAGTCTTATTAAGATACATTGCTAAAAAGTGTAAATCTTCCATAAATTCAGTATTAGTTCATTTATCTGAATGTATGAATGTAGGAAAGTTGGGAATAATAAGAAGGTACAGGACCACTAAACTCTACTTACGTTTAAGTGTAGTTGATCAGTCCATTGACCTATGACCTTGTACTCTGTAGTGTTGTTTTTCATCTGATACTGATAGATGTCATAACGTCCTGGAGCATCTCCATTTTCATTAAAGAGCACAGGATTCCCAGCAATACCTACAAAAAGAGCATTTCAACTCTGTTTTAATTGTTAAAATTTGTGTACAGCATAGCAGAATGATATTTATTCAAGCAATGTTTGGGAACGCCAACCATCACTCCTGTTTCTAGTTCATTTCATCTGAGAGGCTGGAATTATCCTGTTGTGGTAAGAACATTGGTATTAATTTGGATTTGTAATGTTTATTTGCTACAGAAGCACATTAGATAGTTTATTGAGTTGCCATTTCTCTGCAAGAAGAGAAATACTTTCATGGACAACAAAATATTGTTGAATTTGCCTAGTTCAGTTCATAGACATAAAGAGACACCAGAGCTTACCTCCTTACCATCCTACACAAAGGACAAACCAGCCATAGACAGGGAAACAAGCAATCAGCAGTCCCACTAATACACCCAGTGACAATCTGAAACCATCAATTCACCTAACCACAAAGACAATGACTGTACACAGGATTCAAACTCAGAACTCTGGATCTGTGAGGCAGGAGCACCTACCACCTGCTATTATTACTGTTCAAAATCCAAATGATCACAATACAAAAATGTAATAAATAAAAAGATTACAATCAAGATATAAACAGTGATTTTAATAAAAATTCTATAAAAATATTTTTACAAAGAATCAAGAATCAATTGAATAATTATTTTATACATTGTGTCACACTCGTGCGATTGGGAGGCAGCTAGAGGGCCTGAATAATAGTAGTACCACATCAGACCAGGGGGTGGCGAGCTGTTCTAATCCTCTCTTTCAACAATCTGCAGACCATTCACAGGAAATCCTGCTAAGTTCTGGCGCCATTGAAGACGTCACTTCCGGTACCGACACCATTGAAGACTTCACTTCCAGGTCTGGCACTATTGATGATGTCACTTCCGGTTTCGACCCCGATGACATAACTTCTAGTACTAAAGCTGCCCCCTTGCCTCCATACCATCAGTTCTGTTCTGGACTCTAACCTGTGAACATTTCTCGACCATTACCCATTTTGCAGCCAAGGCATATAATATGGGTGGCTGCCCCAAACATTTGTGATGTCTTTTTGTTGTTTTTGTGACAATTGACATTGCTAGCAAGTGCTATCAATAAGAGATTTACAAATTGTTCAGAATTTCACAGCTGGAGCTTTTGAATAAAAATAAAATAGAGGAATAATGATTAGCACCAAATAAGAAGCGTGCTTAATTAAATTCTAGTCATTCAGGGCTAGAATTGTCAAGTGGAAAGTCATTTTTCTTACTTTTAGAATTGAAAACCACATTCTCCCCTATTGCAAGATGAGAGGCACTTCAATTGTTGTTTTCTTAGGTTAAACATTTTTTGACGCAAACTTTGCATCAAACCTAAATGCCATATGAGACTTTCCTAAAGTAGATGACTACCATGCAACATGTTTCTATAAAAATAAAGTAATCAGTGATGTTGTTTTTTTAATGTCAGCAGATGAGATTGCACAAATATGCTATATACAGTATATAGTTTGCCAATGTCTAAGCAAGAATCAGTAAACAAGTTCATGATAAATATTAGTGAAAATCATAAAAGCTTGAAAAAACTAGACAGTCCAAAATTTGATAGTTTTAATAAAATTCACTAGTGATTATTACTCTAACAGTATAAACTAAAACTAAGGCAGTGCCATCTTCAGGATGTAGAACTCATTCAGCTGCTTTTACTTCTTTTAACAAGGCTCAACGGTCTGATAGCGATGTCCGTGCTGGTGACGATTCCTACTGGAAAGCCATAAAGAACTGTCTGATGGAGCACACAAATACCCTGAATGCAACCATGCAAACTGCCATTACTGAACTTAGAACTAAGATTGCTGTTATTAAGAAGAAACCGGCAAAATTACCATGAAAGTTCATTTTCTGCTGTCTCACATCTCTTGCCATGACTCAGTAATACACAGTCTTCAACTTGAACTCATCACCCTTAAAATGAAAAACACTGATTTAGAGTATAGGGCTTGCTGAGACAACTTTCGAATTTTAAGCCTTAAAAGAGGGCAAAGAGGGTGATAATTTTAACTCTTTGCTATCCAGGATGTGGTCATAATGGTTTTGAAACATTTATGATTTGACCCCCAAAAAAATGAAGGCATATAGGATATAATCTGGTCACAAAGACACACCAGGGCCTTGTCTTGTCACCATTAAATGTTTAAGGTTCACGGATCAGGAGCACATTCTGAAAGAAGCTCGTTGCATTCCGGATGTCTCTCATGAGTTTTCGTGTCTTCGTTGTTTCCCTCCCAACATTTGCCCTGCTACAGAGCAAAACCATCATTTGATGAGCCATGCACTTAGGAAGACAAAAAGGTTGGTCATTTCTTCTGCATCTGGCAAAGCTGAAATAATGCCAAGGCTCAGTACACTCCACGTATGACTCTCCGAAGGAAGCTTTCAAAGCGACAGACAATTTTGTCACCAATGCCAAGTTCTCACACTGTTGCCCACCTCTTTGTTATCCTGTATTACCACTTCTTTCAAATTCTATAACTGCTATAATTTGCATTCAATTTATTAAATTGGCAGAGGATTTACGGAGATTAATGGGGTCTTTGCTGCTTGAGGAGGGAGAGGGAGTTTAAGCAGAAGTATTATGGGATCTGGGTAGGTCTGTGGGAGGTATCCTCTTTTGGGAAAAGCTTTTTTACTGTTGAGCACTGCCATTTTTGTTTTTTTCTCTTTCTTTCTTTGCTTGCATTTCTTCTGTTCTTTACTTAGCTTGATCATGACTAACCTTAAAATAACACATGCTAGACCTTCTTCACTAACATCATACAGATCTAACTCAGGAATAAGACTACAATCATTGTCCCCCTTGCTAAAAAAAGCCCACCCCCTGCCTGAATGACTACAGGCTGGATGCACTCACTCCAATCATCATAAAATGTTTTGACAGAGTGGAGCTGGCCCACATTCAGAGCAGCATACCGGACACTCTGGACCCCCTGCAGTATGCCTACCGTCCCAACAGGTCCACCTCAGATGCCATCGCAGCTGCACTACATTATTCCCTCTCCCATCTGGAGAACAAAGACTCCTACATCAGGATGCTCTTTGTTGACTACAGCTCCGGCTTTAACACGGTTATCCCCTATAAACTCACCCATAAACTGTCTGCACTTGGCCTATACCCCACCCTATGTGACTGGCTCCTAGGCTTTCTGACTGGCAGGCCCCAGTCTGTCAGGATTGGTAATAGGATTTCAGCCACCATTACCACAAACGCAGACACACCACAGGGATACGTCCTCAGCCCCGTCCTCTACACCCTGTTCACCCACGACTGTGTTGCCTCCCACAAAGATAACATCATCCTAAAGTTAGCAGACGACACCCCAGTGATAGGACACATCACTGGTGGGGATGAGGTGGCCTACAGGAGGGAAGTGGACAGTCTGGCATCATTGTGTGAAGACAGCAACCTCACCCTCAACACAGACAAGATGAAGGAGATGATAGTGGACATGAGAAAGGATAGACTGACCACTGTTCATCCGAGGGCTTGGATGAACCCACTGCCCTCTCTGCAGAGCATCTACAACTGTAGAGTCTGCAGGAGAACTGCCTCAATCCTCAGGGACACCACCCACCACCCCAACGACCCCCAACACAAACTGTTCACACTTCTACCCTCAGGCAGGAGGTATAGAAGTATGAAATGCAGGACTTCCAGGCTAAATAATTCTTTCTTTCCCAAGGCCATTAGACTCCTAAACAACTGACTGGAGTTTATAACCATGGTTCACCTCATTCTATCTACCTCACACAACTGTATTTGACTTGTCCATCACACACCTACCTGCACATTACACTTTATACTTCTATTCTGTTTTTATACTTTATACTGC
Source organism: Polypterus senegalus (assembly GCF_016835505.1). Taxonomy (NCBI): domain Eukaryota; kingdom Metazoa; phylum Chordata; class Cladistia; order Polypteriformes; family Polypteridae; genus Polypterus; species Polypterus senegalus. The sequence goes on along the minus strand of NC_053156.1, from coordinate 229,333,111 downwards.
CTCTATTACTCATTATCTATCTGCTACTTATTATTTATATTTATCTTTATACGTTGGTTTTGTCATTTGGTGTGGACAGCAAAGAAAGAATTTCATTGTACAGGGAAACGTGTTTCCTTACTGTGCATATGACAATAAACTTTGAACTTTGATAATGTCAAAACAAATACTATTATGTCATGGCTTTTTCATCAGCTTCTTTGAAAAATGTGGTGTGCTCATTCTTTTCAGGAGGAGCTTGCAGATCAACACTATCAAAGTAGGTGATGTTAATATTGGCCAGTTCTGTCCTAGCTGAGATGGGGAAGCTGTAAACTGGCGATCATATCTGCATTACTCCCGTAATAGGCTACTTGTGTTGAGATCGCAAGCACTTAAGCAGCTCATTTTCACTGTATCACAACAGTTTTTTGTCTGGAGAGAGAGTGAAAAGCTGGTGTGAGAATAAAAGCAAAGGGAAAAGGGTTTAGAATTTGTCTGCCATCAATAACTCTCAAAAATTATTGATGAATTGTCTGCTCTTATAGTGGGTCATGGTGCATACATCCATCCATCCATCCATTTTCCAATCCGCTGAATCCAAACACAGGTTCATGGGGGTCTGCTGGAGCCAATCCCAGCCAACACAGGGCACACGGCTGAAACCAATCCCGGGCAGGGTGCCAACCCACCGCAGGACACACACAAACACACCCACACACCAAGCACACACTAGGGCCAATTTAGAATCGCCAATCCACCTAACCTGCATGTCTTTGGAAACCGGAGCGCCCGGAGGAAACCATGGTGCTTACCATTACAGTGGTATTTAGTTTCATACTGGCTTAAACCTGATATTCCTCAAACTATTTTAATTCTGGATGGATTTCATATTATTTGAGCAGACAGAGACCCAGTGCGGTGTGTAAAAAATGCAGGAGGGTGACTGGACATCTATGTGAATGAGGAATGGTGTAAAAGGGAGCATACTACTGTTAAAATTACTGTTTGTTATTCACGCATTGAAACTCTGGCTGTTGTAATTCTTCACAATATTTGCCCACGGAGATAATTACATTATCCTTATTAATGTTTATCAGCATCATAAGTGATTTACTCTGTCAGCAACACTCTAATGATGACTCATTCAAACCCTGCAGTTATATGCAGTGATGTCAACCATGTGACTTTGGAAGGAAGAATGACAAGCTTCCATCAGTTTGTGTCATGTTACACTCAATGAAATAACAAGCTGAACCCACACTAGTTAAACCTTAAAGACGAATTTAACACTAGAATCCCTGAAACCTATGAAAAAACTCATAATCCCAGGCCTCCTTAAATCTCTTCACACCTCTCGATTAGTGTCTTTTGGATTGTAAATGTGTCAGTCAGCGCAAGCAGCAAGCAGCCTGCTATCCCATCCCCCTACTACCACAAAAAGTTCTTCCAGCTCAAGGCTCTTTATCTGGGTGTGAGGTGTGTGAAGTTGTATTGGGTAAATAACATATCGTTATTTGGAACACATGCATTTAATGTGTGTTCCGTGTCTGCAACGATCTATGTAAATTTAGGATGACAGGAAATGCGATAAATGCAAGAAATGTTGAACACATACTTAAAACAATGTTCATGTTATAGTACTAATGACAAAATTTTGACAAGAAGTGTATAATGTGTGAAGACTGAAGTCCAAATATCAAATAAATACTTTCAGAAAAGTCACACAGATCACAAAACAAGTGCACTTTTATTCAAGAATATAACCGAAGAAAAAGAAATTGGGTTAGGGTACAATGCTGACACAACCACTTAGGTGGTGCAGTGGTAAGAACTGCTGACTTATAATCAAGAGGTTGTGGGTTCAGTTCTGGGAGCTTTACAGAATTATCGTTTTGAGTAGTGAGCTGCTCTTATTGTTACTACTACACAATAAAAACATACATATGATTTGAATTTGTAACAGCTGGTGTAAATTTATGGTACTTGTAAAGGTTAGCGTTTTATTCTCTCAGTCACGTTCACGCTACCTCCGATCTGACACTGCTGTTTTCAAATAAAAACATGCTATAACAGAGGTGAACTCAGATGATGTGATGTGAGATTTTGCATATAAGTTGATAAATATTTTGTATGTCTTTATTATTTATATCTTTATGTTGCTATAAACAAAAGATGAAGTCAGTCCGATCGAAAAATACTTGTTTACTCTTAACTTAGGCAAAACAATGTAATATTAGTGTTATATTAGTGAGAAGCATTCATATTCACAACCCCCCCACCAGGACTGAGTCTCTTTGAATTTTACAACAGAGTTGGGGGAAGTGCCTGAAACAAGTTTGGTAAGTGTTTTTCTTAAGTCTTTCAACCCCCATAGGAAAGCCAGGCTGCCTAACTGCCAAGCTTTAGCTTAACATATGGTTTTGGGGGATGGCAGGTGTGAAAGTGTTCTATTCTCCCATTGGTCTGAAGTATGGCTGTTTGGAACTTGCTTGTATCAAAAGTTTTTAAGTACCACGACGCCCTATTGGCTCTAGGGGTTGGACAGTAAATCCTATAAATGTGCTTGCTTTATCTCACTCTCTCTCTTACTAACATCTGATGAAGAAGCATCTCACACCATGAACTGAAAAGGACAACACAATGAAGAGCACAGCTTGGCAGCCATATTGAGACAGGCATGCGGCCTGTTCTGAAGAAAGCTGACCACAAATGATGCCTAAACTAGAGACATTTTAAGTAACTAATAAGCCTGTGTGCCGCCTGAAATTACACATCACCATTTATCAGGTTGTATGGCTCCCAATATTCAAATGTACTTTGCATATTGTATTATTTATCAATATTACCATACTCCTAGTCTTTTACTACACCTAATTGCCTGAGGTTCTAGATGTATAAGGGAAGGTGGGGAGAAGTTATATATTATAATACCTTATAAACAGTGGTAAGTCTGTGAGATTTAAGGCATTCTGACAAAGGCTACATATTAATAATACAAAAGGGGAAAGTATAGCAATATATTTCTCTACCATGACAAAACAGTGGGGATGAGGGTTCTACATTGGAGAAAGAGAACAGAAGCCCTCCCTGTAAGAAACGTCCACTCACACATAAGAACAACACAGCCGCACCAGGCGTAAAGGTGAATGATGGCACCATTTGGATGCAACAAGAGGTCAGGCATCATCCTGCCAGTCAATCTGCCACACATATGTACTTCAATGAAAGAGCAGGGCTTGCAGAGTTCCCCAAGGTATCGTGCAAAGTTCTGTTTGTGATTATGTTTTATGATGTTCTTTATATGAAAAACATGTATATGTTACTCATATGCAAGCCACATCGAATGTTATTTACCTATTTACCTTGATTTATGTACTTATCACAAGTAGACTGCAGAGCTTCCTGCATTAGATTGACACATTGCATGCTGCTTGCTGCTTGTACTGATTGACACATTTGCAAAACAAAAGATGCTAATGGAGAGGTGTGAAGGAATTTAAGGTGGCCCAGGATTACGAGTGTTTCCATAGGCTTCAGAGATTCTAGTGTTAAGTGTAAACTTCTGGCAACTTTGGGCAGATCTGACCACAACCTGAGCCATCTTACTAATAACTTTAGTCTTATTTAGTATCTAATATTAGATGGCAACCTGTAACCACCAGGATATTGAAGAGGTGGCAGGAGGCTGAAATTACTTTGAATGACTACTCTCAAGTCACAGCTTGGGAAATGATGTGTGAGTCACATGGGGATGACACTGAGGAACTCAGTCACGACATCACAGACTATAAGATAAGATAGACAACTACTAAGATAGAAAACAAACTCACTCAGAATAACATGAAAGATGTCTAGAACTGTCTGGGTGTAATTACTGGACTCAAGCAAACCAGGGATCAGGTGTTAGAAGTGGATGGGGACAAAGCTAAGGCCTTGAACCAATTTTTTAATACAGTTTTCCTCCTACTGCCACTTTCTTCTTATGAACAGTCCCACACACCTTTGCTACTACAATAACTCAGGCGCCGACGCGAGTGGCAGCCTTTCCAGCAGCTCTGTGTATGACTTTATCTTTAAAATCTTTATTTTTATCTTTCCACCTTTTTCTCAATTTTTCTTTATTTAACTGTTAACTCCTACCACTTTCTTTTATGTGGACTCGTTCCCTGGACACTTTTTACTACTTGGAGATGGATTTTTACACACCGAGACTCGTCTATTCAAGTAGTCAACTTCAAGCGCTGCGAACAAATGCGCATGCTGGTGTGGTTCCCTATTTACCTGACGAGGTAAGAAGGCGGTATTGGGGCAGAAGAGCCGGTGCTAAGGTAAAAGCCAAGCGTCTAGCAAGACAGTGGCACTACAAACCTTCGGTGCCTTCTGTGATCCTAGGAAATGTGAACTCACTACCAAATAAGATCGACGAACTGGCTGCACTGCTGAAAAATGTCAAGACCTACAGAGAAGGCAGTTTGTTGTGTTTTAGTGAAACATGGCTAACAACTAACATCCCACATGCTAACATGGAACTACCCGGGTTTAGCACAGTTAGAGAGGACAGAGACGCAAGTACCTGCGGGAAGCAAAAAGGAGGAGGACTCGCTCTCTATGTGAATACAAGGTGGTGCAACTCTGGACATATAAACATTAAAATCTCCACTTGCTGCAGGGACATCGAAGTGTCGGCTGTAAGTCTGCATCCCTATTACTTGCCCAGAGAGTTTGGAAACGTGATTGTTGTTATTGTTTACATCCCCCCTCGTGCGAACACGGAGATAGCGAGTGATGTCATCCATTCTGCAGCTGCTATATTGCAAACGCAGCACCCTGAGGCACTTGTGCTAATCGTTGGAGACTTTAACCATATAACGCTGGGCAAAACATTACCTGCCTTCTCCCAGTATGTGGATTGTAACACCCGGGGAAATAGGACTATTGACCTACTGTATGCAAACGTTAAAGATGCATACAGCGACACCCCATTGCCTGTGCTTGGGAAAGCAGATCATAACCTGGTTCTGCTTCAGCCTCACTACAAACCAAGAGTGAGGGAGCTACCTACAACCACATGCTCATTCAGAAAGTGGTCCCCTGAGGCAGAACAGGCTCTGAGAGACTGCTTTGGAACTACGGACTGGGATATCCTGCAGGGATCACATAGTGAGAACATTGAAGAGGTTGTTGACTGCACTACTGATTACATTAATTTTTGTATGGGCATTGTAGTTCCAGTAAGAACAGTATGCTGCTATGCTAACAACAAGCCATGGATTACAAGTGAAATCAAGGAACTTTTGAACCAGAAGAAAAGGGCTTTTAAAGGCGGTGATCAGCATGAGCTCAAGCGCGTGCAGAAGGAACTCCGAGTCCAGTTCAGGGCGGCGAAGGAGCAGTATAGGAGAAGTTACAGAATAACAGCATGAAGGAAGTGTGGGATGGGATGAAGATCATCACTGGCTGCAGCTTGAAGCGGAGTGCCACCATCGAGAGAGACGTGGAGAGAGCAAACCAAATGAACAACTTCTTTAACAGGTTTGACTACCCTATCCCACTCTCACCCTGGAGTACTGCATCCTCCAATCATCCTGCTGCTGATACCAACATAGGAGAGACATCCCCACCCACAATTACAGCAGCGCAGGTGAGCAGAAAGCTGAGGAGACTTCGTGCCAGCAAAAGCAGCGGGTCCAGATGGAGTATCAATACGACTGGAGAAGGCCTGTGCGCTGGAGCTGGGGAGTCCTCTACAGCGCATCTTCAACCTGAGCCTGGAACCCGAGAGAGTCCCGAGGCTTTGGAAAACATCTTGTATCACCCCAGTCCCAAAGGTATCACATCCTGGTGAGCTGAATGACTTCCGGCCTGTCGCTGTGACGTCACAGGTGATGAAGACCATGGAGCGGCTGCTGCTTCACCACCTGAGGCCACAGGTCCGCCGCGCCCTTGACCCTCTGCAGTTCCCATACCAGGAAAAGGTGGGAGTGGAGGATGCCATCATCTACTGTATATGCTACACCAATCCCTCTCCCACTTGGACAGAGGCAGTGGTGCTGTAAGAATTATGTTTTTGGACTTCTCTAGCGCCTTCAACACCATCCAACTTCTGCTTCTTAGGGACAAGCTGACAGAGATGGGAGTAGATTCACACCTTGTGGCATGGATTGTGGACTATCTTACAGACAGACCTCAATATGTGCGTCTCGGGAACTGCAGGTCTGAAATTGTGGTCAGCAACACAGGAGTGCCGCAGGGGACTGTACTTTCTCCGGTCCTGTTCAGCCTAAATACATCAGACTTCCAATACAACTCGGAGTCCTGCCACATGCAAAAGTTCGCTGACGACACTGCTATCGTGGGCTGCATCAGGAGTGGGCAGGAGGATGAGTATAGGAAGCTAATCAAGGACTTTGTTAAATGGTGCGACTCAAACCAGTTACACCTGAACACCAACAAGACCAAGGAACTGGTGTTGGATTTTAGGAGACCCAGGCCCCTCATGGACCCCGTGATCATCAGAGGAGACTGTGTGCAGAGGGTACAGACCTATAAATACCTGGGAGTGCAGCTGGATGATAAATAGGACTGGACTGCCAATACTGATGCTCTGTATAAGAAAGGTCAGAGCCGACTATACTTCCTTAGAAGGCTGGCGTCCTTCAACATCTGCAATAAGATGCTGCAGATGTTCTACCAGACGGTTGTGGTGAGTGCCCTCTTCTATGAGGTGGTGTGCCGGGGAGGCAGCATAAAGAAGAAGGATGTCTCACAACTGGACAAACTTGTGAGGAAGGCAGGCTCTATTGTAGGAATGAAGCTGGACAGTTTAACATCCGTGGCAGAGCAACAGGCACTGAGCAGGCTCCTGTCAATCATGGAGAATCCACTGCATCCACTGAACAGTGTCATCTCCAGGCAGAGGAGTAGCTTCAGAGACAGACTGCTTTAACTGTCCTGCTTCACTGACAGACTGAGGAGATCGTTCTTCCCCCACACTATGCGACTCTTCAGTTCCACCCGGGGGGGTAAATATTAACATTATTCAAAGTTATTGTCTGTTTTTACCTGCATTTTTATTACTCTTTAATTTCATCTTGTTTCTTTGTTTTTTGTATCAGTATGCTGCTGCTGGATTATTTGAATTTTCCCTTGGGATTAATAAAGAATCTATCTATCTATCTATCTATCTATCTATCTAATGACTACAGAACAGTGGTATTTAATGTTTCCCATCTTGAAAACCTTTAGAGGCAGGTCCCAGACTATACAAGTCCTATAGTGGTAGAACTCCTGGAACCACTGCAGTTTGCCAATCAGACAAAGACTGGAGTGGAATATACAGTTATCACAAGGCTTATTCCAATCCTGACAAAGCTGGCAGCACTGTGAGGATTATGTTTTTTGATTTTCTCCAATACCTTCAGTAACACCCAACCATCCATGTTCAGGGGTACACTCAGAGATATGCAGGTGGATAAGCCTATGGTGTCCTGGATAATGGATTATCTGTCTGAACAGACTACTGTTTGTGAGACTCAAGAACTGTGTCTCTGATATAGATGTGAGCAACACTTGTGCACCACAAGGAACAGTCTTTTCTGTGTACATTTTACACCTCAGACTATAAATATAACACCAGGTCATGTCACTTGCAGAAATTCTCTGATGATCCTGCACTTAAGGGGTGTATTGATAAGTGGGATGAGACAGCATATAGTCAGGTGGAGAGCTTTGTTTCTTGCTTCTTCTGCATGTTAACATCAGCAAAACCAAGGAACTGGTTATTGACTTTTGCCAAATCAAAGAGCCTCTATGCCTAGTCACTATTCAAGGAATGGAAGTAGAGGTGGTGCGTTGCTACAAATACTTGGGGTCCTCATCAATGACAGGCTGGCTTGGCCTCATAACACAAAGAAACTGTATTAGAAAGGGGAGAGCAGGCCCTTTATTTCTTAGGAGACTGTGCTACTTTAATTTGAGTAATGACATCCTTGACATATACTATAACTCTGTGATGGCCACTGCAATTTTCCACACTGGGGTGTGCTGGGCCGGTAATATCACTTCAAGAGAAGCCCATCTGAATCAACAAGTTAATTAAAAGGGGCGGTTCAGTTACAGACACGCTCTCGACCCTCTGGAGGTCGTAGGTGAGAAGAGAGAATGAAGCAAAACTGACAGCCATTATGAACAAAGCTGCCACATGCTACCTCTGACACACTAACACTAACATTATCCAACAAATTATTCAGCAGTGTGTCAAGAAGTATTACTGGGACTCTTTTATACCAAATGCAATACGCTTGTATAATATCTTGTTGTGACTGTTACTGTCAAGTCAGAAGTTTACTTTCTTTTTAGTTTTCTTTCTTTTTATTCATTCTGGTGTGTGTTCAGACCAGAGTGTATGTGCAACAATCTATGTTATTGTTAGAAAGAGCACAATTTCAGTGATGCAAGTTTTCATTCAGAGACTCATTCAGTTTAAGTATTCAGTTCATATGGGTGGGCCTAGATTGGGAAGCAAACACACAAGCCATATATGTAAATGGCCTGAGTCAAGTGTATTTCCTAAGGTTGCTCACGATCTTTGGTATGGATGAAATGTTCTTGCAAACTGTGGTTGCAAGGTTGCTCTCTTACAGAGTGGTGCAGCATGTTGGGGTCATAGCTTGGAAATGGGGGCCACCTAATCCAGCTAATCTGAAAGGGACAGTCTGTCAAATCTAGACTGTTTTGGATAGATGGCAGGAAGTGGAACGTTAGCAGAACAGTAATGTCTCAAATTCTTATCTATCTATCTATCTATCTATCTATCTATCTATCTATCTATCTATCTATCTATCTATCTATCTATCTATCTATCTATCTATCTATCACAAAAGGCAAACTGATCAGACAGTCCCTAACAGAACCTTGTTTTTACAAGGTTGAACAAGAATTTCGAATGTACCTCAATCCATTGATATGCAGTGACATCATTTGAAGTTGTGAGATTGTGCTATCACACCCTGCTGCCAAATCAGTCATTAATCAGCAACCAATCACAAACAAATATGGCCACACTAGTAATGAAATAAACAAAATGATGTTCAAGCACAAAAAGATGAAATAATAATTATTCAGAAATCTAATAATGAAAAATAAATTAAAGCAATTTTGTTTATACTGTAAAATTTATGACAACTATGACTCATTCAACATATCAATGGAACTTCGGTCCCTCTCAAGCTCGACAAGCCTCAGCCCTCAATGAAGTTATTGATGGCTGTTACCACTAATTGTTGTCAATTACTGTATATTAGGCAAGAACCTTTGAAACAGATTGCCAATCAGCTAAAAATATACAGACTGTAATCTGCACTGTAAATAAGAAAGATTACAAACAAAAGGAGGCCAATCAGTCTGTTAGGCTCTCTGTTATTGCAAAATTGCACCAGTTAAAAACATAGCAGGATTCCTGCTTCTCTGCAGCAATCACCCAGTTTACTACGGGGGCAGCACCGTTCCTGCTTCTTCTTCTGAAAGGTTTTGCTGCCAATAGTTCATTTGTATGACCGGTAATATTTAAATACCTTTGGGAAGGAAGATACCCCCCTCCCCCTTTTTTGTATAGATTATTTCTCAGGGTGTTTTCAAGGTCACTTACGGAAACATCATGGGTATTTTACTTTGTGGGGCTTAAACTACTGATCTCCCATTTTAACCAAACTGCAAAGCTAAATCTTCAAGAGTTCATGGTGCTCTATTTGAATCACGCCTTTGTGGGTTCATATTAAATTAAGTTGGATTTCCAATGTAATCTTTTATTAACACCCCAGAAAGAAAGAAATTCTTTCAACCTTGAACAGTGTGAAGTAAGGGAATTTCAGCAAAGAAGAGTTTTTGTATGTGTGTGTGTGTGTCTAGGCTTCCCAATGGCATTGTGTACTTTAAGTCTTCTTTATAATGACAAAATAAACTTTGTACTGTATGTGGATTTGCTCTGAGATTTGAATTTATTTTTGCCATTATCTTTTCAATCCTATTTTCCCTTTAAATCAATTCATGCTTAGGGAGAAAGTGAAAAAAGAATCAGCCATTAGTCTAATAGATATAAAACAATGCCTGTAATTTCCCTTCTGTATTTAAGTCTAATCATCAGTATTGTACAGCACTCTGTCAAGTGCTTCATTAAAGACAGGGCAAGAGTGCCAGGCGAGAACTTCTTTAAAATGCAGCACTACACTCTTGTATTATGTCATGTGACATTACACTCTCCTTCATGTTTGTGATGGTCAGTATGTAGTAGGTGGCCTCACAATCAAGTGGAGTTACACTAACCACTGGCACAGAGTTGCTGCATCACAGCATGTGTTTGAATGCCTTGCTTGGTTGTGTTTGTACATTCATCCTATTCTTTCCAGATATTTCAGTATTTCTGTCACATTCCCAAAAGCATGACAGATAGGCGGATTGCTGACTCTTAATTGCACCCAATGTGAGTGCATAAGTGTTTACCCTGTTATGGACTGGCACCCCATCTAGTATATTCCCTGCCTTGCACCCAATACTGCCAAGAATGGCTCTGGCCCTTCTTGGCCCTGATCTGGATTAGGTGGGCTTCATGTTATATTTAAGTATTGTATGATCATTGGACCGCGTAGCCCTGATCTGAATGAAATAGGTTTAATATTAGATACATTAATGATTATTAGTGAACATAAAGGCGCAACCCTGCTGTGGGTGAAGGGTATATTTTTACAAGTAGACTAGGGGGATCTGCCCCTTACTTGCTTTGCTCACCAACCCCTGTGCAGGCCTTATGCACTAGTCATTTCCCAGACCTGCCGCTTGCGATAAATCGTGCTGTGCTTTTGGATAAATACGAACATCAACTCTGTCTTTAATATCTCTGTCCTTCGAAACTATTATTGCTGACAATTCATCACACGTTGGTTTATTATATATGTGAGTGTGATCTTTCGGATTCATATAGAAATCCAAGAAAACTTCTTTGTCTATGTTTTTCATATAAATTTTGTGTAAATTGCGATACTTTTTAATGTATGGAATTTTATTCATTATTGGCTGTTGAATTTCTATTACGTCTGATCGTTTAACTTGTTCGATTCTATGTTGCATCGCTTCTCTGTAATCATAAATATAAACCTGACCAAATTATGGTTTCTTTGAAATTAAACTTGCAGTAGCTCTGTCATATCACCAATGTCCATATATTCGATCTCTTTTTGCTGTTCCATTATTTCACCGAGTAATAATTTCCATTTGTTAGCGCTAATGCGATCTCTACTATCAGTTTTTTGAAACTTTAGAATTTTAATACTTTCATAATCTCTAACCTGCTCTGCATGTGTATGGTGGCAACGTTTTTGAACCTCTTTACGTCATTCTTCTTTGTCGTCTACTCTTTGTCTTTTCTTCTTCCCCCCACTTGGACCTGTTAGGTTTCTTGGCACAAAGTCTCGTCTCATGGGATGTGAAATTATCTCTCTGAAAATATCTTGTCTTTGTGAAAAAGTCTCATCTCATCCCAAGAATTTTTTATATAATACAGAGATATACTGGACTTCAAAATAAGTGGTTTGGGAGTGGTGCCATTTATATGCCACTTATAGGGAGGCATTGGTAAACCTAACTGTGACTGTAGGAATGTTTAAGCAGTGAGCTCTTTTAGATAAGCCATTTTAGGTTATTCACTGGACATAAACTGCTTCAATTTCAATAAAACTAGGAAAAGCGGGTATTCTAAACTTTTGACCAGCAGTGTATACAGATTTTATGTCTCTTGAAATAAATATGTTATTAACAGAGTAAAATGTTACAATCTTATTAATTTTCAGAAAATCGTTCCAGTAGATTTTGCTCCAATGAGGTAATATGTAATGGTATGGTGTTTAAGATAAAAAGGATTGGTTTGTAAATATACTGTATATATATTTGGAATTGCATACATGTAAATAGATGTATGCGTGCAAATAAACTGTATACTAAAAATTTAAACCATTGTATGTACTCCTATATACAGGGAAATTCACTCAAAAGAGGCCCCAAATATTCTGTTGTAACTCCCGTTAGAATGAAACAATCTGAACCAAAAAATACACTGTATACCTTGACGTATGCGTAATCGATTGTATTATATGGGGTTTTCTTTTTCTGCCAGGCAGATTTTGACACAGTGCTCCATGTTCATGAACGTATCGGCAAGTGTTTTGGGGGGAATAGCAGCAATTTCACATTGGACGATTTCCTTCAAATCTTCCACAGTTCGAGGCTTGTTTTGATAGACTTTTCCTTTCAGCATACCCCAAAGGAAGAGGTCTGGTGGTGTCAGATCTGGTGACCAGGGTGGGCAAAGCCCCTTTGAAATTACCCTGATGCCGAAGAAGGACTCAATTTCTGCAGTGCTCCTTGCCAATGTGTGACATGTTGCTCCATCTTGCTGGAAGTAACATTCTGTTAACTCACAATCATTCAGTTGATTCTGACATCTCTTAAACAAATTGGTGACTCAAACGTTTTGCTCCATGAAAACGTGCTACTCGATACTGTCGAGTGACTGAGTGAAGGGGTATGGGCAGTATGCACCCAGAAGATACAAACAGAAGTTAAATGTCGCAATGGCTTTCCGGTACCTACATCATTGCTCTGATGCAGGGGCATCCCAGCTTGTTTGAAACTCCATACACACATTGCACATGGTTTCGTTCAGATTGCTTCATCCTAGCGAGAGTTATTACACAATATTCAGGTCCTCTTTCGAGTGAATCTCCCTGTATAACTGATGTGGTGGATGGCCGGGGTCCATGACCAGCTGGGATGCCCCTTCTTGATATTTTCAGGGGGAGCAGCCCTGGATGCTAGATGGCTGCTCCCCTGGGTTGGAGCGGTGCCTTGGTTTCCCGCAGGGCTCCATGGGAATTGGAGTTGGGTGCAGCCCTGTTGGGTCCTGCAGGTACTGCCAGGTGATGCTGCAGCTGGAACTCCTGAGCCCTTATTAGCATTGTTTTCACCGCACCCGGAAGTGATAGATAGATAGATAGATAGATAGATAGATAGATAGATAGATAGATAGATAGATAGATAGATAGATAGATAGATAGATAGATAGATAGATAGATAGATAGATAGATAGATAGATAGATAGATAGATAGATAGATAGATAGATAGATTATTAACCCCAAGGGGAAATTCACATAATCCAGCAGCAGTATACTGATACAAAAAACAATATTAAATTAAATAGTAATAAAAATGCATGTAAAAGCAGACAATAACTTTGAGTAATGTTAGCATTTACTCCCCCGGGTGGAATTGAAGGGTCGCGTAGTGTGGGGGAGGAACGATCTCCTCAGTCTGTCAGTGGAGCAAGACAGTAACAAAAGTCTGTCACTGAAGCTACTCCTCTGCCAGCACACCACCGCGTAGAAGAGGGCACTCGCCACAACCGTCTGATAGAACATCTGCAGCATCTTATTGCAGATGTTGAAGGACGCCAACCTTCTAAGAAAGTATAGTCAGCTCTGACCTTTCTTACATAGAGCATAAGTATTGGCAGTCCAGTCCAATTTGTCATCCAGCTGCACTCCCAGGTATTTATAGGTCTGTACCCTCTGCACACAGTCACCTCTGATGGTCACTGGGTCCATGAGGGGCCTGGGCCTCCTAAAATCCACCACCAGTTCCTTGGTCTTGCTGGTGTTCAGGTGTAAGTGCAACTGGAACTTGACAATTAAGCACCTGGAGCACTTCCGGGTGAACTATAAAAGGGACCAGCAGCCACCATTCCGGGAGCCAGAGTCAGGATGAGGAAGACGAGGTTGCCTGGGAGGAGTGAAGGAAGAAGAAGAGTGTACTTTGTTTTGTGTGGGTGTTTTATTTGTGCATTTGGGATTCTGTTGTGGCTTGGGGACATGGGGAAGACGTGCCCTCCAGCTGAAGAAAAAATAAAATCAATTTATTGATTTTACACGTGCCTCTGTGTCCATCTGTGTTGGGTCAGGCACCTATATAGCGTCTTTGTTACACTGAATATAATCGAAGCAATTTATAGGTTTACAAATAAATTAGTTTTTCAATAATGGCACCCTATTATACAGTACATATATTGTCAAACATGGAAGCATGGGGACTGATTACTGGGGGTGTTAATGGAGTGGAACAGTTGTTCATACATTCTCTATTTCCTTCTTTTAAAATGGGGAAACACTGTCAGGAAGAAGGCCAGTGTCACTTCGGTTCCACCTCTGGCTATGACCCTTCAATTTGGGATGAATAAGACCACCTATCCTCTCCAGAACATTGTCATTTGACTGGGAGACATTTCTGAGAAAATAACGGTTGTTTTTTTCTATTGTATAAACCACTGGCATTCAACACTGACTTTCATTTTGTTGCTTTTTGCTGATATTAACTGGTGCTTAAACAGGGTTTTACAGACGGAAACCTAATTATTTTTTTATCGTTTATGTCCTGCCATTTTATAATGCATACAAGTATACCAGGTCAGGTCAGGTTGGGGAGCATATGCTGGTACAGCTCATTGCTACACCAAACGCACAGTGAAACAGCTCAGGATCCTGATTGGTAACCCCGCAGGCAGACACACGGTCCAGTCTCACCTCCAGAAATAACATTCTATCTGCCGCAGCCAGTTGTTATGCGGGTGTCCCCTTGGCCTGGTCCAGTCACTCAACAGTGAGGATCCTGCGAGCCGGATCACCCTCGGGGAATCGTATCACACACATCCTTAGACATGATTTGAGCAGTTTTGGAGTGAAGTCTGTGTTTATGTATGCATAGGTGTGCATGTGCAAGTGTGTTTGTGTATAAGGATGACTCTCTGTGGACACCCTATCTAAAAATCGAATAAATTCCAATTAAACGTGCTGCAGTTCTTAGCAAAATAAAATGCTAGTAGCCAGCAAAAAACAACCTACTAGATTTTAATATGCAAAGATAATGATTGTTTTATTTTTTGAACTAATTCATGACCTAACTACAACATCTTTGGAGATCAACATGATTCTTCCACTGCTTTCAAATAAAATATTTGACTACAATACTGTGCAGCTTTATGTATCAAAAATCATGCACTGGATCTGTCAGATTATTTGAGAAGAGGGTAGCAGAAGAACTTAGCTCTTATCTTATGATTCTCATTTCCATAAATAATTCAAGTTCTTAATTTACAAGTAAACCTGAATGATATCTTTGGCTCATTTTTTCTTTTCTTTTTTTTTTTTTTTGTTTATCTTATCATCCTAAAACTTTTATATTATGAGAATAATGCCTACTAATGACTGAATGCTAAAGACTATATTTGCCATAGCACAATTATTCAGACGATAGAATGCAAGTTGACAGCCATGTGAGTTGTGTCCTATTGCAAAGTGTTGGCAGTCTGCTGACATGGTTCTAATTTCATTTCATACTCTTTCATTCGGCCTGTTCTAATGAAGATGGCCACTAAAGTATTTTGTTTATCATTGTCAGTAGCAGAATTTTATGAGAACAAAATCCATTTTTTAGTTGCAATGATTGACAAGGGTGCATGAAGAAAAGGAGATGAGACAAAAGTGGAAAAAATTGAATTTGCCAGAAATAAAAATTACATGAGGAGAAATATTCAGGACATTCAGAAAGTAAAACCAAAGTGAAAAAACTTCACTCATCATTTTAAAATTTCTAAAATTGTCAACAGAAGATATATAAAATAGATCCATGGTCGTTATCCTTTCACAAACTTCTTTCTTTGAATAAGGATTCTCAGAATTTGACAACTGTAAGTTGTGAAAGTCAACGCGGACACCGACAGATGCAGGAAGCACAAGTGCAAGCACAATCTCCAATTCCCATTGTGACTGAGAGAATAAAAGTGAAAAAAAGGTAACTTTTACAAGTCATATAAATGTACCCCGTCTGTTATAGACACAAACCAAATGTATGTGTGTGCTGTATAATAATAACAATAAGAGCATCTCACTACTGAAAACGGTAAATATAGGAGGCAGTTGGGATCGAACTGGGGACTCTTGATTACAAGTTAGCAAATCTTACCACTACACCACAGAAGCTGTTGCATCATCCTTGAACCTTTTGTGAAAGTGTTTATTTGATCTTTGGACTTCAGGCTTCATACATTATATAGTTTATGCCTACATTTTGGCATTTATTACTAAAATATGAAAAACCTTTCTGTTTTAACAATGTGTTTACACAGATTATGAAATGCATGTGTTCCAAATAACAATCTATTATTTCCACTCTAAAACTCCAGCACTTCACTCCCAGATAATCAATCAAGGCATGAGCTGGGAGAACTTTGTGCACGTTCTGTGGCGGTGGGGGGATGGAATAGCAGGCTGCTTGCTGCTTGTCTTTATCTGCACATTTAGAGGACAAAAGACGCTGACGGAGAGGTGTGAACATTTTTTAAGGTAGGCGGGATCTAGTTTTTTCGTAGGCTCTGGCAATTCTAGTGTTAACAAAGTTATCCTGGTGTCCTTAGATGTTATTCAAAAGTCTAAGAAGTTTAATTGGAACATCAACAAGATGGGAAAAGTGCACAAAAAATTTTATTAAACATCCAGTGGACTACACTGAGCTTAAAGCACTGCTGTGGATGGCAACAAATGGTACAGAAATAAATACTGTAAGTATTCCACAATTTCCAGAAATTGATGGTCAATATTCCTTTCCAGTTCCCTGGCAAAGGATGAGACTATTATCTTTCTGTGCCATGGCAGTGATTGCTAGCATTGGCTGTATTCTGTTCAGAGCTAATTTCTTTCTGTCTGATGTTGCATTCTGTTTTTCAGGAACCGAACAGCAGAGGCTGACTGGAACTGGTCAGGCGTTGCTTCAAATTGAGTTATGTTTAAACTTATACTAATGGAAGTAGATGGGACTTGATTTTTCCTCACTTCTGCATCAATCTAGGTGATAACAGCAGGCAAAGTCCTGTTGATGTTCAAATTGTAACGAACAGGAAATAGCACAAGAAAGATGCTGGTGTCTGGTTAAGGAGGCCCCATCAAGCAATCTAGAACTAACTGGGCAGAAACCAGCTGAGGGTATGTATGATTGAAAATTTGCCAAAAATATATAAAAAGCAGTCAAATTCTTCAACATTTAGATCATATATAAGAAGCAAATGACTCCTGCAAAAGATTTCTATTTTTGTTGCATCATGCCAAGAACAATAAAATATTTTGTAAGCAACCCTAAAATGATAAGAAATGTAAAACTGCCAATTTTCATTTTCAATCTGCCTCCCTTCTCAAAGAAGTTTACATGTAGGGTACAATTTGCATCACTGCATATACGATCCTTGCTTGCAGAGAGAGTTTGTTTTTTGATTCTCTGCCTGGACAAGCTCTGATAATTGAGCTGTCTCTTGTAAATTCTACTCTGCTCAAGGATTCTGCCTGATATTAACATCGAACTCTACAATGAATAATTTACCTTCCACGAATGAATATATCAAGTCATTTAGGTTATATTTATTTCATGAAATGTATTTTTTTAAACTATATTTTAAATTAGCAGCATGGTGTAGCAATACTTAAAACTGCTGCCTCACAGATCCACCATCCTGGGCTTGCACTCAGAACTCAATTGTTGTTGGTCTGGAATTAGTGTTCTGTCAATGCTGATGTGGACTTTCCCTCCCATATGCCATACAATTTTCTGCTAATTGGCAGTTTTAAAGTGACCCTCTCTGAGTGTGAATGGGCTCTATGACTGACTAACGTCCCATCTAACTGGCTCATGTCTTCTGCCCTGTGTTAGCCAGGTGATAGCCTGAGGCCTATGAAATACTAAAATGAGCTTTGAACATTTTAAAATGATAGTTATGTTAGATTTGCTTTATTGAGGGCAATAAAATTCCGTTATCATAGAGGCATACAGTATTAAAAACAGCTAAACTAAACTGCTGTATATGGTATATTACTGGGAGCATTTATTGTGTAGTCAAGGTGTTCACCTGCATGAAGACATTTTAGACTGTTTTAATGAAGTATCAAGAAGGAACAAGAGAGACAGAACCCAGGATGCGCCATGGAGGTAATCATGGGAGACCAGGGAAGAACAAAGGGATGATAAGAGTACCAAATTTACAGGCCTCAACTTAGGACTATAAAGAAGACAAATAACTTGGAGGCTCAAATGTAAACCCAAATGGAAGAGGAATTTTACTCAAAAGGAGGAACAGAACTTAAAATATTTGTGTAGCCTGTGGAAAAACACTTGTGAATAAAACACACTAGCATGGCAGGGTTCAGTATGATCTTAGATCTCAGACAGAAATATCCTGTATTTCATGCATATACTTATTATATTTTTTGGCAAAATTCTGTCTTAGTTATTTTTACGAGGTTAAATCAAAAAGTAAATACAATTTGAAAATTACATGGTAACTGCAACAGAGAGAAGCTAACGCAATACAACACATTCAAGACGGCTTATGTGTAGTTCAAACACGCAAAGCATGTGTAACTACTGTAAGGAGCTCAGAAGTTAAACATGATGATTGTACACTTAGTACGGTATTTTATAAAATAACTGTGTAACAATGATCACCTTTTAACCTTGTTACTGTGCTGGGATGGCAATATCCCTGCCCATACATGATACTGTATACCTGCCACCCATTCGCTTCAGATGCTTGTGTATGCAGTCTGATCCTAGATGAGGTAAAACGCTAATTTTAGTATCTTTTAACTTTACTTTCCAACTGTGCACTAAATGGAATGAACACAATGACCTCATCCATTAAGTAGAACATTCCTGATCATTAGTAGTTATTAGTGCTGCATTATTATTCAAAGAATCTGACAGAAATCAAAGCAGGTACACACAAAGAAAGCAAGGAAAGTGGGTTCACAAGACAGAAATGTGCCTGCATAGCCCATAATAAAGACATTTAATTTAATGCATTGTGCTTCACTTCTTGAACGAGTACTTTTTGTCCCTAATTCTAGTGGCATTTCTCCACTCTGCAGACAAACTCTCATTAGAAGGCTTTGCATGTTACCTTTCCTCTTCTCTCCAACTCACATCTATATACACACATCACCAAACTCATTATTAAAATGCTGTTTTTGATGTAATTTTTAGTTATTACTCTTTATTTGATGATTGCATTATATTGATGCATATTCTGCTTTTATGCCATTATGGCAGGAAAAGTGCTTTCCGATGACAGACAACATGAAAGGCCCACTGGAAAACAATAATTGACTCTCTGCTCAATTGCTTCCAAAGTTGAATGCTCTTTACGTGGTAATGGCTAAAGATGCTTCAACAGTCTTACTTTTCTCACACACTCTCTAAGTGTGGAGAGGTCATTTACAGTCTTCAAAATATGGGGGATCCCAGCAGACGAGACCAACTTTTTGAAAAGGCAAAAAATGACTTATAACACTTTTTATGGAATCCTTCCCTGCAAGTTCTAGGTCCTTTTTGGTAGAATAATTCTCATTTTTTAACCATTTTGAGGTTTTCCCAAAATGTAAGAACATTGATATCTGAAATGGTAACTTGGAAGAAATGAGAAAGAAAACTCAACTGTGAGGAAGGTCATTTATTGTACATTTCCTAAATAGGATGTTCACCCTTAATTTGCAATTTGATGTTTCAAGATATTTGACTCCAGGCACTGTTCAATCCCACTTTGGGTCAATAAATGATGCCGTATAAATGCAAACAATAATTTATATATCCTTTCTATTGGGACCATCTTCCTCAGGAATATGGAGTAGAAATATATCTGTATAGGGTGGTTCAGAAGCACAGGATCCAATGAGCTAGGTTTGAATTTATCTTCTACTCAGTGTCCTTGTGGAGTCTAAACTTTCTCTTCATATATGCATGGGTTTTGCTCCAGGTATTATATTTGTCTTCCCATGTCACCAAAGACTTACAGATTAGGCTATTTGGCATTTCCAAACTGTGCCTGTGTGAGTGTAGGTGTGTGCCCTACTGAGCCCTGCGATAAACTGGTACCCCATTTAGGGCTGTTTCCTGCAATCCTCTCAGTGATGCTAAGATAGTTTCCAGCCACCCTGTAACCCTGAACTGGTTTAAGTGGGTCTGTTAATCTCATATCTATATACAGTATAAGCCATGTGAAAAGTTGGCTTCCTCCCCAGGGATGTTTCCTGCCTTGTGACCTTGACTTTGACCTAAATTGAAAATAGAGCCAAGGAAGCCAAGAAGTAGAAAAGGTGTGCTTTACAGATTTACAGACAAAAATAAAGCCACAAGGATCGAAAATAACATACACAAAGAGAACCAAATTCTGGCTGCACTACTTGGCCTGGCTAAATACAGTACTTGGCCTCTGTTAATTGCACTTTCCTACATATAATGCATACTTGCCATCCTACTTCACACCTTTTTTTACCCATTTTAATGAAAGTCTGGCCTATCTCCCCCCTGCCAGTTGAACCATTGCTAAAGCCTTACTCCAGACTTCTTACTCCATTGCCCCAGGGCCAGAAAGTCCCAGAAAGGAACGAGGTCCAAGAGCCTGTGGTTAAGAAAGACCAAGAGAACACTTACAGCCATCCTGCTAGTGGCCCCAGGTAATCCTGCAATCTTGGATAATGCTAGACAAATTCCAAGTTACCTGTCTATCATAAAGAGGAGCAGGTAGCCAAGTATTAGTTAACAGGTCTACAAACTGCCACTTACTGACTGGCAGGACATCTGACTTACACTTATTTTCACAATGTTCTCCATTCATATTCATACCTTAGAAGTAAATAACTCCTGGTAACCATCCACTATAATGAATAGGTTAGACCACTGCTGTCAGCGTTGGTCTAGTATCACTGGCAAAATTATTATCACTTATGCACAACCCACTAGGACATCTTATGATTTGCCTCCTCTTATCTACAACATTAAACTGCTTGCACATGTGGTACTTAATGGATACATCATTACTAATATCATTCTATATATAAATTCCAACTACTGTCTGTCTGTATGTCTGTCTGCTTTTCACGAGAGATCTACTGTACTTAACAAATTTAGATTGGGTTTTTCTTCTATAATTTGCTTGAACATTCCAGTTGATTTTGTGATGTCTCTCATTGCACTATATTTCATAGTTCGCTTGCGGTAGCGATTTATTTGCGCGAATCTGAGAGAGATGCAGCAGGCTGAGAGGAGGGGGGCGGGCCCTCCTCACTCAGGCGCCAACCTTGAGGCATATCTTGCATCGACTTAGCTAGTGAACAATAGAACTAATAGACAGATTTAGATTGAGTTTTTTTCTAATTTGTTTGAACATTCTGGTTGATTTTGCAAATTCTCTCACTGCTCTAAGAATTACAGTTTGCTTGCAGGAGCGATATATTCTCGCTAATCCGAGACAGAGGTTGCGGGCCAAGGGGAGGAGGAAGCGTGATGTCAGGAGCAGGGAGCCGGGCAGGGCCTCCTCACTGTCCTTTTCACTTCTATACGGGCAAAGCCGCGGGGGACGGTTAGCATATAAGTATATTATGTCCGGTATACAAATCCACGCCCGTGGATCAAACTCTGCCAAAATTTGCACAGCAATGCACACACAGCAAAACTCTCCTTCATGTGGTTGGTAGATGCTATAAATTTGTGTTTAGTGGGTTCATTATACCATTTCAATATAACATGTATGCATGTAAACTTTGTTCTTACAATTTGTTCTGTTCAAAGCAGTAAACATTTATATTTTTTCAAGTTTAATATGATATATTCTAGCCACGTCTTTATTGTTATTGATTTCTACACAAAATCTAATAATATTTTCATTGATAAATGAGATCTGGCGAAGGAAAACAGTAAATATTAAAACATACTTGCTATCTGTATTGTTTGTATGTGACATAAAGTTACATCTGTTAGGTAGTTTGACATAAAATGTTAAGTTTCGATTGTTTTAAAAGTCTAATAATGTTGTCACTCTACCAGAACCATGAAAACCATCTGACTGATGAAAATATGAACACCACACATGTTATAAGACCTTGACCAAACTGCATTAAAATGAATATGGGGTATTCATATAGACCTGGCCCACCCTGTGTCAAGTGCTGCTGAACAGTGAAAACTGAATTGGATTCAACAAAATTTGTAATTCTTATGTAAGATTATGCTATGTTATGTTAATTAATGGATCCTAAAATATGCTTAGAGGTCATCAAAATAAAACCAACCACATCTCAGAAGCTGAACGCAGATGCAGTGGTGAGGATTTTGGGATCCCTGAAAGGTCAGCTTTTGGGTAAGACAGTCCCACCTACTCTTGAACAAAATAAGTAATTAGCAATTTAAGTTATTAAACTGTTTATAGCAAACCTCAGCTTTGTCTTCTTTAACATCGATTTCAATTTTCTATCATAAGTTGAATGTAAGTGCTTATCTAGATAAATATTGCTTGTTGTAGTATGTGAAATTGTCTTTCTGCCGGTTGCTGCAAGCTTGTTTACAGTTGAAGGGGCTGCACTGATTAGCCCTGCAGTGTTCTCTATACCCTTGGGTTTGTTTGCACTTGTCTAACCTGAACTTCAGAGATTAGCAATGGGGCTTTATTATTATTGTTTGTATTCAAACGGGGACAGTTTGTTGCTGTTGTTTTTTAATTGTGAGCTTGTAGTTCAGGTTTGAGCTTTTCCCCTTTGAGGTCATGCATCAAACAGCAGTGAAGAGGTAGGACAAACCCAGTACTAGTTTCTCCCTTAAATGTGGCCAGAGTAATTGAAAAAAGAGAGATCAATTTTAGGAATGCATTGTTCACAAGATGTTATGCGGCATCTTGGTCTTTATCTACCACTCACAAAGATCATACCACATTTAAAAAAGCCACCAGGGAAGGAAAATGTGCTCCTTCCCTTTCAAAGAAGTTTAGAACCTTGGTGTTGGAAAGAACAAGTAGTAAGTAGAAAACAATTTGTTCAGTTGTTTGCTGGTCTTGAGTTGACCAGCAAACACCAGGCTGCATGGCAGATAGCACTACTGCATGATATGCAGTGGGCAATGTACAATTTAGGCTGTGCGTTGTGTGTGTGTGTTGACTATATATTCTTTATTTGTTATTTTGGCTTGTCCTTCATTCCATGTTGGATTATAAACTTGAGGTGTTACTGTTTCAGTTTAGACCATAAATAGCAACAGGTGGTTGTGTTTCCTTAGCTTTTAAATCTGGATGCCTGTATTTTGTCAAATGATGACAATGTCAGAAGGTATCACAATGATCTGATGAGATCTGAAAAAGATTGGGAGCCAGCATCTCATTTTTTGATTATTTTTTTGTGACTGAAGAGTTTGTGAACTTGCATGTTTAACTATTCATTAACAAAATAGGAGCAGTTAATGTTTAAATCAGTGAAGTCTGCACACATACAGGCAAAATTGTGATATAGCCCCACCAGAATTCCCATAATGCCACTGAGCCTCTGCACTGTAGGACACCTGATTTATTAATCAGTATTCTGTAATTCTTCTTCAGTTGCATTTTCTATTGTATTTGGACCTGATAATGGTTGTTGGACTATATTGGTTTATTGAGTTATTTGCTTTATAGGTTTATTGGATTATTATTTTAATCTGAAATCAGACTTTCTTGTTATATTATGGACGCGTTCAAAAAGGTACTCTCTGCATTAAAATAACTCTAATGCTGACTTTATGTGTTTTGGGATTTTTTATTTTACTACTTCATTGTCTTCACATGAATTTCTCAGGTCAGTGATCATATGGTGATCAATAAGTTGCTACATGCAATAACTGTATTTAATTGTGAAGATAAAACACAAACCTAAAGCATTAACCATGTTTTACATCACTCCAAATACAATTTGGAATGGCCTTGTTATTTAATAGCTGTATTTTATATTATTGAATGGGGTGAGAGGTCAATGTTATGTCATAACTCATCTAATTCTGATAGTATTTGTTTAGAACTGTCCCACATAGAAGGTACTGACATGAAATTGTCTACTGGGAAGCGCAGATTTTTTGTCCATCTTACAGCATATTCAATGTCTTTTTGTATTTACTGAGTGCTGGCTCAAAATGCCATAAAATTTTACAAGTAAAAATACAATCATAAACTTTACAGATGACTAATTGCATAATGCATGCACATAAAGATATGGAGTAATTTAAACACAAAGCAATTCCAAAGCGATTACCATTAATGGATTCTAACTATTTATCTCCATCGATCATGTCATTGAGCTACAGCCAGTAGAATTCAGCACAATATGCTTCCACTCACATCCCTGTTTATCAAATGAGCAGAACGGGCACACAAAACCTGAACGTGAAAGGTCATTAAAAGAGAAAAACTTGACCAGGAATAAAATTAGATTTTACTGATGCCATTCTTGGTTCCAAGCATATTAAAGTATGACAGTATTTTT
The DNA here is from genome assembly GCF_016835505.1 of Polypterus senegalus. Lineage (NCBI taxonomy): Eukaryota > Metazoa > Chordata > Cladistia > Polypteriformes > Polypteridae > Polypterus > Polypterus senegalus. Next base: position 229,308,715 of record NC_053156.1, on the reverse strand, counting down.
TACTTTAATAGGCAGCTAAGGATGTCACAGTGTTTAAAGCTGCTGCTTCACACCTCCAGGAGATCAAATCCAAATCCAGTCGTTGTTTGTGTCTGTGTGACTTTGTTATATTCAGATTGCATTTATTATCCTTCATTTTCACTCCATTTATTGTGAAGAGAGTCACAGTGACAACATGCTAAGCTAGACGGACCTGGACACCTTATCCTTTGCAGCTTCTTTTAACTTCCCTCAGATTGCAATTCCCAGATCAAGCTTTGGTTTTAGCTTTGAAAGATTATGGTGGACAATTTAATGAATCTCTGGAAATGACCTCGGGTCATGACAACAGTTCTTTTATTTTTCCCTTTAAGAAAAACTGTTTTAGTTTTCTGGAATGTTTTCAGATAAACGTGTCCAGTAGGACATGCTTTTCATGGTGTTTAACATGACAACTGCTGCCAAGATAGTCCCTGGTCTCCAACAACCATGAATTGTGATAAGTGACTTCAGAATTGGATGGATGGACTCCTATTCATATTTTATCACCATTAATATCGTTATGGAGCCTCTGCATAATCTAAAAGAATGAAATCACTTTAACACTTTAATATTTAATTTAATTGACTAATTATAGAGCCAGCCAAGCATTGATTTTGTGAGTATCCTGGGATGAAAGGAAAATTTTCAGTAATGAATGGAGGGTCTTTGGAATTAAATGTAAAAAATACAAATTAGGATTTTGTGGGCATTCATTTTCGTGTATATATTGGGCAAATTATACACCCAAGTTTTTCTTATAGTATGCGTCATTCATTTTCAAATGAACTGTTTTTTTAGCCTCATCATATTTTGTAAAGGTAAATTTGACATGTTTTCAGAAACTGCCCAGTCAATGCAGCAGCATTACACATAGTTCTGACATTTTAGTATACTAACAGGATATGAGATCTTCAGTTGGGACAGACGTTAAGATAGAAGGAGTGGAGATTGCTAAATTTCATGTTTTGGAACATTGCTTTATTTCTCTTTCTTTGATCTAACATTGAACATTTATACTGCTCTAATACATAATGTATCTGCACCCATCCTGAATACTGGACTAAGACTAATCCTGTCAGTGAAGGAAAAATGGAGGCATAAATGAATTTATTTTAAAATCAGGCTGAGACATTATGGTCAATACATATTAAAGTAATTAGAATCTCAAAATTGAAATATGCAACTCCAAAACCATCACCATAACACTTTGAGGTAATGTCCAATAGATCTTGTCTGCAGGCTTAAGCTCCACAATGTGTTTTCCTATCAGCACTTCTACTTTTTCTTTCTTTCCTTTCTCCCAGTAATGTCCATTCTGCATTGATTTTAAAGGCACCTGTCATCTAATCTGATCTGTGCAATCATAGACTGAAAGTTCTATCTGCAGCAAGAAAGAGAATTTTATTCAGAAAAATGTGAAGCAAGAGCTCATTACACAATGGGCACATTTTGTTTTTTGAGTTTTTTTTTTCTTTTTCCTTGACAGAGTTCATTTCTTGTTCACGTTGACAGCCAGTATCTCCAATTTAAATCAATCTCTCCAGCACCTTTGGAGCTTTGTGTTTTACATGATAGCATATAAAAGCTGTTAAACTTGAACTGCTTGTTGTTAGTGAGCTTTCTTCATTTACTGTAATTCATTCAGATAATTTAATTTTATTGGATCAATCATTTAATCAATTTAAGCAGCAGAATAGTTCATTATCTGGTGTGCCCATAGACTCATTAAAACAGTTAAGTGATTTGTTCTTACGAACCTCAGATTGACAGAAAATGCAGACTAAAGTGATATGAAACCTGTTACATATATGCAAGAAAGACTTCTCAAAACCTGACTGTGAAAGCATTAAAATGAACTTCAACCAGGCTATGTTCTTCTTATTATGGTAATCTCAAAAAAAGAAACGTGCACTTAAGGGCCCAGGTCCTTTTCACAGTATCCTGTCCATTTAAGAGTTCAAAAATGTTATTGTCATGTGTCACACATTTATAGATTACGGAAACCGCCTGATCCAGTTTATTGTGAAGTACACTATAGAATATCAGTCATCATTTAATTAAGACATTAGTCACTCTTTACGTCACATGGCACCTCCATTGTGAGCACTGCACAAAGCCAATAAATCAACTGATGCCTTCATAAGCGCTCCATAAAGATCTACAACGTAAATAACCTTTCACTTATTTTACAAACATTAATTCTATTGATGGGTTGGGGGGCAGTTCAAGATTCTCCACTAGCATCAGGAGCAAGATAAGAATGAACCATGGATATGATGACAGTCCACTGCAGGGCACACTCAGTCAATCCCACCTTGACATCCTCTTATATGAGCCTGACCTTGTCTGTTGACTTTTTTTAAACGTATTTAAACTGACCGCAAACCCACCCAAGGTTTATTTTTGTCAGGGACACTGTGGACTGGAGTTTTTATTATCCTTTCGTTTGGCTCAATGGTAATTTTAATACATATATAGACCATTCCTAAAAAGCATACACCCCTTGGAAGTGTTCACTTTTAATTATTATACAACATTGATTAACAGAAAAAGTCTCTTTAATGTCAAAGTGAAAACAAATCTGTTCAAATTATTTTCAATTTTTCTTGTTTTGCATTTGAAATTAATTTGGATCACTTTGCAGAGATCTATTTTTACTTTGACATTAAGAGTATTTTCTGTTGATCTCTGCCAAAAAAGTTATATTAAATCCGCTTTCAATGGATTCCAGTCTTGTATAGCAATGATATTTGAAAACTTCCAAGGGGTGAATACTTTTTATAGCCACTGTATAGTGTTAGGTCCCACTTATGGTAATAATTTTGGGACTGTCTTGTTTTACAGCTTGTTTAAACAAATTTGAATCTCTATGTGTATTTATTATGTAATTAGTAAATGTCAAAATGGTAACTGCATTTTAGCTGTAAACTTGTTACAACATTTTGAGCCTGCACTCAGTACTATACAAAAATAAACTTAATTGCATTGAATTGAATATGAGGACAGTTGATTGCCACTAATTAACCTAATATACACATCTTTTAAATGTGGGAACAAGTCAGAAGATCTAGAGACGTCTCCCAGAGATAACAAGAGAATATGTCACCTCAACATCAATGCTCAGTGCCTCAGGTTGTGAGGCAACAGGACTGTGTTAATAGATGACTTGAAAATATCTTTATAAAGAATAAATTAATATATATACTGTATATTAAAGAATAAATTAAAAAAACAGTCATAATTAGCACCTTTCATATTGAGAATATGAGGGTAAAAATATGAAAGGTAAAGAGAGCAGATCCTTAACAAAAAAAGTAAGACTATTTAAGCTGGTTGTGGCAGATCTATATTTACAAGTGTATCCTTCTATGTTGACAAAGGAGACACTCTCTAATTGCAGTCCTGTAGACTAGTGACCACTTGTTCTCAACAGTTTTGGCCTTGGGGCCTGAATAGTACACATTAGCATATAACAGTACATACATATTCAACATTTAGATATTGCATACATAATATATGAAATATGCACAATACTCAGCCAAAAATAATCAGGTGTTTAATATTGAATCAAGACTAAAGTTTTTAATGGCCAACCTGGGCTTGTCGGAGTTTGACAAGTTTACCAAAATTAAGAGGTAAGTGAGGAGAGTGCTGGGAGGAATATTTCTTAGTTTGCAGGTGTCTAACTCATCTAGAATTTTAGTTCACATATCTATTGCACAAGGCATGACAAGCTCTTCTGCAATAGTATGACAACTGTGACCTTTTTTATGTTACGCAATTTGATGTGCAATGAGACAATGCCCTGAGTGCCTGCTGGATTATATGAAGTCTCAAGATTTACATTTTTTCATTTAAAAAAGTCAAGCAATTTACTTCTGTTAAGTAGCATGTTTTGTTTCCAAATGTCTTTATAACTTAAGGCTTTGTAGGTTCGTTTCATTTTACCACACATTATAGATAACATACAACGGCCGTTGCTCGCCCTGCTACACGGTAAAAGTAAATCCATACCTTAACAAATCTGTGTTGTATGTTCTTTAACATTGCTGTTTGGTTCAGGTTTTTGGGATGAGTTTTATGTTAATATGGAATTGGAAGAGTTCAGAGTAGGTGATGCGACAGGACATTTGAGGAACTTGTCCACGTCCATTGGTTCTCTTAATGAAACATGTGACGTGTAACAGGTTATCATCTGCACAGACCTGGACTTACCTCAGTCATTTCAATTTCCCAGCATGCAGAGGCAAAATATCCATCTGACTTGGTGCAAAACCTAAATCAGTAGCCATTGTGACACTAGGGGTCGCTGTCGCTCCTCCAAACCCGCAGACAACACGTCCACACACCAGGTAATATTTTTAATATCTTCTATAACGTGCACAAAGCACCTCCACAATATACAATAATAAATCAATAATAGACAATAATCAACGATAAATCAATCCTCCTCTCCACCACGCAGCCAAGTCAAACTCCCTCCCAACTCCGGCTCAGTCTACTGGGTTTCCCATCATCCTTTTTATAGTCCTCGACTCGGAAGTGATTCTGTCCCTCAGTCCATGTGATTCCATAGCACTTCCGGGTCAGATGAAAACTCTTGTTTTTCTTCAGCCCGGAAGTACTTCCTGGCTATAATAGAAACTATCTTCGTGTCTCCCTGCAGCATCCCCTGGAGGCCCCCATGGTATCCAGCAGGGCAGTAAAGACAAACTCCATTGTCCATGATGCCCTGTGGGCATCCGGGGGACCTCCATGCTGCAGGGAGGACACCATCTAGCGGCCTGGGGGTGCTGGCTGGGATAAGCTGCCGGCCATCCCTCACACCATCTAAACCACTAAAGCAATGACTGTTTTTTTTTTTTTGCTTTAAAATTTAAGTATACAATTTATCCTGGGCATCTGGTGATTCCACTGGTTGAGAAACACCAATGTAAACCAAACAATCAAACAAATGCAATGTAGGATCAGTGTGGTGCCCACCATCAGCAAAGGCACAAGTTCACATGTGTACATATTACAATGAAACTCATAACTTGCATGTCTTCTCATAATACTTACAGTAATACAATACCAACAAAAGACACACACAATCCTGAAAACACATAACATATACCCCCCTCATTCTCTCTAAATATCTTTATATATATATATATATATATATATATATATATATATATATATATATATATATATATATATATATATATACTGTATAAAGGTTGAGTGAATTGCTGACACTAAATTGACCACACTGTTAGTTGACCTTATGTTGGCCTGGTCCTTTTTTCAGGACTAGTTCCTGCTTAGCTGTCAGTGTTACCAAGATGGGCTCCTGCCCACTGCAACCCCGAATAGAATTTTGAAGCTTTGAGAATGCTACATTATGTAACTTAAATAACCAGACTTTCACTCATTTTTTCAGTAAGTCGTCACTAGAAGGTTTCAGCCTTGCTTTTTGACAATGGCAATCTTATAAAGTTGAGGTTCACAAAAAAGGCCTCAAGTACCTATCAATGACATTGCTTCCCATTAGTAAGCATTAACATACCTACACATCATTGCCAATGGCACATCAAGAAATTTCACAGTGAAGTTATAATTACACAGTTGAATACATGTAAAAATGCAAATAAGCTTTATTTAATTTAAATTATAATTAGGATTCATTAAATTTCATTACAGGTGCAGCTCATTATTATATTAAAAATAGTCCTTCTAGTTGTATCAAGCAAAAAACAATGTTAGTGTCACTTTGTGCACTAATACCACTTCTAGTCCTGACAGTTTTTCTTAACTGGGCATGGTGATTACTATAGTCCTTATGCTGTATATATGTATTAATGTTTTATTTTTGTACATATCACAGAATCAGATCTCAAATAGTGTTGTTATGACAATAGAATATTTACTTGGATTACTTTTTAGTTCTCCTGTGAGGAATGATGAAAATATCTAGAAGGAGAAAAAGCCTTCTTAATCTGAATCCAGAGTAGGCCTAAATTTAAAAGTTTCCCATTACGGCTAGGTGTCCACTGTTGGCAGGCTATCACTTGGATGCCAATGTTGATATAAAAACAGAGCACAATGCTGTGACATGAGTTTTTTTTTTTTTTTTAATATTCTAATTTCCCACACGACTTTGCTGTTGTTTTCATAACAGCTGTTTTGCATTTTGACCTGAACAAAACATTGCTTGAGCCCTAGGACTATGTCTTCATTTCTGAAATTTGATCGAGTTTTCTTGGGTGCTACTAAACACAATACAATAAGCAAAACATCTTAAGGTTTAGTTCCAGTAGTAATTTAAATGAAGAGATAAACTTGAACAAGTGGTTCATTCACTATGTCAAATATAGGATTAGTACATTTTCAGCAATACGCATTGCATTATTTTCTGTGATTTCACTTTACAAATTAGTGTAACTCTCTACAATTCTTTATCCACGTGAATCTACTTGAAGGTGCCATTTGGAGGGTTTCCATCTCTGTTTTTTGATAGCTTCTTTTCCTTTCACAAAAAGATTTATAAAGTATGAAAGGCTTTTATTAGCTCATAATCTCTTCTCAAATACTTTCTCTCCCTTCAGCAAATCCACAGAGTTGCTCCAGAGCTCAAATTTCTTTCCAGCATAATAGACAGTTTCTCTGGCCTATGGTCCTAAGCGACTCCCATATGTTGTTAGTTTGCATTTTTTATATCAATATAAGAAATGTACTTTAGAATTGACAAGAGGTGAATGAATTGACACAGTAATGCAAGAATATGTGTTCCTTATTTCTTATTTGCTTCCTAAATGAATAAAAGGTACTTACCACATCAGTGTGGAGGCAGGGCAATCAATACTCTTATAGGGCAAAGAAAAACACAAATGGAGGCTGACTTATGATTTCAAAAGCTTCTCAGTTTTTTAAATCTTTAAAAAATGTTCATCAATATCTTAGAGCTTCCAGACAACCTGACAGGATGAGCAGGTTTATCTATCTATCTATCTATCTATCTATCTATCTATCTATCTGTCTGTCAGTGTTTGCAAATTTTGATATAAAAAATGTTTTCTACCTGTTTTTCAGCTTTTCAGCATTTGTCAGTGCCTACGGTACAGATAAGCTCTATATTTTCTGTGTACCTGACATATTTTAAAGAAACCAGGCTTACTATTATGAAGAAAAGTGAAAGGTTTGTTTATCTTGATTTATTATTAATAAAATAAATTAATGTATCATTTGTTGTACTAGGGTCTCGTCAAGACTTTATTGTTACACCATTCATACACAATAATACAGCATATGGTGGCATAAAATAATGTTCCTCATGACCACGGTACACCATATATATACACATAAACTCAGAACTCGTGCAAGACAGGTAAAGAATTATACTATACTATACTGTAAATAATATAAAAGTCAATAATAAATATAAGGTAAATGAATAAATAGTAATAATAAGTCAGATGTTGAGATTGCTCAGCATGCTCATTTGACAAACCAATATTAAGATGGATACTTTACTGTTGTCATATTATATTTACAAATCAATGTAAAACATCTGAGCCTATATGCTGCAAAGAATGCTGTTCAAGAATAAATAAACTGAATTATAGGCTGCATCTCCTGATAAAAGCCTGAAATGTAGAAAGTGGTCATATAATGGATCGATGAATAGAGTTTGTGCCTGCAGTCTTAGTGTACAATTACTCACAGCAGCTGGGAAGGCCTGAATGGCCCAAAACACCTTCCCAACACAAATCTATTAACAAGAATCAAAAAACTCTGATGGATACAAGAGTAGTTTATAAAAAGGAACTAAGTAAGAGTTGCTAAGGATCTAGCTAATGCCAAAGTGCTCAAGCAGAGTCAACAAGAGCCTTAAACAGAGCTTCCAGATCATGCCTAACAGCCCTAAACCAGCAATTCATGGGGAAAGGGGCAAATAATAGAAAAATGTAGACAAAGAGAAAAGAAATGAGTAGGGCTAAATTATAAAAATCAAACACTGAAAAAGACTACCAAACAAAAACACAATTGTAACATCATGTTTATTTCAACTTGAAGAGATAGGATAGATAGATAGATAGATAGATAGATAGATAGATAGATAGATAGATAGATAGATAGATAGATAGATAGATAGATAGATAGATAGATAGATAGATAGATAGATAGATAGATAGATAGATAGATAGATAGATAGATAGATAGATAGATAGATAGATAGATAGATCCCAAATGTAAAATGCGCTGAAATGGCCCAACAGCGGTCAGGTACAGTATATGAAAAAATGAAGCTAGGTTTAAACAAACAAATAAAAATGCAAATAAACGCTGACAGTGAATTTTACATGATCATATTGAAATGCTGGAAAACAGCGCCTATTCAGAGGATGACGACAGAACTTCTGTCAATAACAGTGATTCTTACCGCCAAGTTCTTTCTTACGTTGGGTCACTTAGGCTGCTTACATGACTGTGAGGGTTTAGGTTTGGATTTAAACCCACACTAGCAACTAGGAGCATATCTGAGTTTAATTACAATATGTTTAAAATGAGATTTTTTTTTTTAGTGAATGCAACCTAGAAGAATGGGCGGCACGGTGGCGCAGTGGTAGCGCTGCTGCCTCGCAGTTAGGAGACCTGGGTTCGCTTCCCGGGTCCTCCCTGCGTGGAGTTTGCATGTTCTCCCGTGTCTTGCGTGGGTTTCCTCCGGGCGCTCCGGTTTCCTCCCACAATCCAAAGACATGCAGGTTAGGTGGATTGGCAATTCTAAATTGGCCCTAGTGTGTGCTTGGTGTGTGGGTGTGTTTGTGTGTGTCCTGCGGTGGGTTGGCACCCTGCCCAGGATTGGTTCCTGCCTTGTGCCCTGTGTTGGCTGGGATTGGCTCCAGCAGACCCCCGTGACCCTGTATTTGGATTCAGCGGGTTAGACAATGGATGGATGGAACCTAGAAGAAACAGTGTAAGTCCACCCAAAATGGGAATTTCTGCTCATCAGGAGTCACCAGTGCTTCGCTAACATTGAACAGAATGTCAAAAATGAGAGCAGCTTACTCAAGGATTCAGGATTTTGCCTTGTGCAGAGTGCTGCCTAGAGAGATCCCCCAGCTCCCAAAACCTTTTAGTAAACAAGTTCACAGAATTGATGAATTAGCAACTTTATTATTTATTACTGATTTAGGCACATTTGTGCTCCAAATAAAGTAACTAAAACATTAGAACTGCTGAAAACAAACAATTGTTTCTTCCATCTATTCCCTGTTACAAATTCAATGAAACTACTCTTGCTGTTTAGATAGAAATGTTGCAAATACTCACCCTACTTTCCTGTCAGAGTCAAAAACACATAGACTGCAACCTGGGGGCCATGCAGTTAGATGCTTGTGCTAAGAAACTTGATTTTTTCATTATGGACTGCTAGCATACACTGAGTGGTAGTAGCTGAAGTGGTTTTGTTCAGTAAAAACTGAGTGAAACTAACAAAAACTAAATTTAGGTGAATTCTTAATGGAGTTTTGTGAACAGGGCACATCTGATTTCCGCAAAAAAACAGCAAATGGCTAAAAAAACTTACACAAAAAATGGTATTAGATAACAATGGAAAGAAAAAATTGCCCAAAAAAGCCTGCCTGATAAGCCAAATAACGATTTAATTGGGTTGGAAAATAGACTGGCAGCTTTTGTCAGAAACTGAGAGTTATTTGATAGAGGAAAAAAAGATGCAAAGATGGGATAGAGAAAAAGAGTACAAAAATAATTACATGAGCCAAATAACTAAAAGGAAGAATTGCAAAAATTAATTAAACAGTCTGATTGCCTAAAAAAACAGAGCAAAAGTGAAACTTTCTATGTTAAATGTTCTGCTATTAGATAAACCAACCGAATTCAATAGGACAGTTTACACTGTGAACGCTGGCCCCGGCACAGACAGACGGACATCATTTTTTGCTCCCCACACACCATTTATTTACAATAATCCAATATACAAAAGTCACGTGCACTCACAATAACCCCAGTGCCTTCTGCACCGATTCCCCCAAGTCCAGGGCCCACAGTCCTGTGCCTTGCTTCCTGGCCGCCTCCTGTCCACGTTCTCCAGCTCAGTCCTTCTTCCTCCCGACCTCCACCCCTGACTGGAGGGAGGCGGCCCCTTAAATAATGCCCCGGATGAGCCCCAGGTGCTTCCGCCGTCCTTGGCCACGCCCCAGTGTGGCGGAAGTGTCGGCTGCCTTCCTGGCAGCTCTCCGGGCGCCACACAATGTCTTCCCCCCGGCACTTCCTGGTGTGGCGGAAGTGTCGGGTTCCCGGATAATCAGGCACGGGCGCCGCCTGGCGGTGGCCACGGGTCCCTACAGGGCTGGGCTTCAAAGCCCTGTACCTGAGGCCCGTGCCTAACCAGGACGGACGCCCCACTCTGTCTGGAGGAGGCACTCGCCCTCCTCCGGTCCTCAAGCGTCCGGCCGGGCTCCTGCCCCACCGCAACCGCCGGGATAAACCGGCATCGGGCGCCGCCTGGCGGTGGCCACGGGTCCCTACAGGAAGGGCTTCCATGCCCTCAACCCGTGGCCCCAACAGAACCAGGACGGACGCCTCGCGGTCTGGAGGAGGCACAAGCCCTCCTCACGTCCTCCTGGCGTCCCGGCGGGCTCCAGCCCGGCCGGGGCCACAGTGCCCCACCGCTAGCGAGGACACGTGGTCCGAGCGACACAACCGAAGGGCAGCACGTCCCCAGCGAGGGTCCTACTATGTCCCCAGGGTCCAACACGGCACCCTGGGACATCTGTCTTCGCACCCTCGCCGGGCGCAAACGCCCCTGTGGTCTGCGCCGCTCTCGCCCGCTGTTCCCCAGCGGGTCACCGTAGTCCTCCCGGCGTGGAGCACTCCGCGAGCGCCTGCTTCCAGGCGGGCAGGTCCCGCCGACGCCGGCCTCAGCGCTCGTCGGGCTTGGCCTGTAAAATAAAGGAAAAGAGGGCCAGAAGCACAGCGAGGACACTCATCCCAGCGCCCGTCGGTCTCCGTATCGACCGTGCTCCTGCCCCCCTCCGACAGCCCCCAACTTGCCTGCTGAAGTCCGCCGCCGCAGGTTCCATGCCCGTCCGCTCGTCCGCTGCACGCTCGCAGGCGGCTCGCCCAGCCGCCCAGGGATCTCCTCTGCCCGCAGTGCGGACGGCCCTTCTCCGGACGCGCGCACCCAGCGCCGCGCCCTCTCCTATCGGAGGAACCGGCATTCACCCTTCGGTTCCTCCTTCTTTTCTTGGACGCACTGACGGTCTGGGTCTGAGCACAGCAAAAGCTCAAATCCAGCCCCGTCTGCGTCCAGGCAGAGCGACGGGAGACAGTTGCAGGCTTGGAGCGCAGGGCGCTAGGACCCAGGGCACTCAGCAGCCCCGATCCTACCCGCCCCTGCATATTCGAGCTCCTCGCCTCGCTAGCTGTCTGCACCGCGGCGTCTGCTGTTGGGGGGTTGCCTACTCGGAGCCGCTCGTCCTGTAAACAGTCACGGCCATGTTCGGCGAACCCCCCCACTTGCTTTACGGAACGGCAACACTCACCACTCCGCCGTGTTCTGTCTGCCTCCGGTTGCAGCGCCGCGCCCGTTCCTCCGTCTCACGCGGTGTCACTCCCGACGCGACCGCCTTCTCCATCAGCTGCTCGCACTGAGCGGCTAGAACACGCAGCAACTCCTCAAAAGCGGCTTGGCGGGCGAAGGACTCCTCCGACGCGCGCCGAGCCGCTGGTGGAAGAGAGAGACAGACGTCGGTGGGCTTACCTGTCGATCGGCTCCACGCGTCGCCTGCCTCCTCTGGGCCACTCCCTCTGGCCCAATCGGGTCCTTCTCCGACACGAGACTGGCATTCCTTGGGCCCGCCTCTATCCAATCATCGGCGGGCACGCAAGACACACCGCCAATCCCGCCTGTCAGCGGGCGGGACCTCCGCCCGCGCCCATCTTGCCTCCCCTGCTCCGAGTGCGAGACGTGCCTCCTCGCCGCGTGTGGCTGCGGCGATTCCTTGAGCCGCAGCGGCTCCGACTCGCAGCCTTCTCTGCTGCTGCCGCCGCGCTGCCGTCAGCCCGCGGCCCGGCGCTCCTGCCACGGACGGGATCCGGTTCGTCCCTGCCTGTAGAAAACAAAGTACAACCGACCCCGGAGGGCCGATTATTGCAGGGCAGGGCACTCACCTCCCGGATCCCGTCATGCCGAGGCCCCCGCCTCGGTGTGGCCTTTTGCGTAGCGACGCCGGCCTGGCTGTCCGTCCCAACAGCGCGACTTTCGGAGCCCGCTGCGCTCCGGCGATGTCGAGTCCTCCTCCGCACCCGGGGAAAGCAATCCCGCTGTCCGGTGGCGGTTTCTGGGCGAACGCCCCGGGGTTGTGCACGGGCCGCTCCCGCGGCCAGTGTGTGGGGTCCGCTGCTGCGCCGGGCCGTTCACAGAAATTTTTTGATTTAACAATACAGGTCCCCGCCTTGAACCAGGCGGAGTATCCTGCCGACTATGCCACTGTGAACGCTGGCCCCGGCACAGACAGACGGACATCATTTTTTGCTCCCCACACACCATTTATTTACAATAATCCAATATACAAAAGTCACGTGCACTCACAATAACCCCAGTGCCTTCTGCACCGATTCCCCAAGTCCAGGGCCCACAGTCCTGTGCCTTGCTTCCTGGCCGCCTCCTGTCCACGTTCTCCAGCTCAGTCCTTCTTCCTCCCGACCTCCACCCCTGACTGGAGGGAGGCGGCCCCTTAAATAATGCCCCGGATGAGCCCCAGGTGCTTCCGCCGTCCTTGGCCACGCCCCAGTGTGGCGGAAGTGTCGGCTGCCTTCCTGGCAGCTCTCCGGGCGCCACACAATGTCTTCCCCCCGGCACTTCCTGGTGTGGCGGAAGTGTCGGGTTCCCGGGATAATCAGGCACCGGGGCGCCGCCTGGCGGTGGCCACGGGTCCCTACAGGGCTGGGCTTCAAAGCCCTGTACCTGAGGGCCCGTGCCTAACCAGGACGGACGCCCCACTCTGTCTGGAGGAGGCACTCGCCCTCCTCCGGTCCTCAAGCGTCGGCCGGGCTCCTGCCCCGACCGGCAACCGCACGGGATAAACCGGCATCGGGCGCCGCCTGGCGGTGGCCACGGGTCCCTACAGGAAGGGCTTCCATGCCCTCAACCCGTGGCCCCAACAGAACCAGGACGGACGCCTCGCGGTCTGGAGGAGGCACAAGCCCTCCTCACGTCCTCCTGGGCGTCCCGGCCGGGCTCCAGCCCCGGCGGGGCCACAACACATTATGGTCTTTATTTTGTGTGAAGAAAGGAAATGCTATTTGTAAAAGTATTGTTTCATTATAATGACCATCCATGGAATACAATTGTACACCCAATCTAAGAGATCATAGGAAATGCCCAAATGTTTTTTTTTTTTCCTTTATGGAATTACCACAAAACCTCAACATGAAATTGCCAAATACTGGTATATCAGGGACTCTCCTTCAGACTGTAGCAATCTGTACTATCAGATAATTAGAAAAGTTAATGAGACAAAACCATAAACATGACAACTTATTTAAAAATCAAATATTATACAGGGTGAGGCAGAAAAGGATGGACGTCTTTGAAATGGCTAGAACTCACCACTAGGTGGAGTGACAGATGTGCGGTAGGTGGCGTTAGGTTCGCGAAATCTTAGCCTTTTTTTATTTTCTTTTTAGTTGAAGCCATGGAGCCATGGATGATAGAACACCGCTTTTTTGCATACGACTGTTTTGTCAAGAACAACCAATCTATTACCGCAGTTCAGCGAGAGTTTCGTTGCCATTTCAATATCCACAGAAATAAAGCTGTTCCCGCTTATAACACTATCCTACGTTGGGTTAAAGCACTTCATACACGAGGTACACTTATGAACAAAATACCGCCGGGGGCTACACAAACATCACGTACCCATGAAAATGTGGAAAGCGTACGACAGAGCGATGTTGAAAAGAGTGGAGGCCAACTTCCATGAACGCCTTCAGAAATGCATCAGTGATAACAGACACCACATGGGAGATGTTGTTTTCCACACTTGATTTTGTCAAATGCTATTTCAATATTAACTGAAATCTTTCAATAAATTTCTTTGTAAGAAAAAATTTACAATTTTGTGATTTTGTAAAAAACGTCCGTCCTTTTTGCCTCACCCTGTATTAATGTTCTTTTATCAAATATAACTTTCTTTTTAACCAAAGATGGTTCAGGATACATTTGCAAAAATCTCAATTCAGAATTATAACCATCTCAGAAGCAGCCAGCCAGACTTTAAAGAATCTTATCTTGGTGTTCTGGTTTTTCACAAGCATGTCTGAATTTGATTTCTCGGATGTCATACTTCTGGCTGAGTAGTGGAGTGAATATAAACAAATAGATTTTCTCTGTCATTATATGTCTTAATTAGAGGCCTTGGCACACAAGGACTCTTCTGTAGATGGTAGACATTGCAAGAAAAAACTAACTTCTCAGGTTTTGTTAAAATAAAAATCTGTAGTACTCTGTCAGATGATTTCCAACAAGGTGTAATTACTGTAATTTCTAAAACTGAAACTAGGACTTGTGAGTAAATACATGTCATTGATATAATAAGGAACAGTGGAACAGACAAAACACTGTTTCTTGTTATTTTTCAGATCGGAATTAACACTCATGTTGTTATTCTTTTGCAGATAAATGCACTTCTCCTATGCATCCATCCATCCATCCATTTTCTAAACATTTTATCTAGTTCATGTTTGCAAGGAGCCAGGGACTACTCCAACAGCATAGAGCTAACACTGAACAGAACATTAGTCCATCTCAGTACAATCTTTCTCATAAACCCATACTCACTCATATGGGGCCCATTCAAAATCGTCAATTGACCTAAACTACGTATCCTTGGGATGTAGAAGAACAATCTAAATATGTGGAGAAAAACTGTGGAGCATATTTTGCCAACACTGAGTTCAAGGCATGAAACTATCGTGGACAGGACATCAGCGTAAAACCATGAAAGAAGACATCAAACCCTAAAGGAAAAGTATACACTAGAGGGCAAACAAGATTTCAAGAAATGGAAGTGAAAATCACAGTAACTACTGTGAAAGAAGTAGAGTCTCCAGGTTATGTGTAGCCTTTTTATTTGGAGTTTTAATGCCATTAGAAGAAGCTTACATGTATATCGTCAAAAGGAATGCTTCTATGTTGGCCATGGTCTACCATGGATTTCATCTGTGTTGCACTGTATATAACAAGCATTCGTATCTAGAAATAGATTATTCTAGTAGCCTCTAACTAGTCTAGCCTTGCCTAACATATCCTAAACTAGACTGCCATGGACAGACAGACAGACAGACAGACAGACAGATAGATAGATAGATAGATAGATAGATAGATAGATAGATAGATAGATAGGTAGATAGATAGATAGATAGATAGATAGATAGATAGATCATAAAGTAGTTTAACAATTCAATTTTACTAGCCTAATTCAATCCAAGGTCTTGTGAGATAAAGTCCAATACCTTCTTGATTGTTAACATTTGGCTTTATTTAATAATTAAGTTTTCTGAAATAGATGCTTTATTTGTATGCTGATTGTAGAACTGGTTTTGAGTTTCTATTAATAATTTTCCTTGGTTTTGTTGATTGCCATTTTTGTCTTCCATATACGAGGTGTGGAGTTTTTATTTTTTTCAAACATCAATGTTATCCCCTTCAAAGTAGTTCCCTTGGGCAGCTACACACCGATGGAGACGTTGTACCCACTGTTGGTTGCAGCACTGGAAGTCTTCAACCGGTATGGTCTTCAGCATACACTCTTTTGGATGTTTCTGATGTCCTTTGAGGACATTTTTCAGTTTAGGAAAAAGGAACAAGTCACACGGACAGAGGTCAGGTGAATAAGGGGGCTGGGGAACCACAGGAATGCCTTTTGAGGTCAAAAAGTCTGTTATGGAGAGGGCAGTTTTTCAGCACCATTTTGGCACAGACCTTTCACATGTGCAAATGTTCAGTCAAAATTTGATGAACGGTAAATCTGTTCAAATTGAATTGTTCACTCAACATTCTTAATGTTAAACGACGGTCTGATCTCACAAGAGTGTTCACACGTTCGATGTTTTCATTGGTTTTCGAAGTTGAAGTCCTCCCTGAACGGTGTTCATCTTCAACGTGTTTTCTGCCTTCCAAAAATGATTTGTGCCAGCGAAAAACTTGAGCTCGGGATAAAGAATATTCCCCATAGGCCTGTTTTAACTTTTCAAACAACACACTTGCCGTTTAATGGCACAACGTTGCTCCAAATTCCGCTGTTCCATTTTGCGTGATGCACAACCAAAAACACAACTTCGCTAATAGCAGTCACAAAAATCACGTAGTTAACAGAAGGAGTTGAAACTCGCACTGAGCTATGGGAGGGTACTGATACACGTGCTCTATCAAGGACAACAGCGCAGCATTGCCAGATCGCTTGCAGTGTTGCCAGTCTCATTACTTTTCTGCCACACCTCGTATATTAAGTTAAATAAACCTAAAAGCTGAATTTATGCATGTTTATATTAGGAGGCAAGAGCACAAGTATTATGTAATATCTATGATAACTCTCTTAGGATGATGTTGCCTTTATTTCTGCATTTAATAAAAGTTCTCAATGCACAGAGTATTTTGTTAAAATGTCAGTACCTTTGTCTTTAATACAACAAAGATATCACAAAATATACAATGCTAACTTTTATTGCTGATCAAGAACCAAATTTGTACAACAAAATGGAGTAACGGTTATCTGTGAAAGTGTGAGGCAGGATGACCATCAGTCCCATATAAGCTGACTGCCAGATAATTCACAAAAGAAAGCAATGGCAGGAGTGACCTTGGTTCTATTAACTTCAATTAAATTGTTCTAAACTCTTTAAGGTGTGCATTGCCCTATGGTCATAAATCCTTCTGCACGCTTTTGCTCCCCATGTACCCATGCAAATTCCATTCTTTTAGGTGAACATAAGAGGTAAAACTTCAAAAGCTCCAAGACATCAGCTCCCTTTGATCTGGCTTATGATGGATGAAGAGCTCCTGCAGCACTAGAGTTTAAAAGCTTCGTCCTGCACTGTCATCACAGCCCAGGGACAGATGCAAACTGCACAAACTCCCTTTATCATTTCAAGATAAATGAAAGTGAATCTAAAGATATTTATACAAAACTGGAAACATAAAAAAATCAGCTACAGCAAAGTGAATTTAAAAAATAAATAAAATAAAATGACACATATTAAAATGGAACATCACAGGACTGAGATCTAAAGTCAGTGAATTAACAAACATCTATAGGCCAGGAAGTGACAGCGTGGACAAAGAAGGTATAAAATTCAGGGTTTGAGGCTACGCCAAGGCCTGAGCATTGTATCAACTGACTTAAATGTAATTCAGACTGAAAACTTAACTTTAATTCCCTACACATAGTAATGGCTTTTTCAAAACAGACAGGGCAACAATCCACATACTTGTTTCTTTCTTTGCTGCCTGCTCAGATTGGACAATAACTGTTACAGTGCCCATTCTAACCCAAGGACAAATTTAATATTGTCAAATATCCAAACCCAAGACTGAATTCAGGCAGAATGCTAAAGTGCTATTTAAAGCAAGTGCAGGACCCTAATCTAGGAAAGGTGTTTACTATCAGAAGGAAGTTGCTACATTAATAGTGATTCACCTACAGTACATTGAATAATACAAATAGGGGGATTGATTTCTTGCATGTTATTTACATATTGATTACAGTATTACATTTATTGCAATATCTTTCATTTTATAACTAGACTCGTCTGTTATGGTAAGTTATGAAAATACTCAAAAAATAGTTCATTTTTTATTTTATTAAATACAGAAATTTAGCTTGATTTATTTGTGAAGCTTCTCCTAACAATAACATTTGAAATAATATTATCAGTTGTACGGAATAATGCAATCTTCATTTCTTCTTTTCTTAGTTTCAACTTTAAATCCTAAGAATCTTTGTGGCAATATTCACCTTACTAGTAAATATTAACCTGTCAGCATAGTCACAGTAGATTAATGAAAGACTTTAATCAACAAAAGGACAGTTTTGTGCTTATGCATATGTTGTAAACCATTTACCTTAAATATATTTCCAAAGTCACTGAATCCAATTTAAGGTTGAAGCAAGCTGCATCCTATCCTTTGAAGCGCCCTGTCCAAGGTAATGAACGCCACAGAAAGGGTAGCACTACCATTATAGGTAAATGACATAATGCTATAATCCAGCCTCTTTTGAATAGTTTTAAGTGCCTTTTTCATGGCTAGAGTGACTCCTGTTTGAAGTTCTGTTTATGCTGAAGACAATGGTGATATCTGTCGTCATTTGCAAAGTGTACTTAATAGTGCCGAAAACTGTTCCCATCTTCCTGTGACACAATTATTTTTCAAAAAAGGGCACTTCTATTCTTTGACTTTTGCGTACACTTTTGTATGTTAATTTGACCCATGGATGACTGGGAATGTGTGGCATGTGATGTCATAAAAGAAAGTTTATAAAGTTAGGCACCTTCCTGGTTATCCGAGATTACGGATAAAACCATATGAGAGTTATAGGGTGTGTTTTTTTTGTGTTTCCTGGTAAAGTAAATTTTTGTTACACATTAACAATTAAAAATTGAAGGCTTTGTTTTGGGCCTGACAATAGACTGGTTAGATTTTTTATGTAAAATTGTTTCACTTGTCAAACACATGTGCCTGGGAGCCATTCTCAAGACAATGGGTTGGCGTTGAGTATTAATGCCTTTTCTCCTCTGTCTACAGAACTCCAGGAGAAAAGTCCAGATAAATCAATTACTTCCTCCTGACACTGAACTTACTTCCGGCCCCGTTGATTACATCACACCATTTCCTTCCTACTAACACATCCTTCATCTTCCTCCACTATTAAAACCTGCTGTCTTCACTTCTGTTCAGTCCCAGTTTTGGAATGAGATCAGTCCTTATAGATTACTCTGATTTCCTCACAATATATGGGATGGATCCCTAAATCTTTTTGATTTGTCGTGTTCTTTCTTACACATTTTAGAACACAATTTACTGAGTCAAATTAATATATACCATAACTGTAAAAAAAATAACTTTCACGTGAAAATTATCATACTTATCATTTTACCCCTTAAATAACAGCATGTGTGTGTTTTATCACACTCATCAAGTGGCACATTGGCCACTTCTCAGGGCTGAACTTTCTTAATGTGTTTTTCTTTTTTTCTAAGTATTGCACAATGTTTCAGTATTTTCATGATAAAATCTTAATCATTAAAAGAGATAAATAAAAGAAGTACAGGGTGGCGCAGGAAAAATCAAACAATCTCCAACTCCAGCGTCCACCTACATTTCTTAGCCCATACATGAAACGAGAAATGGGGCCCGATTCTTTTTGCAGTTTGCAACTGATCCAGTCTTACGCCACTTCTTCACCAACTCGTGAATACCGCTATTTGCTGGTAGGTTTACGCCAGGAAACTTCTGTATGAAAATGTCCCGCGTTTCCTTAAAAGAACCGGTAGACACATACGCCTCCACTATTCTAGTCCTCTGTTGCAGAGAATACATCTTCTGGATCTCTGTCACGCACATCTGTACCCAATGACTCATGGCTTCCTTACTAATGCACAGTTGGGGCTTCTGACCCTGTCAGGTCAATACAATCAAGAAGAAAATGGGACAGGAATAAAAGTAGAATCACTCACCTGTGAAGTTGACATTACGAATGAACTTGAGCAACATTGTGCCATTTATGGGGTCCATCTTGGAACAGAGGCCAACTTTGCCTGGGCACAGTTGTTTATGCATGTTGTGAAGGGCATGAGCCATGGAGTAGACCGCATCAATGACAAACTGTACTTTTCCTTCTTGTTCGTAGGAAGAATCCTTGCCGATCCGCTCATGATCTATAGAAAGCAGAAAAGTAAAGACTGTTACAAATCTACATTCATGATGCAGGTGGCACTGTCTATGGAAGGTTAAGATCTACTGCAGCTGGGCATTGTTACTAGCACATAACTGCAGTACTTTACGAACCTTCAAAACTCAAATCATTGTTATTTTGGAGAAATAAGGTGAATAAGACTGGTGTGCTGGGCGGCACGGTGGCACAGAGGTTAGCACCGCTGCCTCGCAGTTAGGAAACCCGGGTTCGCATCCTGGTTCCTCCATGTGTGGAGTTTGTATGTTCTCTTCATGTCTGTGTGGGTTTCCTCCAGTTACTCCAGTTTCCTCCCACAGTCCACACAGGCTTGGTGTGGGTGTGTGTGCATGCCCTGCGGTGGGCTGGCGCCCTGCCTGGGGTTTGTTTCCTGCCTTGCACCTTGTGTTGGCTGGGAAATAGCGAGTTGGATAATGGATGGATGGAAGACTGGTGTGCATTGTTGGGCGGAATAGCCTATTCTTGCCAAAATATTCTTCTAATGCTCTAATTAGCTAGAATTTCCAAAAATATTCTTAATTTTTATATAAATAATTTGAAAAGATGAGTGTCTATCAACATGCATAATGTGTAACATGGCCAAACGAATGTGTGCACATAATGCACATATATGAGCACAATTTAGTAAAGATAAAGCCACTTTATAGGTTGTATTGAGGACCCATGACTCCTCTAAGCCCATCGCACTTAAAGGCCTCATTCAGGTTTTCTTGATGGTTGTCATGATTTCAAGTATTTTTCTCCTGTTTCAGTTGCATCACTCAAGCTGTGTTTTTGGTCTTTTCGAACCCCTCTCCCCCCAACACTGATTACACTCAATTACATTTTGTATAATTTACAACACAGAGTGGTTAAGAGGAACTTCTCTAGAGCAGATGTCTAGCCCCTTAGACTCTCCAATGCTCACTCAAACAGCTGCTTCTTGTCTCCACACAGGTGTACCAGCGTCTGCCTTTTTTCCCCACACTTTACTCCATATGCTGAATCTTTTGATGATGACTGCAATCTTTTAGCCCAAGGTAAAAAAAGCAATTAGCATCAAATGCCAAATAACTCAAGACCAGCTTGAGCCGTCATACACTTCACTTTTCATAGCTTACTTAATTCAATGGGATACATATATAGGCAAAACGGTCAATCTGTGCCTTGTCCAGCCCAAGGTGCATACACACATATTCTTTTGAGATTAAACATCATGCCACTCTATAGTTTCCAAACTCTTTCAGTTCATGGTCACATTTAACTCCACTCCCTTAGGCAAAGCAAGCTTAAGATCCTGCTAAATGGATGACTGAGATCTCAGAGTGAATCCAAGCCTGCTCTGCACTCCTTTTAAGAAGGGACCAACAGTGCGTTGCATCAAACATGCCCCATAAGCAAAAAGAGATCCCCCGACAGCTCAGGAATGATAGAAAACAGATGAAAAGAATAAGTCCAAGCCATTTAGGTTTCAATGGGCTGAAAAAGAGGTCAGTTTATCTGTAGTTGTCAAGTCTAGTTAAGTGGCTGTATTGTCTTATCATCCATACACAGTATTGCAGCAGACGTTGGCACGAAATAATGTTCCCCAGGAGCACAGAGCAACATATACATAAACGCAAGACAAGTAAAGAACTATTCTACATTATAACAGATAAATAAATAATTCAACAAATAAATAATTATAATGTGTGTGTGATATGCATGGGAGGCAATCTAAGGGCTTAATGGAGGATATGAAGCAGAGTTAGGGGCTGATGAACTGCACTAATGCCTTTTCTCCCTCTTCTGCAGTCCTCCAGAGAGAAGCCCAGCTAGAACTCTGCCCACCTCCATTTCCTGACCATGGCCTCCTGCAGACAACACTTCAACCTAGAACCCAGCTCTTCCTGTCTAGCCTCTATAAAAACCAAACCATTTCATTCTCCAGTTAGTCACTGTTTTGACTCAGTCCTTTGTGATTACTCACTTCTAATCATTTGCTGCATTGTGATAATATACGGGGTGGAAAAAAAAAAACCTTTCTAGTTGTTCTTGTGTCTTTTACAATAGTAATACATAAACTACTATCTGCTCCTGTGGGAAGGTGGACAGCATACAGTTTAGAGTCTGGGCAGCCAACGTGTAAAAGCTGTTGCAGAATCTGGCAGTACTGGTTCAGATGCTATGGTACCTTCTGTCAAATGTAAGTAGGACAAAGAGTCTGTGGGAAAGGCAGAAGTAGTCCTCCAAAATGTTGTAAGTTTTCCGGATGCAACGGTTGATAAAACTCTTTTCACGCAGTGCTTGCTATGTGAACTATCCATCGTAGGACCCTGGGATCAGTTACACTGCAGAATCAGATAGTGATGTACCTGGTCAGAATGCGTCAATGGTGTCCCTGCAGAAAATTTTTATTTAACTCATCTTTTGATTTATCATTATATTTTGCAAATTACCACAACATCAATTTGTTGTGCTACTACTGCTCAGCCATAACCACCCTTTGTAGGGGGCACAGTCTTGGAACCTGTGATGTTATTTATATATATATAAATATATAAATATATATAAATATATATATGTGTCTGGGCGCGTTCACAATATATATATATATATATATATATTGTGAACGCTGGCCCAGACACACACAGACGGACAACATAGTTTCACCCACACACTATTTACAATTAATTATTTACAAAAGTCACGTGCACCACAAACCCCAGTGCCTCTTGCACCAATTCCCCAAAGTCCAGGCCTCACTCTTCCAGTGCCTCTCTCTCTTTGACCGCCTCCCGTCCTCTCTCCAGCTCTGTCCTCTTCCACCCGACATCCACTACTGATAGGAGGGAGGCAGCCCCTTTTATAGGAACCCGGATGGGCTCCAGCTGCTTCCCGGCAATCTGCCACGGACACACCCCCGTGTGGCGGAAGTGCCGGCTGCGCACCCGGAAGCCGTCCAGGTGTCCCCTGTCGTCTTCCCCCCGGCACTTCCAAGCCCTCTACCCGAGAACCACACGGGATATACCAGCATCGGGGCGCCGCCTGGCGGTGGCCACGGGTCCCTACAGGGCTGGGCTTCCAAGCCCTTTATCTGAGGCCTCCAACATAACCAGGACGGACGCCCTCTCGCGGTCTGGAGGAGGCACAAGCCCTCCTCTCGTCCTCCTGGGCGTCCCGGCCGGGGACCACAATATATATATATAAGCCAGTGTTGTATGTCTTTTTAACTTCCAAATTTGTGGATAATCTCAAAGAACAGTGCTTAGAACAGATATCTGGATATAATCTTCAGGCTTAGGGCATTTGACTTTGATTTTTGGTTTAATGGGCTTGATTATTTTCACTTCCAATATGAACCCTTTCCTTTTTATATTAAGAACTACCAAAATACCCGCGCTTCGCAGCGGAGAAGTAGTGTATTAAAGAAGTAAAAGGAAACATTTTAATAATAATGTAACATGATTGACATTGTCATGAGTGTTGCTGTCATATATATATATATATATATATATATATATATATATATATATATATACACACACACACAAAAACATATATATACATATACACACATATATACAGAATATATACATATACATCCACATATATATACATATATATGCATACATATGTATATGTGAGTGTGTGTGTGTGTGTTTATATATATATATATATATATATATATATACATACACACACATATATATATAACATATATATGCATATACATATGTACATATATACACATATATATACATATCCACATCCTCTTTTAATTTCTGAAAAAAAAATGCATTTAAACTGCATTTCAATTCAAATCAGAATCATCATCCCTGGCTAAAATTGGGCAGACTTAAAAATAAAGTGGTATTCTAAGTACTTTAAGTACATGTTCAGAATGGTATTGTCTTTAAATAATAATAAGAAAAATTTCAACATAAAGTGCAGTTTTTCATCTTAAAAAAATAAGGCAGAAACATAAAAGTTAATTTGACCAGCTTCACCTTTAAACTCTGAGTAACCTTAGCCAAAATTATTTTGTACATTAGGCTAAAACAGTGTGATCATTGAACATTTTGTAATTAGATGTAATTAAAATTACTAACGGTCACAGAAGTCCAATGATCCCCAATAAGAGCCAAAAAGTCCGCTTTCTGTAATGCATCTAATTTTGCTTGCTTTTCAGTGTCATAAAGCTGTTGAATTTTACTTAAAATAGTCTCTCGGCACGGCAGTTGAAAAGTTGGATGACCTGACGCTAACTGTAGCACATTTTCTAACCCCCTATCTTCCAGCACTGTTAGTGGTCTACAGTCCAAAGCAATCAATTTTGCGAAAGAATCTGTAAGTTTGACCGATGTTGACTTACTAATTTTGGTCCTGAAGCCAATCATTTCATCAGTTTTGGGCTGCCGACACCTTTTGTTGGTAATCAAACTCGTACTGCTAGTGCTAACAGCATACACAGTTTCTGTGTTCGCTGTAACATGTTTTGCATTTAGATGGTACCGTAAGGTTGAAGTGCCTCGGTGTTATGCAAACTCCTTTTTGCACAGTTTGCACAAAACCACGCTTTTATCAAGGCTTCCGTCGGGTAGTCTTTTGAAATGAAATTTTACTCCAATCAGTCCTAGCAACGTGCTTTCTTACGACTCATATATTTTTGTAGCTCTGATGTGTGCATCAATGTAATCGGTGTACCAGGAAATCATGCATTGAAAGAAGTTCCCCTTTGCTTGGAATGCAAAGTGTGATTAAATGCATTATTTTTTAACGCATTATGGAGCACATGCATCGAAGCTTCTCAGCTGTGCTTGTGCTAAGAAAAGGAAACATTTTAAAAATAACGTAACACGATTGTCAATGTAACCTTTTGTAAGTAGTGCCTGGAGGATTTCGAGTGTGGAGAAACTCTAGAGACAGCGTGTGTATTAACTTGTGGATTTTTCTGATGGTATTTGGTGGCAGCGTGACAAAGTTGCTTCCGCAAGACCGTGTAAGCTGCAAAGCTCAGCTCAGAGCGAAATGAGGTGAATGGGAGGGGAGAGGATGACGTGACTCCCCCACCCGCCTCAACTGTCAATCCCCCCACAAACACAGTCTCTCGGAATTTGCATAAGCACAGCCCTTCACCAGCAATTTTAGCTTAGTTACAAAGTGATCAAAACTCTAGTTTATATCCTGCGTCCTCTCATTAAACTTGTATTCCGAATTAGTTGTGGGCATGACAAACGCCAGCAGCAGCCTGTCTATGAACTAAATTTAAACTTTAGGTTTACACCGTGCTTTATTTCCGAAGTAGCTGCAGTCATGAATATGCTTGTATGCGTCACTGTGCATGACAAACGGCAGTGGGAGCGTGTCTATAAACTTAATTTAAAGTTACTGTTTACACCGTGGTTTGTTTCCGCAGTAGCTGCACTTATGAATATGCTTGTATGTGTCACTCGCTCGCTACTTATTGTTTCGCTGCCTTCTCAATTGTATAATGCATGTTTTCTTCAGCGCTTTTTGGAGCTCTTCCTTTTTTTCTACTTACTGCGCTCACAGTCAGTTCACGTGATTACGTGGGAGGCGTGATGATGTCACGATGATGTCACCAAGACACAGCCTGACGTTGCAGTTAAGACTTGAAGCATGTATGCATTCTTTCTGTTGGTTATAGATGAGAAAGTATAATATCACTGCCTGATTTGCACAAGTGACGTGCCCATTGTTTTATTGCATTCAACCACAGCACAAGACTTAGTGACTTCTATATTTCCCCTGACATGAACATTGACAGTTGCTGCCTTATTAAGAATGCTTTGGGGTCTAAAGTCTTTCTTGCCCTGACACTTGATTGAAATCATTTTGGTTAAACCAGTGGTTCTCAACCTGTGGGGCGGCCCCCCAGGGAGGCACAAAGTAACAAAAAGGGGGGCGCGAAGATGTGGAAAAAAAGAAAACAAGAATCAAAAATATGACAAAAACATCTGTTGAAACCAAAACAAATTAACTTAAACTACATTCTGATACTAGAACAATAAATATACAGTTAGATAAATGTCGATAAAAGTTAAGTAGGTATAATAAAATATGCATCTACATTTAAAAAAAATGTTAGGGGGGTGCAAATACTTAAAGTTTTAGAAACGCTGTGTTAAACCAATGGAGTCACTTTCCATCCACTTTCCATAGGGCGGTATGCTGTGGTGGTCAAATGCAGGTGCTCCTCAACATATTGTTCTTTACTTAAGGTGAATCATTTACTGTGCATTTAAAAAAACAATCTGTAAAGTCAAAAACCAATGAATTATTATGCCTATTTTGTTCTTTTCTGAATTTTGACTTTTTGTTTTGTGATTCCCCTTCCTTTTTTGTAGTTTCTGGTCTCCGTTTAATTTGAATAGTTTTAATTTATTGTTTGGTATTTGTTCAATGTATTGCACTCCATTTGTTAATTATCTGAGTATTGTTTCAGATCCGATTAATAATCTTAGGTATTGTAAATTTGTCATTCTGCCGTCCCACCTTGAAGGCTATAAACAGTTTGTTGTGTCACTCATTTAACTGGAATGCCATTAGATAGCTGTCAAGTTATTGATGTTACATCCATTTTGAATGCTCTCTTTTTAGTTTTGGAGGTCTTTTATAATTTAATCTTCTAGCTTCTGGCTTTTGAATTTCAGGCTGGCTTAGATATTCTTGGATTTTTTACTTTTTAATTTTTTTTATCTTCATTTTGGTTCATTAAAATTTTGAAACGTGTTGAATTTTGCCCTTTTTCTAATTATTTTCTATTAGTTCTGACACTTCTTTAAAGTTGTATTGCTTCTTCTCCTCTTTTCCTTTTGTATTTCAATACATTATTTTGTATGCATTTTTGAATGTTTTGGAATATTTTCCATTTTGTATTATTTAGCATTACTTCATTAATTCTTCTCTGTTTGTATTTAGTTATTATGCATTTTTATTTTTAGTTTAGTTTTAAAAGTAAATTGTTTTACATGTAGTTATATTAATTAATTTATTGTTAAGGTTTATAGAGTGGCCAGAGTTTTCCCAAATGGTTTCCCTCTCTTTTTTGCATTTTCTGGTATTAGTTTTAGCAATATCATGATCATAACCAGTGTTACTACCCAAAATTTCAGCAAACACTTAGATCATATGTCTGTAAAAACATAGACATGTTAAATAAGGTAAACATATAAAATGTCCTACTAAATACAATAGCAGCACACTTCTGTCATATATTCAGCAAAAATCGATAACACCTTAGAATGCTAACGTTCAATATCAAACAATTTCCACTACAAAGAACTTCGACAAAATGGCGTCTGACTAACAAATTGACAGAGTAAACTATGCAGTAACGCAGGCGTCGAAAAGCAGTGACAAGTCACCTGAGTGAGTCGTGATGTGATGTCAAGATATGCTAAATATAATTTAGTGATGTGCAGAGTTGATAATTTTTTAGTTAACACATACTGTATAAAATCATTAACTGACGCACAAAAGACATTCTATTACAAAATAAATATTTACTTAAAAATTGTGTTAAAAGAATTACTGATTGGGACAAAAAAAAACTAAATTTTTGGACAAATAAAAAAAAACTAGATTCTGTAGACAAAAACATAGAAACATGGACAGGACCAGAAAAACACAGATCTTTGTGGAAAAACATAGGAGTGGCTACACTGATGGTAACATAACATTATGAAAATTAACCCCAAAACCCAAATTCAACATTATGGTCATATTTAACAGTACAATGGGATTCTCAGTTGCAGTTGTAGTGACAGTATGTATACTCTAAAGAGCCGACAATAAATACTGCGGAAAAAGACATAACCAATGTCGATCTTCATTCCAAAAGAATGAAGTTGGAACAAGACTAAATTTTGTCTACAAGTTGAGTTCTATATTCTTACAACAAAGAAGGAAAGCTTTTCAGAATGATAGTGACTTTTGTACAGGCAGTATACTGTAGTCACTCCAATTTAGCGCATCTGCGCTCTTTGCTTGTCCATTAATCAACATTGAGCAGCGCTGGGTGTCCCGCTACTCTTTTTGAAAAAAGTGTTGGGCTAATAAAATTATTAAATGTCTTGATTATTTCATTTTTTGATAGGCTTTTAACTTCTGCCAAGCCAGTCTAATTCATGTGTAGAAAAACAATCTGCTCTTCCATTCACCCTGGGTTATGAAACTAGAGTTTTCAGAATTTAATGTCGACTCTCTTTACCCATGTGTGGACAGTCATTCCTGGCCCACTTTGAACCAATTGTGATCATTTTGATGTTTTAGAAACGGGAAGCATTTTTCAAAAAGTAAACCGCTGTCCTTATCAACAGTTGTAAAATGGTGTCATCTTTTATAGTGTTAACAGTCTTTTACCGAACAATAGAACATAGGAAATTTTACAACTGAAATTCCATTTGCTCCATGGCTAATAATAAACTTGTCGTAACATGTCATCCAATTACAAGGTCTGCTGCCTGAAAACAAGGCCAGACATGTTAAGGAACCTAAAATAACAAAAGTTCAATGCAATCTCAGAAACAACATGGACTAGAGAAGAAACTGAGGGTCTGCAGAAAAATGGGCCAATCATTTTACATTTATGACATAATTAGTTTTGACAGGTACATATTAATCACCAACATGTTAATCTAATGGTTTTTAAAACTCTGTTAATTACAGCAACAAGAATTCAATTAACCTCCTTCACTCCACTCCTCACTCTCCTTTAGGCTCTCATGCTGTCATCTAGGAACATTGGTGCCCTCCTGGGTTGCTTTTACACAACTCTACTAGGCCTGCCTAGATTTTTAACTCTTCACCTTTTTCCTTTACTTATCTTGCAGGTTGGTGAGACATTCTTGCACATCACTACAACATCTCAGTTTACCTGATCAAAGATAGCAAGATGTTCTGACTGAGGCAGTTAACTTTAAACCACAAGGCCGATAGTCCAATTTATGTCTCTGGCACACTCTGTGACCCTAAACAAATCATTTAACCTGCCTGGGCTCCAACTGCAAAAAAAATGCTATTAATTTATAAAGTACTCATCTTGTAAGTCACTTAATAAAATGATCAGATAAATAGGAACAAGCAATAAAGATTTTTAATCCCTATGCAGTGAAATATAATTTTCTTTTATTATTCATCGAAAATGATGAAGGAACCTTCAACCTGCTGCTTAGAATCTACAAACAGAGCCTGAAAGAAATGCTGCCATGGAGCTTTGACTTAATTAGGCCTCTGCATCTTGTTCTGTCACACCCATCACCTGCATGTCCTCTCTCACCACATCTATAAACCTTCTCTTAGGCCTTCCTCTTTTCCTCTTACATGGCAGCTCTATCCTTAGCATCCTTCCTCCAATATACTCCTCTGCACATGTCCAAACCACTGCGATCTCGCCTCTCTGACATTTTCTCCCAACCATCCAATGTGAGCTGACTCTCTAATGTACTCATTTGTAATCCTGTCCATCCTCATCACAACCAATGCAAATCTTAGCATCTTTAACTCTGACACGTCCAGCTTTGTCTCCTGCCTTCTGGTCAGTGCCACTGTCTCCAACCCATATAACATAGCTGGCCCCACTACTGTCCTGTTGACGTTCCCTTTCACTCTTGCTGCTACCCGTCTGTCCCAAAGTACTCTTGATTAACATACATCTCTCTATTATAAAAAAAAATATTGTGACTATACGAGACTTTTTCCTGTGATGAGACGTGATCTTTTGAAGAGAGACAGAGAAACACTTTCACGCCCCGCGAGACGGTCAAGTCACATCATACTTACAACCTTTGGAAGCAAATCCCGTGATACATATGCAGAGCAGGTTAGATATAATGGAAGTAGGAAAATTTGAAAGTCTCAAAAAAATGAGAGTAAAGATCACATTAGTGCAAACAAACAGAAAATATTACTCGGTGAAATAACAGAACAGCAAAAAGAGATCGAAAAGTGTTTGAGGATGTCTGGGGGAGAAGACAGATAAGGCAGTGAGACAAAAGGACAGCTACTGTACAGGCTTTTAAACATTCAGAGTGCCACACGTAATGAAGATCCGCGGCACGGCAGCAATCCAGCAGCCGACTGAGCAAAGAGGAGGTAAAAAAAAAACAACTGTTATTTGTTTCCCATTGTATCACCATTTAAGAGGCGTATCGAAGGAGCAACCGCATCTCCCTGGGGTGCATTCAGCCCTCCTCTTCACAACAGCACGTAACGCTGATGGAGGGAAAAATCAGACAAGGTACAGAAAATTGCAAAGTAAAGGACAAACATTAATGGTCTGTAATGATTGCCAAACTTTTTTATTTTTTATTATTTTGAACAAATGCCTAACAGACAGAGCTGCAACACAACCAATCAACACATCTAATCACGGTCTGCTATACTAAAGTAATGTGTCTTCAACATGGATTTAAATGCTGTGACTATTGGGGCATCTCCCTTATACAAGCAGTCAGATTGCTCCACAGCTTTGGTGTACTGTAGCCCAAGTCTTGACCACGGACATTAGTTTGATTTTTTCTTGGACTGATTAAAAAAACCAGCAACTTTATATTGTAAAGTACTGCACACATGATGAGCCAGTGAAACATGCATTGAATTCGCCGGTTCTATTAGCAATACATTAATGAATGATCTTTTCTATGTATCCTATATACTTTAATAAACATTGTGGCAGATAGGGGGCGCTATCACTCCCTTGAACCCCTGTCCACGACTCCAGACACCAGGTAAAAGCACAACAGTTGACTTTATTAAATTGCCACAGTGCACAAAGCACCCTCTCCTCCACTATACTCATACAATTACAATAAACACAATAAACCAATCCTCCAACTCCCAGATGCGTTGCCACCCTTCCACCCAGCTCACCTCGCCATCTGGGAGCTCTCATAGTCCTTTTATATATCCTGACCCGGAAGTGTTCCCAATCCCCAGTCCATGTGATCTTGTATTACTTCCGGGCCAGGTAAAAAGTCCTTTTCTTCACCCCGGAAGCACGTTATTCCCCTTGTCCATGTGACTTGGACGTACTTCCGGGGCGTATGGTAAATACTTGCTGTTTCCCCCTGCAGTGTCTCCTAGTGGCCCCCACGGCATCCAGCAGAGCTGTGTATAAAAACTGCAATGTCCAAGATGCCCTGCTGGTCTTCGGGGAACCTCCATACTGCAGGGAAGGCTCCACCTGGCGGCTTGGGCGTATTGGCCGGGATAAACGACCGGCCATACACCACAACATATATTTTTTATATTTCTGAAGTACAAAACAGCAGATATGGACTTGCATAGATGGTCAACCATTCATCTCACTTTAGCTGGAAGAATTAACACTGTCAAGATGAATATCCTTCCTAAGCTTCTCTTTTTATTTCAAAACATTCCAATATTCTTTAAAAAATCTTTTTTTTTAAGAAATTAGATTCAACCATAAACTCATTTATTTGGAATTCAAAACATCAATGTATCCAAAGGGCTACCCTACAAAGACCTAAGGCAGAAGGTGGCATGGCTCTACCTAACTTTCTATTTTATTACTGGGCAGCAAAGATACAAGCTATAAAAACATGGACAAAAATAGATGAACATACACAGGCTTTGTCCACAATAGAAATAAAATCCTACAGTAATTTTTATATTCCTTGCTTTGCACTCCAATAAATACAAGATATTGTCAATATACTAATACTAACAATCCAATTGTGCTTCACTCACTCAGAATATGGAACCAATGTAGGAAGTATTTTAAGATAGAGAAGCTTTTATCTATGGCACCTCTGCACGATAACCACCTTTTTCCACCCTCTCAAACATATACAGTTTTTAATGTCTGGAAAACATTTGGGATTAAATCACTTAGAGATCTGTACATAGACAACGTCTTTGCATCCTGCGAACAATTACACTCCAAATTTAACTTTCCAGCAACACATTTCTTTCACTATCTTCAAATTAGAAACTTTGTTAAACAAAATCTACCCAATTTTCCTCACACCCCATCCTACCTCTATGCCTGAAAAAATATTGATCAGTCTTGAGGACTCCAACAGCATTTCTGTAACATATAAAACCATTTTACAGTCCCTCCCTTTCGAAGTTTCTAGAGTACAGTGGGTAAAGGATCTCTCTCTCAAAATCTCAGAAAAGGAGTGGAAAGTAGCAATCTATATGCGCAAAGCATAGAATTATTCAACTTAAAATTATATATCATCTCGTTTAAAATTATCCAGAACGTTTCCAGGGCAAGATCCAACCTGCAAACGCTGCAATCAAGTTCCAGACTCACTGGGCCACATGTTTTCTCCGGGTGCTCTGGTTTCCTCCCACTGTCCAAAGACATGCAGGTTAAGTGCTTTGGCGATCCTACATTGTCCCTAGTGTGTGCTTGGTGTGTGGGTGTGTGTGCCCTGTGGTGGGCTAGCATGCTGCCCAGATTTTGTTCCTGCCCTGTGCTGGCTGGGATTGGCTCCAGCAGACCCCTGTGACCCTGTGTTAGGATATAGCGGGTTGGAGAATGAATGACTGACTGACTGACTTAGTTTTACTAGCTTTAAGTTTTACTCTGCTGGCCTAACTCTCTTTCTTTTTTGTTTTGTTTCAAACCTTTTTTTTAGTTAAACTTGTTATCTGATTTTAATAAAATCAATAAAACTAAAAAAAAAAAACAGCAGATATGGTAAGTGTGGAAATATTCTTTGAATGATATGCATGAGAAAATAAATGATTATAGAATGGTGTGAACTAACAATGTGCTTAAAGACCTGCATGTTAAATCACATGGAGCATGAAAGGCACATGAGATATGTTTGAGAAATATCAGGGCAATGGGCAGGGTGGTCAGATTCAGTTGGCTTATTGTGCAGGTTTGACTAAATTTCTCATAACTTGTTAAAACTTAAATCATATCAGTAGTGAATCTGACTATCAAATCTTCAGGGTAAATAGAATCTCATTTATTTTACTTCAGCTAATATTTTCAATTAAGCCAAAGACTTGTCTATTAACATTCATTTACCAAATGTTACAAAGAACTGCTCTTTTGGGCATCCAGACTGTACATGTCATAGAATGTAAAGTAAAAAAAGCAGCATTATAGGTCATGATACTGTAAATACTGAAGCAATTGAGACCATCATTGCAAAGATCAATGCACTTCTTTATCCACTCATTTATTTTATATAGCTTATTAGAAAAGCTAGAATCCACACAAGAAAAGGAAAGCAGCTAGCAAAGAAAAAACATTTAATGAACTCAAATATCTCAGTACTGTTAATGCTTTGTTACTTGATACATCATAACTATTCAGTCATCTTTCTACTGAATTTATCCATATATCTATTTTCACGCACATTTATCCTGTTAAGGAAGAAAGAGAACATCTGCCTGTACCCACTGAGTACAAACTGGGCCAATTTAGAGCTGTCATTGGATGTGGAAGGAAAAATAAAGATACAGAGAGAAATTCAAACTCTAACAAAAACAATGCCCACTCAGCAATCTGAAGTTGTGAAGTAACAGTGGTAAACACTGTGCCGTTATATTTACTGAACCCACTCACCACAATTATATGGTTGCAGGAATCTGAAAACCTATCAAAGTGGCACTTGGGTAAGACAAGAAAACAGATGCACCCAAGTGCAACAGCAGTGCAGCAGATTCTTGCAACAGCATGCAGTTTGGACATTAAACCCAACAGTTATCGATTCAATATCCTGTGACAGACGGCCGGGGTCCTTGCCCAGTCGGGATGCCCTTCTGAGGAGAGGACTGAGGGAGAGGACGTGTCAACAGCAGTACCTCCCCCGGGACACGAGAGGGCAGCCCCCCTTGTTTGCATCAGGGCCACGGGTTTGGAGCTTGGAAGCTCAACCCTGCTGGGGTCCATGGCCACTGACACGGGGTGCCTGAACAGCTCCGGAGCCTTGGTCTGTGGCAGAAGTGCTGTCATAAGATGATCAGGGAGCACCTGGAG
Source organism: Polypterus senegalus (assembly GCF_016835505.1). Taxonomy (NCBI): domain Eukaryota; kingdom Metazoa; phylum Chordata; class Cladistia; order Polypteriformes; family Polypteridae; genus Polypterus; species Polypterus senegalus. The sequence goes on along the minus strand of NC_053156.1, from coordinate 229,274,764 downwards.
CACTTCCGGGTGCAGTATAAAAGAGGCCGCCTCACTCCATTCAGGGAGCAGGAGTCAGGAGGTAGAGGACAGAGATTAAAGAGAAGAAAGAAAGGAAAAGGACAGAGCATTGTGGAGTTTGTGCACTGTGTGCATTGTGCTAAGAAGGAAGAAAATAAACGTGTGTGGTTTTTGGACTTTTGTGTGTCCTGTGTCTATCTGTGCCAAGGCTGATCTTCCACAACCCATAAACCCAATGGTTGTTAATTTTGTTAACATTTACAATTTCCTAGGTAGATCACTTAAAATGATCATGTTCCAATTAAAGAAACTGAGTGGAAATCAGAAACTGACAATTAGATGTGTTATCAGTCCAGGGGACTTACCTACTCAGTCGATGCCAGGTGCCTGACTAGACTGATTGGAAAAGGCAGCAACATGTTCAACCCTGACTCACTAGAGAAAGTGTCAGAAAAGAGAATGATGGACAATTAGGAGCTATTATGACTAATACTTCCGATTCTCTCCGTGATACCTTATGCTGGACCACTGTTACTCATCACTTCATTTCACAACCGGGTGGTTAGAGGTGTGAAACATCTATCAGACTGTATAATGCCATTTCTTATCATGCTCATCTACATGCTAAAGTGTTATAATACAGAAAATGGCATAGGGACCAAATTACTTTACATTATTAGGTAAACAAGGCTAGTATTCTGTAAATCTCTTACTTTTTTTGTGTGTGGAATGGTTAATATGGAGAATTTATGAACAGGAGTGGTGATTGTAAACACCAAACTAAGTAACTGTAGATAAATAAAGACCAATGCAGGACAGACAATGATAGTTTTGATCTCTTAAGGTTCATAAAGTGATGTGCAGATGGTAGTGAAATATGATGGAGGTCTGAACCATGGAAGTACACCTTATGAGAAAGATCTAGCAGTCATTGTGGACTCATCACAATTTCTGTCCAGACAGTGTACAGAAATGATGAAGAAGGCAAATAGGATGTTAGGTTAGAAAGCACAATATGCGGAGTACAAATCAGGAGGTTATACTACAGCTAAATAACACTTTAGTGGTGTCTCGCGTGGAGTACTATTTACACTTCTGGTCTCAATATTACAAAAAGGAAATAGCAGTGATAAAGTGATAAAGAAAGTCCAGAAAAAAGCATTTGGGCAGATTCTGGCACTAAGGGCTTTAAGCTATAGGAAAGATTAAAGGAGAGCAACCTTTTCAGTTTAAGTAACCATAGATTAAGAGGTGAAATGGTTGAAGCATTATATTCTTTAACCACATGGGAACACATGCTGATGTTGTTTTGAAGAATCTGAATAGGTATGGAGGGCTTGTTGGGCTGAAAGGCCTGGTCTCATCAAGATTGTTCTAATATTCTAATGACATTAATGAAATGTGGAAATGTAGTTTGATCAATATCAAGTAGTTTCTGTTTTGTTACATAGAATTTTAGGCTAAGCAGAACCTGGAAGATCTTCCCATTCAGACTTGATGGGTGCTTATTAGGGCCCGCCTAACCTGAGCCAGAAGAGGTTGGAGCTGACACAAGAGTTTGCATGGCAAAGCAGAGAAAGAGATCTCAGAGACTTAGAGACAGAGAGAGAGGGGTGTGGTGAGGGACAAACAAAAGTACCACAAATGTTAGGAAGAGAATAGTATGTGGGGTATAGGAGGTCTGTGTCAGAACGCAATTATTTAGTGAAGCACAAAAGGGAAATAAGTCTATGTGTTTACCCCTTTGTTACTCCCCATCCATCTATCCATCTATCTATCTATCTATCTATTGTGACAGATAGGGGGCACTGTCGTCCCCTTGAACCCTCAGACTAGACGCCAGACACCAGATAAAAGTCCAAAAGTTGACTTTATTAAAGAAAATAAGAGCATAAAGCACCCTCCTCTGCACAATACTCATTAACAAATACACCATACAATAATCAATAAATCCTCCACTCCCAGATGTGTTGCCACCCTGCCACCCAGCTCAGCTCACTGGTCTGGGATCTCCCACAGTCTTTTATAGTCCGTGACCCGGAAGTGCTTCCGAACCCTCAGTCCATGTGACTTCCATGTCATATCAAAAGTCTTCTCCTCATTCCGGAAGTACGTCATTTCCCTTGTCGCTGTGACTAAGACGTACTTATGGGTTTTAGGGCACGTAAGAGAACCTGGGCCTCCCTGAAGTGTCCTTTGTTGGCCTCCAAGGTATCAAGCAGGGCTATAAAGGAAAACTCTAAAGTCCATGATTCCCTGCTGGCATTCCGGGCACCTCCATGCTGCAGGGAGGGCTCCATCTGGCGGCCTGGGGATATTGGCCGGGATGACTGGCTGGCCATAGTCCACACTATCTATCTATCTATCTATCTATCTATCTATCTATCTATCTATCTATCTATCTATCTATCTATCTATCTATCTATCTATCTATCTATCTTATTCATAACTGGCAAAATGAGTGCAGACAATAAGTTTCATGAACATTCAAAGTATATATAAACAGCAAAGGGAAAACGATTCAAAGTTCTCCTGACTAGTGTGGTAGCAGTACTAAGGTCACCATATGCCCAGAATTCAACATACTTAATTTTAAAATACACCCTGCCATCTGCAATTGTCACAGCACTCCACTGTTGTTTCTGTCTTCTGTAAAAGGCAAATATAACCACTGGTGAAGCAGCAAAGACAAATATTTTGTGATTATAACTAACCATTTTTCTGATGCCTGAAGTGGAATGTGTTGTATTTTGAGGTGAAGGTATGAGTGTCTATGACAGACAGTCAGCTCCACATAATCTATTAGTGCAGCACGAAAGGGACATGCTTACTTATATCTTTAATCACCCCCAATTGTAAAATCATGCCATTTTGTGCTTCACACACATAGGCCCACTGAGCAGTAAAAAATACAGAAAATTGAAATTGAAATATTTCTGATGTTTGTTGTTTTTTTTAATAATTCATACATACTAAACTGAAATTTGACACATTGCTCAACAGGGAAAGATTAATAATATACAGATGTGAAACTTGGCCTAGCTTAGTAAAGCTGACAGAAATTATTAATCTTTTCAACAACGATACGTGAAATGTACACTCCAGTATTATCTCTCTGTGGTATATTTAATGAAGAGATAACTCAGTAAATAGAAATGTGAAGGCATTCATTCCAATGCACAGCAAAGGTCTCAGAAAATGTGAAAAACCGGGTTTCATTAAGGAAGTGGCAATCCCACTGAGATATGAAGACGGCCGTGATTGACGGCGCTTGCAAACTCTTGACGACGTGACTGTTGATGAGGGCTGAGTGGAGATGACGGCGTGTGATGTTGTGGGAAAACAGAATGATGCCAAAGCAGGAGAATTTGTGTGCGAGCTGTGGCTTCACTGCTACCACACATGCAACCCCCCCAGTAGGAAATCCAGGCAGAATTAAATAGGCTAGCTATTATTGGCCTCAGTGTTAAATTCATTAACATGGAATGTTTATGAGAATTAAATGTGAAAACAACTAATTTCAATTTTCTATATTCATTAATGATTTCTCACACACCAACAAACTGTATTTTGCATTATTCACAGCCAAAAACACTCTTCTTTCCATACAGTCACAAATAATTAGAGTTCAATGACTCAGGTTCTTTTACTTACCTTGTAGGCACCACATATGAAACAGTTATACTGTAGAGAAGTGGCTATTTTGAAACTGAACAACCTTGTGCTAGCGGTGAATGGAGTGAGCAAACTATCTATTCCAGGGTATTAAAGTGTCTGTTACTTAACTAGACTGGGCTAAACGTCTGGCCTGATATTTCTGTGACTTGTCTGATTTTGCATATTTATTACAAAACCTACCTAATTCAGAGAAGGGTTGCAGGGATCAGGGTCAATGCTAGCAGCACTTGATACAAGGAGGAAATCAACACTGGACTGGATATCAGATTGCATCTTGAGGATTTGGCTGCAAAATGAGAGTGGAAGGGAAAAAAATATGGAGACTTTTTAGATAGGAAGAGAATGTGCAAACTCCAAACAGAGGGATTAGGCCAACTGTGACACTTACCTTTGTGATGGATTATTACAATACATGGACTTTTGCCCAGTGTGATGTGATAAATGGTTACTTTAATTTAATGGTGCAAAAAGAAAATGGATGGATTGATTGCCTTGTGGGTGGCTTTATGTGGAGAGATTGACTATAATGCACACTATCTTACTGTTTTATTGTATCTGAACAATTAGTAACAGAGGTATTCAAAAAATGTTTTCTTTCCCTGTCACATGTAATGTGTCATTTATATTTAATTAAAAATAAAAAAAACGGATTTTAGGACTCAGTTTAGGGGTGATATAGTAGTAGTGGTTGTAGTAGTAGTCATACTTTCAAGTATTCAGATTCTTATTTACATATCTGGTCAACATGCAGCACGTTGCCACTCTCCTATGCCATGATAAATGCTGCTGCCTGACAGCTCTAGGAGAACTGGTCTGAGTCCCAGCCTTGTCAAGTTTCCTTGTGCTATGTGGGGGTTTCCCTAAGTCTTCCTGATTTTCTCTCTCATCCAAAAAACATGCAGGTTAAGTTAATTGGTGACTCATACTTGGCTCTGTATCAGTGAGGGAAGATGGGTCCATCATTGTGCCCGGAAACTGATTTGTGCCCCTGCTGTTTTCAGCTTTGTGCCAAATACTGTTAGAATGGATTCTGAGCTGATGTCACGCTAAATTGCAATAAGAATGGACTGGATCATTACATTGGGAGACACCAGTACACAAATACACAAAACTTGATTAAAGACCAAATATTGGAATTTTATGCTGAAATGCACCCCATTGACATGCTATGATTACTAGTGATGAACAAAACAATTTATGCGAAATAAATTGTGTTTTGCTTCCAGTGAAATTTGTGCCATTTACAACAGAAAAAGGTGTGCAGTTCTTGTCAGGAAGCATTTTCAAGTATTAATTTGACACGTGTCTGCATGTTATTTAGTATTTAAGTAAAGATCCCAAGTAAAAAAAAATCATGGGATGTGATTGGAGGGTGGTTTCTAGATAACAGTAGGAGGTTGGAAGCAGCGACTTGCTCTACACTGAATTTTCTGTGGAGAAAACACAGTGAAGTGCACAATGTTGTGTTTTGTTGTGTATTCGAGAGAAAAATGTGGAACATATCACATATTTAAAAAGCTCTGGTGGAGATCTTTGATTGAACAAGCACAACACAGAAAAAAACCTCAAACGGGATGCCCCACCACCGCATGGCAGAAATCAACCATTCTTCTCTGCACTGTTGCATGTGCAGAGTGGTTGGACATATCCTAAATCAGTGCTTCATGCTGGACAAACCAATTGACTGCAGATGGGTTCTCAGGAAAAGGTACTGTATATTGTCATTCTCTACTCCTTTTCAATGTAGCTTATTGTTTCATTTCCTCTCATTTTCTGAAGCCACAGATCTCTCTTGCCTGTATCCATGAATTGGCACAAACCACCATTTGTATGGTCCATTTCCAGGGCCACCTAAAGGATATGCAGGTAGTGATGATATGAAATCTACCCCATGCCATTAATGCTGGGTTGGGACTGGTCACATAGTATTAGCCAGGAAAGCCACCACACTCATTGGCAATTCTGGGCTCCAATTCTCTCAATGCGCTACTATCTCTTAGGTCTGGAGTTTACTCTGATGACCAACCATATCCTGCAGCAGTGGATGGTGACCCAGAAAGATGTCAGTCCTTGCGGACATAATGGTTCTTGGAGCTACAGCCCTATAAATTCAGCATAGTGCAACTCAGGGGCGTGCTCTACATGAAACTGGACCTCCTCTCCCATGCCCATGACCTCTATGTCTGGTCCATTCGACCCAATGGGTCTGAGATTGGGTCTGAGTTTGGTGGGGGTGCCACAAACATGTGGGAAGGGAGCAAGCTCGGAGCCCTGAGACTGATATTAAGACAGGGTTGCGTTATGCGTTTGCACACATACTAACATACTGCCTAACATGTTTGCACACATACTAACACATACACACACTCCCTCTCACAGAGTGGAGGAGCAGACCAGTGGCTCTCTGACCCCTCCCACTACCTTCACATATAAACCACAGTGGGACTTTAAAAGGATGGCCATCATTGATCCTGTAACTGCAAGTATCATTACAGCCATAGTAGCACAAATGGAGAAAAGGCCTGTGTTAAATAGCTCAGTATTTTGTTTCCTTTAATTATTGCGATTGCATTTTTGTTATTACCACAATTAATCTGAGTATGGCACACCCCAAGCCTTTACTCTGTCCAGTTCTGCTTATTTGTAGACCACATTACAAGGTCAGTTGGCCTTATAACAGAGTCACCCTAAAAGAAGTTACGAAACCATCTGTTGCTAGGGAGTTAGGAGGGAGGAATGGACTTTCCACCATTGCAATTTGAAGGAGCTGTTTTTTGGTTAGTCCATGAAGCCTGTAGCGGGGCCACATAGTTAGTGTTAAATGTCAGTTCTGAGTGCGTCTCGTTTCATTGCCCCGTTTGCTGTTTGTATGTGTAGCAGTTAATGCCGTTCCCGTAAAGGAGGACGGATGATGGAAGGAGCCCACAGCCGCAAACCTGGAAAACACCTGTTCTTAATTAATCAATCACAGCCGTTACATAGACCTTTTAAGTAATCAAGAAGGAGAAAGAAGGAGAAAAGAAGACCATTTTGTTTCAACCACGTTTCAACTTGCTTGCTGTTTTTTCACATCGCGCCTTTTCACCAGTTTGCTTTTCATTTTGCCGGACTGCCTTTCAACCTTCTGTTGAGACCCCGGGGTCGATTCACCATCCACCATACGCCGTGGAATCACGGTGAGGTTGCTCCAATCGCCTGGAAAATCAAACAACGCATTTACCGCTAGTTCAGTCATCCGTATTCAGGACAATATAATTTCATAATCGGATTGTGGGGAAAAGTTTAATTGGTTAGAAGTATGGCTTGATAGGTAGATTATTTCTCAGTAAATTATCCAGGCCACAGGTCTTGGAGGTGTAGCTGCCGGCTGGGTAAAGGGGTCGGCCGTTACAAGCCCACTTGAACTAGAACCTCCTCTCTTTCCCTGTATTCAAAGACTGACATTCTTTTTTATAATTTTAAATCTTGTCATTCTACCTTACCTGCCCATTCTGTGATATGCAGCTCTGTGGATGTTGCAGAGCCTCCCGAGTTATCATAACTCCTTTTCTATAGTTAGCTTTGCTTGAAAATTCTGTCCTTAGTTGCATAAGAAAGCATTTGCTTACATCATTAGCCTTGAAAAATGTTTCACCAAGGAAAGTCTGAGTTTTTAGTAGGAAGTTTTTTACTGGTAAGTACATTTTTGCAAAATGCATACATATTTATTTTGTTTAAACTGCATTTTGTCTTACAATGTGTGGTCTTCATTTGAGACATAATCTTACATTTAAAAAAATTCTAATATCCAATCTGAATGGACAACCATTATTTTCAATATGAATCCATTCCAAACATGCCCACTCTAACTCCAGGATATGGACAATCTCAACAACACCAGGATTATGTTGATAGTTTAGGACATTAACCAGCCGTACAGGAACAGAACAATCAATTTGAGGGCACCATCACACACTCACATTAAGCCACAGCTGCCAGTAGACCTAACCTGCATGTCACTGGGATGTGGAAAGACACCAAAATACCACGGAAACCCCACATGGATATAGGAACATAGTGATAGACAAGTATTTGAACCCTTTTCTTCTGCAGCTTTGAAGAATTAGCGTTAACCACTATGCCATGATGCTGCCTTTACCCAAAATTAAAACAATCAATTTGACTAATAATCTGAAACACATGTGATGAGATGAGGTCACCCAGAAGCGCACTCCATACCTTTAAAACATCACCACATTTAAGAAGGGGGTAACTGTAATAAGCATAAGTTTAATATGTCACTGTACTCTGTGCACATATATCTTCTAAATCTGCCTTTTTCTACTCACATGCACAGTTGACACAGAGCCAGATTTAGCACAGGGGTTCACCATATACGAACTGCTAGGCAATCATTATAAGAGAAGACAGTTAGGGACAACTGGGAAACGGGTAGTCAGACTGAGGACTGTTGTATACTGTTTTTGTCTGTCAAAGTCAGCAAGAAACTATATCCTCTTTTGCCTTATTTGGAATTGCATGATTCACCTAAGTGGGGGCCTGCACGTGAAGAAAGAGTATAAAGCCTGGGAACATTGCTTGGCACACCTTTGAAGCCGATGGACAGATGGGAGATAACATCATCTGATCCTGAAAATCCTTTCACTGCAATGGAGAAAATGGCAGACAACTGGGTTCTTGCCATTGGCTTCCTTTGTCTTTTATGCAGTGTAAGCCGTCATTAAATAAAGCTAAGTTATTTCTCCTATGTGATTTCTTACCACCGTATCACAAAGGAAGGGGTATTGCCTACTTTTTATATTATACAGTATCTATATAGATTCGGATTATGTAACACGCCACAATAACAAAAGAAGTCATTCCCAGGGAGTTAACGCCCCCTGCTGGATACAGTAACACAATGCAAAAAAGGATGGGTGATGGTAAGGTAAGCCTAAGCCACTTCAGGCCTAATTATAATTATCCTAGTTATCTACCTATTCCTCCTCACCAGCCAGGCCCTTGCCTCTGCTTCTCCTCCAACTCCAAGATTGTCTCACTGAGGATATCAAGGCCCTTAAAAGGTTAATCCCAGTGGTACTTTAGTCACCACCCCTATCTGGTGGGAAACACTTCTCAGTGGAAACTCTAGAAAACTCTTACATTTCCCTACTCTCTCTGTTGGAGCATCAAATATCCTGCTGAATCCTGCAAGTGGACTGAGAGAATATAGCTCCTTTTGAACCAACCCAGGGCCAAAAAAAAAGCTGTCAGCCTCACATTCTGTCTGAGTAAGGACATCCTTGCTGTATATGTTTTCCATTCTGTACCTTTCCTTACCAAAAGGTAATGAATGACATTAACATACCACACTCAAATCAAAACTCATACAGACATTGGGAAAATTTATAAAGTCTGCACAGACAATGACTGGATGTGAGATGCAAACATACAATGCCAGATCTATAAAGCAACAGTACTAATCACTGTACCTCTATGCAGTGCAAGAGGTAAATGATTAAAGAAAAACAGTTCTTTGGAAAGCCTAATGTAGTGCACTGCAGGAAAATGAAATGACTAGGAAACCCAAGATCACTATTTTTTGTCTTTGTTCTTTCTGACTGATAAGGATTCAATTGCAGTGTATTTTGCATACAGCAATATAAACGTAAACGTACTGTACACCTAAAGCAAAATCAAGGAATATAATCTGCTGGTGAAATGACTGCATAAAGACGCCAAGTAAAATGAAGATAGTTTATTAGTTTGTACATACAGCCAGACATGCATGAATATACTGACAACATCTGTATGCCTAAGAGCCAACATCTGTGTGTGAGCACTTCTTCTTAGATTCATAAAATATTTATGCTAATTTACCTTGAACTCCATATTTCAATTTATGCTTTGCAACCCACATAGACGATTATATTAGTGCAAAACACATGTATTATTAACCTCCTCAAAACATTCCCCTACTCCGTCTTTCATTCATATGCTGCAATTATGATGTGTACACAACATATTCAGTGAATTCCTTGATTGAGACTACAGTAACATAGAGTAATGCATGTTACTGTAGTCCTGTCTCATACTTATTTTTTATTTTACAAATATATATATATATATACAGTATATCGCATTAACTGTCAAATTAAAATATACTTACAGTATTTAGGCTGTCTGTCCATATCAAGCTGCAACAAAAAGGCTTGAAAGTTGTAGGTGTGCAAGGAAACTCTGATTCACCTTTCAGTTGGTGCACCAGAACAGTGAAGAGAACTATACTCCAAAGGTCATCTGTAAGTAGGAGCAAGCCGAGATATCTTATGATTGCACTAATGAAGCAATGAAACACACATGTGACGCACTGAAATGAGGGGACCATGTAGAAAAAGTGCTGTCATTTCTACATGCTTGGGCTGAGATGTATGCAAATCCAGTTAAATGAAAGTCTGCAATGTGCACTTTAATCACAATCTGAATTGTTTGATTTGAAATTTTAAATGATGGAGCAGAGGAGTAAATCAAGGAATAATGTGTCTCAAACATTAAGTAGGACACTCTAGGCTTAAATTCTGCTGCACTGTATTTACTGCCATTTACAAGGACCTGTTTTGAAATTTGTGAACCCTAATCAGAAAGCAATCACTATACACCATATAACAGAACTATCAAAAACCATTAATGTGGGGAAGAAAGCATTTTGATAGGTATCATGCATGGGTTTGTTCATTGTGTTGAAACCAAAGAGAGGGATGACTTACGTGACCACATAAACGTTTGGCTCTGCTTTGTAAGCTCCACCTAAACAAATACATTTTTAAGAGTAAGAAGGAGTTAGGTTCTAGCTGCCAGCAACCCTAATTTAGAATAAAGGGGTTTTAGATATCCACATGCTACCTCTGACACACTAACACTAACATTAGCCAACAAATTATTCAGCAGTGTGTCAAGAAACATTACTGAGACTCTTTTATACCAAATGCAATATGCCTGTATAATTGCTTATTGTGACTGTTACTATCAGGTCAGAACTTTACTTTCTTTTTATTCATTTTGGTGTGAGTTCAGACCACAGTGTGAGTGCAACTATCTATGTTATTATCAGAAAGAGCACAATTTCAGTGATGCAAGTTTTCAGTTTAAGTATTCAGTTCACAGGGGTGGGCCTAGATTGGGAAGCAAACACACAAGCCATATACGTAAATGGCCTGAGTCAAGTGTACTTCCTAAGGCTGCTCATGATCTTTGGTATGGACAAAATATTCCTGCAGACTGTGGTTGCAAGGTTGCTCTCTTACAGAGTGGTGCGGCATGTTGGGAGTCATAGCTTGAATATAGAGGCCAACTATTTTTGGTAAAAATTGATCTATTTTCATGAAATGATTACAATAAAATCAATAAAATAAAAAAAAAGAAAGAAAATGTGGCCACTTAATCCAAAAAGCACAGTCTGTCAAATCTTCTCTATTTTGAATAGATGGCAGGAAGTGGAACAGTAATGTCTCAAACTCTTTTCATGAAACTCTAGACACTCTGCAGACTACATTCAGCTACTCTCTATCTATCTATCTATCTTATAGTGCATTTTATCTATCTATCTATTGTGACAGATAGGGAGCGCTGTCATCCCCTTGAACCCTCAGACTTGAAGCCAGACACCAGGTAAAAGTCCAATATTTGACTTTATTATTATGATACAGTGCGCAAAGCACCCTCCTCTCCACAATACTCATTAAAAAATACACAATACACTAATCAATAAATCCGCCACTCCCAGACACGTTGCCACCCTTCCACCCAGCTCAACTCAACGTCTGGGATCTCCCACAGTCCTTTTATAGTCCGTGACTATAAAGAACCCGCAGTCCACATGACTTCCAAGCACTTCCGAATCAGATGAAAACTCCTCTTCTTCAACCCAGAAGCATGTCATTCCCTTTGTCCATGTGACTAGGATGCACTTCCAGGTTGTAGGCAGAATAGTTGTTGGTCCTCCCTGCAGCACCTTCTAGTGGCCCCCATGGTATCCAGCATGGCTGTGGATAAAAACTTCATTGTCCATAATTCCCTGCTGGCACTCGGGGCACCTCCATGCTGCAGGGAGGGCTCCACTTGGCGGCCTGGGTGTATTGGCCAGCCATCTATCTATCTATCTATCTATCTATCTATCCAAAGATTGATAAAATAACAGTGGGGGGTTGAGCCTTTAGTTACAGGGCCCCTAAACTGTGGAATGGTCTGCCTGCTACTATAAGGGATGCCCCTTCTGTCTCAGATTTTAAATCCTGGCAGACTCACTACTTCAGTTTAGCATATCCTGACTTGAGCTGCTGATGTACTGCACAGACTGCATCTCTGTTGTTAGCCATTAACACTAAAACATAAGTAACAGGATAATTATAATTAGATACTAACCCTCACCTATTCTGTTTCTCTTCCCGGTACTCAAATGTGGCACTTGATGCCACGGCCCACCTGCCAAGTTGTTTTGCCTGCCTATGGTAAAGCCATCCCTGATGGAGGATCACAGGAATCGTGGGAAAGAGGGGTCCTTTCTTCAGATTGGCTGGCCCAGCACTGTTTTATCCATGGAATGGCCAAATGGGGGAGGCAGCTTGATGACTCTAAACAAAACCAAATCATATTATGTGATATCATCTACTCTTAAATTCTGCTCCGTACTATTAAAATTTTTATTTTTATACTGTATTGAGGATTTGTTCTGTTCTGTGTATTGTATTGTATTGACCCCTTCCCTTTGACACCCATTGCACGATCAGCCTACCTGGAAAGGGGTCTCTTTTTGAACTGTCTTTTCAAAGGTTTCTTCCATTTTTCCCTACAAGGGTTTTTTTTCTTTGGGAGTTTTTCCTTGTCTTCTTAGAGTCAAGGCTGGGGGGCTGTCTAAAGGCAGTGCCTGTTAAAGCCCATTGCGGCACTTTTTGTGTGATTTTGAGCTATACAAAAATAAATTGTATTCTATCGATCTATCTATCTATCTATCTTATAGTGCATTTTATCTATTTATCTAATACAGAATAGTGCAATTCAAAAAATATCAGACCACTTTAAAATGTTTCCAACATCCCAGGACACACTGTTGTTTTTCTGTCTAAAAGCAGGAAGCCCAATGGAGTCTGGCAGCAGACATCAGATGGAAACACAGGTGGTCTGTCTGCTGTTTGTATATTTTGTGTTTGTCATTCTAATGTTACAGTGTATTCCTCAGGGACTAAAGCAATTTCATTATTGCATATATCCTATAATTTATATTTAAATGAAATCAAGGTGGCAGCTTTTGTTTTCAGTTTGAGGTTCAGTACATTCAGTACATTCAGTACAAGTGTTGTCTGGATTTCTGCTTCAGTCAAGATGTGGATTGTGAGGAATGTATTGATGCCACTGCAGGTTACAATCATCTTGCTTCAATACATAAAAACAAGCAACAATGAATAGTGACAAGATACAAAGTACAGAACAGACTTGTACTCGAAAGTCATTTATAGGCAGACACAAGCTCTCACCAGGAAGTACTCTTTCTACATATCCAATGACAGATTCTAAAATTAAGATCTTTCCTAAGCGGTAATCCTGTTATTATTTTTATAGCAAGCAACAGAACAAACGTCTTCACAATGCTGCCATCATCCTGACATCCCAGTGATGTCTCAACCAGTACACCAGTAGTCAAAGGAATGCCGATTTTGCCTTTTTCACAGTAACCTGTTAATTTTTGTCAACCTTCCATCTATCTGTCTTTAAAACCAATGTAATCCAAGAACTAGTTTGAGAAAGCAATAGGGCCTGTTTGTGTGGCAACAGGTACAAGGTACACAACCCTTGATGTGGCACCACTCCCACTGACACTCATGAGCAAATAGCCTAGCAAAAAAAAAAAAACTTCACATGTGAGAATCATGCAAACTCTGTGTAAAGAGTGAATGGAAACAGTGCTACATTCTCAAACCTCCAAGCTTGGATTGTTATGAAATGAACTAGAATTTCCAGGCATAGTAAGATTCATTAATGAGTTCTGATTTCATACTGGGTATTATTGTGTACATCAAGACATACTTTTTGAAAACATCTTCACCAGGCAGGTGATAGTCAGATCTTTTCTTTTGTTTGATTACTTACCCATTTTGAAAAATGGCATTTGTTCTGAGAGTTGCATTAAGCTTATTCATTGTTCAAGTGTTCTTCTTCGTAGCACAGACATTAGCTCAGCCTTTTTTTGCTGAAAGTGTCTATTTTTGTAAATAACATTATATTCTGATGGAATGCCACACCTTTGCACTAAACCAGAGCACAAAACTTACCTATTGGGATTAATATATGATCTACCTAAAGCAATCATGGTTGTAAACTGGCAGCACAATGGCACAAATATCAGTAGTACTGCCACATAGCTTCATGGACTCAAATTTAAATTTATATTTGCATGTTCTTCTATTTCTATGTGGGTTTTTATTACATACATTTTTAAGGGTGATTGGTGACATTAAATTGTCCCATGTGACTGACTGAGTAAGGGTATCCTGTTATACAAAGGCATCCCATCCATAGATGGTTCCTGCCTTTCACATAGTGCTTATATGTTCCAACTCCCCATTTCCTTGAAATGAGCTAAGAATGCTTAGTAAATTAAAAGATGGGAGATCATAAAGAGGTAGAACATCTCACAATGGTTTTCATCCCTACCTCCAAGCTCCAGAGTACAACGTTTAAATCTTACCCCAGTAAGTATGTGGAATTTGCACATTCTCCCTGTGTGTGAGTGGGTGGGGAAGGGGGAGTACCTTCTTCAAATACATCCCAAAGACGTGCTTTTGCTTGAGTGTCAGCTCTATAACTGGCCCGATTAAGACTAAGGATGATTGTGAATGTTAAGTGTGCTCACTCATGAATGGGCATTGTGGTTGCCTCCTGGATTGTGTTCAGTGCTGCTGAAATATCTATCCATGTTAAAAGTGAACAAGCAGATTGGTGGATGAATGGATTATGAAAATGATCACAATCATGAGAGGACTTTAGGGACTTTCAATGGCTTTATTTTATTTTGGAAGAATTAAGTGGATAGGAATGGCAAGCTTTGTTGGACTGAAAGGCCTGTCATTGTCTAGATCATTGCAATATTCTAATAAGAGCAGGTTCAATAGCATGCCCTGCAAACATTTGTAAAGTTGTAAAGGCTGCTGCACACTGTGGTCTTCACAGAGTTCATGTGTTCCCATACAGAGTAGTCCTGCCACTTCCTGTGACTTCCTTGTGAAGGCTGCATGTTCTCTCTGTGTTAATGTGGAATTTCTTATGATTCTACATTCTGCTCAAACATCTTGAGAATGTGCAGGTTTCGCTTGGTTAACCTACTGCAGTGTGAATGTGCATGCAAGAGTGCTCTGTGATGGACTGGCATCCTATCCAGGGTTGGCTCCACTTCTGTCCCTGAAGGGACCCCGTGATCCTGTTCTAAAGTAATTGTATTTAGGAAATGAACGAATGAATAACACATTCAAAATCCCACTAAAGTTAAAACACATTGTATTGCAATAAATGTCAATTTCAAATACAATTTCCCAAATGCATATTTAGCTCTTTCTGTTCTTTTGTTTCTATACCAGTACATGATTTTCCTGCTAATTTCCCATTTCTTTTTAACCTAATTTCATTGTTTTCCCTAAGGCACTATTAAAAAAAAAGAAAGACAAGATGAGACAAGTGGGCTTAGCTACAACTCTGGGGATTTCATAAAACTGATAAGATATGTATATGCCAGAAGAATGTTAGAATCAACGTGTAGCTCAGCTGCAGAAGAATCAAATGGAAAATAACTTTGTCTACAGAAACATCTCAAGGCTTAAAAAATACATACATATAACATTTTTGCAGTGCAGTGACACAGTGGTGCTTCCTTGCTGATTCTGTAGACTAGGTTTGTGTCCCTGCCCAGTCACTATTTGTGTGGAGTTTTTGCATTTTCCTCAAGTCTGTATGGATATCCCTTATATATGCATGTTAAGCTCTTTGGTGACTGTACTCAGAATGAATTGGGGTTGGGTGTCTGTGACTGTGCCCTTGGTTGGACATTTTGCTTTGTGGCTATTGCTGTAAATTGATTCTAGTCCTTGAATCATCACCATCAAATATACACTGCTGGATGAAGGCATCTCCCAGTTCTGCTTACAAGGAATGACTTTTGGTCTTCTTCACTCAGGTTGTTCCTACAAAAAAATTGTTCCTTATCCATTCATCTTAAATTTGGCCACCTCCTTTGTCTATACCTATCTCTAAGAGTTCAATTAACACTAGAATTACCAAAGTCTATGAAAAAACTCATAATCCCGGCCCACCTTAAATTCCTTTGCACCTCTCCATCAGTGTCTTTTGTTTAGTAAATGTGTCAATCAGCACAAGCAGCAAGCAGCCTGCTGTCCCATCCCCAGCCTTGACGGAGCTCATCTCTCCCAGCTCAAGCCAAGGCTTCTTATCTGCATGTGATGTTCATGGAGTTGTAAAGGGTAAATAATACAGTATATAATTATTTGGAAGGGCCTAGAATTTACCATTGTAATATTGTGTGCCAGGCAGAAACTAACTCTAGACAAAATGTCTGTATATCAGAGGGTACACTCAAACCCAGACCCACTTACTCTTTTCTTCTTCTTCAAACCTGATTAATCCATTTCAGACTTGAAGTGTCTAGAGCCTATAATACCAGCATTGGGCACAAAACAGGAAACAACTCCAGACAGAATATCTGTCTATCAATAGACACACTCACATTCACACTCATTCACAAAGAATTTGTTTAATCCAGCTCAGTGTCATATAATAAAAAGCTGTACCAGCAAAACTGAGAACAATATTGGTATGAACCCTGGACCGAGTGGCAATCCATTGCAATGTACACACATAGAACCACACCAGGCCAGTTTAGAACTAATTTGAATGAGGAAGGGGAATGATCATTTTTGGAGGTTGCCCTGCACAGAACATAAGAAAAACATGTAAAAGCCACACCGACCATGCCATGGATCATGTGGCAGACCACTGGAATGTACACTGTCACACACGTGCACATGGAGGGCAGCTAAAGGGCTTGAATGAGAGTAATTCCGAGGCAGACCAGGAGGTGGCGGAGTGTACTGACTCTTTCTCTCGCTTTTCTATAGACCGTTCACAGGAAATTCCACCTGGCCCTGATGACGACATTTCTGGTTCTGGCCTGTTTGATGTCACTTCCGGGTGCAAGCCTATGGATGAAGACCCTTCCGGTTCCTGCCCTTTTGATGTCACTTCCTATACTGACCTTTAAAGCCACCACCTTTCCTCCATCACCTCAGTTCTGTTCTGTTCTACAGACCCCAATCTGTACACATCAGTTCAAACCTTTAAACCATTTTTCAGCCAGGGAATAATATACGGGTCGCTGCCCCAAACCTTTCTGTGGCTTCTTTGATTTTCTGACAACACTAAATCACTGAAGTACACTGGAACAATTTAGAATTACCACTTAACCTAACATGCGCATCCCTGACATGAAGAATGGAAACCAGCACTATCAGAGAAAAGCCCTTACAGATGTGGGGAGAACATGCAAACATCACACAGACGGTGACTAAGCCCAGTCTTCTGGAGCTGTGAGGAAGCAATGCTAAGTGTTGCCCTCTGGTGCTGCCCTTTTTAAAGACAGATTTCATTATTCATTATGTTATGGAAGTCACCTTGTTGTAGCTCCTAACTCTAGTCCCAGTGCCACCATGTTCCTACATTCAAGCAGAGAGATGGGCAGCTGGACTCTAAGAGTTGGCTGTCAGTGTGCAGACCTTTTTCTTCACCTTTCAAAAAAGTGTCTAGAATTACATTTGTGGCTAATTTTCAGTCTTGGAATGTTGAACAGATTGGTTATTGGCAGGGGCATCTCCCTAGCATGAGCACAGCAATAATATAAGGTGGGCTTTCAATGGGATCACAGTTTTTAGTAAGAAGTGGCCTTTTAACTTAACATGACAGATGAATTACATTACTTTCAGCGTTATGTTTTGTCTTATTTTTAAATTGATGTCACCAAGGCCAGTCATAAACCGAGCTGCAATGCATACAAGGATCATAGCTACTGAACAGTGATGGTGTTGGTAGTAGGAACTGTACAATCAGCATTGCATGCAGTTCATTTCATTTATTATACTGTATATTTGTTAAATATTATTGGTTTCAACACCACCCCCAATGCTGCGAAGACAGGCTTTGGTTACCATGAACTACATTTGGTTAGATTAGTTAGGTAGATTTTTAATAATTTACAGGTAAATGTGTTTACGATTAAGAGCGGCTGGATAATGGATGGATGGACAAATGGACATGTTCAAAAATGGACAGAAGGAGGGATTATAATTTAAGTATTATCGGCTGTATTCTTAGTAAAGCTAATCCTAAATGATAAATGCAATGAATGTGATCAAAAGACTTCTACTACATGCAAATAATTGGTAACGTTTGTGGATTCAGAATTCTCTCAGTTTGTCAATAAATTAGCATTGACATTTTAGTTGTAGAGAAAATATGGTGGCATTGCTAAGTGCGCAGCCACAACAGATTACATGAGGAGGAAAGACCAGACAAATATGCAATACTAGATGGCACAAAAAGCACTACAACCATACAATTAAATGTCAATCAGTACCACTGGTGTTCTCAAAAGGAAATCACTCAACTCAATAACTAACAGACAATTTCTGGAAACGTTTGCTGTAATTTTTATTTTTTCAGAGCAGCATTCATCACTGTAGCACTGGATCATCTTGATTGTAAAAACCAACTGACCTGCTCTTTTGCACATCCTATGCCTTCTTTTGAAAAGGTGCAACCTCCTTGAAGATTGGCTTGTACGAAATGTCAGCTTCTGTAGTTTCCATAGCTACCAAGGACTCCTAGAAGCTTATGACAGGGCGAGAGTCATAATGTCAGAAGCATTGCCACGTGTCAAGGATAATTACCATGGAGTCATGCATCTAATATGTAAAAACGACATTGGGCTCCCTGGAGATCTTTAGAGGTCAGGGCATTACAATACAAAGAAACATCAGCTGATGCAGTTCATTCTGGATACTGAATAGTTTAATAATAAACCACAAGTAAGGAAATATTCAAAAATGTAATTAAATCACAGCATGAATCACTTTATCCATATTTAATAAATTAATAAGCATTGTTGTGTTTAAGGTACCTCACTGGTGCAGTGGTTAATCAGTGACTCTAAACTGATTTAGTGGGGGTGTGTGCCTTACACCTGCCTTCATACCCTCATGATCCTGAATTGGATTAAAATGATCTGGGAATGTATGTGTGCCATGTTCAGCAGTGATCCCAACCCAGCAGTATTAAAGATTAGGAGAATGGGCAGTGCCATTGTGTGGTAGGGTGTGTCATAGATTCCCAGATTGAATCTCTGGGCTCAGATGTGTGATGCCTGTGTGTTCTCCTTTTTCCTTTTCCTATTACAACATCCTTTCAGTTTAACCTTATGATTTCACACTTTGAACATGCAATTTATCCTCAGGTGTTTAAGACATTCATAAGATTTCACCTGTCAGGAAAATTAGTTAGTCAATGTCACATTACATAGCTTCTAGTTATTGGGTCAGATTTGCTGACTGTGGTTAATGATCTCGTCGCCAGACCATTTTAAATGGCTAAAAATCACTGGGCATGTCATATTTACCAACAGAGTGCCAACCTTCCAGCACACTTGTGCTCTCTCCATTTTATGACAGCCAATAATGTGCTCTCTGACGGTAAACATGTACAGTGAATTCAGCCCTAATCTTGGCCCTGTTAATTCTTTTTTCCAATCAGACGTAGTACAATTAGACATCAGAAAGATGAGTTTCTCTTCTGTTTGTAAGTTCCAAAACATGCTTGTTCCTTATTCCTTTCCTGCATTATATGAATTGTACTTCTGGATGGACATTCATTGGTTGTCAGCACTCATGCACACAAAGCCTGCCTCTATAGCTAAAGACAAAATCAAACCTATTTGATTTTTGTTGGGTGAGTCACAGACTAGTTGGTGTGAGTCCCTGGGCTTGTTATATTACACAACCAACTTCAGAGGAGTGTGCCACTAGCTGCCTCTGACTTGCTAAAATTATATTAATGAAGGCTACAGCTGAATATCGCTAGAAATGTTGTGAAATGTGGCATGGCTTTTTATAAGAAACAAATGTAAGCTTAGCAACACTAGACTGGTTCTGTAAGTTCTCTTCAGGCCCTAATCCTCACTAATGAACTCCAAAACTTTGAGTAGACAAGTTATGCCAAAATTTTGGGAAGTGGGATTTTTTAATAAACGAGAAGATTAAACGATCACAAAATTGGTGAACGATTTCAAAAAGAGCTATCTGAACATCCCCAGCTAGTGAACATTAACAAAAATAATAATAGATTCTCTTGAGAGTGTCTATTTATTGGAACAACAGAACTCAATGAGGCTGTGCTTGCATAGTATTTGGTCACTTAATGGAGAATTTTGTCTTGTGGTTCAGGGAGAACCACCTGCTGCTCAACAGCACGAAAACAAAAGAGTTGGTGGTGGACTTCTGGCATGCCAGTGATCATTCAGTGGGAGGATGTGGAAGTGGTGCAGAGCTACAAGAACTGTAACTGGGGGTTCAAAATAAACAAAAACTTGGATGATCTGACAACACAGTGATAAGAAGTGCCTCTGTGGATCGTTTCTGCCCGCTGCTATCAGGCTATTCAGTGCTTCCCAGACCAAATACTTGAACTCATTAATTTGCTGTTTCTGCACATTATATATTTATTATTTATTTGTCTCTTTATTAATGTATTGTACCATTTTTACTGTGAGTCGATATCTTTGTTTTTATGCTTATGCTGCTGTATGTAGCTAAATTTCCCCTTTACCTAATATAATCTAAAAGGCCTGTGCTTGATGTTCAACTATAATACTATGTCATCAGACACACTTATTGTGACACCTTTGGCAATACATATCATGTACATTTTACCTCTGACTATGCATTTACAGTTTACCCCCAAGCTACAACTCTCACTGTGAAACTGGCCATGCCTCATAAAAGCAGCTTGCTTCTGATGTTAACTTACATGTACTGCTTATTCCACACTTCATCTCCTCCATATGCAGTGTACCTCTGGTCATACTGTAGCTTTCCACTGGGAACACCTTCAATGTACAGATGATCTCTAGTTATGCCTCCCATTTCCAGTCTGTCACTGACACCTTATTCCATATGCAATTCAGGTCTGGACACACCTCCTAGGTACAGACTGCATCTAGCCACGCCTCCCACTAACAGTATAGCTCTTAGTGCTCATCCAATTGCACATGGCCTCTAGCCACACCCCCTCTTGTTATCTGCAGAGCTCCAAGCCACAGTCTGTATAGTTTATTCCTTCCAAGTGAACTTTTATTATTGTGTCATATCTACCACTTTCAGTAATATGACAAGTGCCAGTCAGTCACATGAAGCTATTTTGTCTATCTACAGGTGTCCCTGCAGTTGTTGAGTCTATGTTTTTCTTTATTACCGTGCCGTTTATTTGCTAAGTTATTAAACTCTGTTTTGCATTTCTGAACACGTCTTTCCTTGCTCCTTTGCTTTCTTTATTGTTGTATTTATTTTTAATGTTGGATGCTAACCTTTTCTTACCGTAATTCATCATTACGATGACTATAGTAACATCACCAGCATTCTCAAGCCTGCAATCACAAGTGGGAAAGTGAAGATGAAGATCCAGAATGTGGAGCAATGTGCCAAGCAATCTGTGGAGGCAGACGTACATTGTCAAGTTGAACACCACCATCACTGTAGTGAGTGTCTACTATATAATAAAATACTTCTGTCTCTGTGTGTATGCATGCGTGTGATTGTGTGTGTGTGTGTGTGTGTGTGTGTCCAGTCCCTCCAAGCAATCTGAAATGGTCTGTTTAACTCTGTTCTGATTTGTTAGTTTCACTTTGGTTGGTCAGTCAAGCGTGTTCAAGAGAGGAAGCTGCAGGCAAGAGAGGCTTTACAGGAATGAGAGGAAGGAGGTGGTGGGCAAGAGATGTTCAGATATACAAGGATATTGAGGAAAGGCAAATGAGGAACAGTGTGGGTCAGTGGGAAGTATTCACAAGAATATGAAAGATGTATTCACAGAGGATAATGGAGGCCCATCTACCATTGGTGGCAGTCAAAAAGTGCAGAAGAGGCAAGCAAGGTGCTTCAAAAAAGACAAAGTCTAAGAGGCAGGCTTTATAGAACTGCAACTGAGAGAAGAATTGGTGGGCAAGAGAAGTTAAGACATACAAAGAAAAGAGCAGGAGGAATAGGAAGGGTATATGAAAGGCAGGAGATATCATATAGCAAATATTTTACATTTTATTCAGTTACCTGTCTAGGTAACCCAGCTAGTGTGTATTAAATAAAAATACTAGAGGGTAGCTCCAAGGAGTTTTTGATTTTGAAATAAGCCAGTACGGAAAGATCTCAGAATATATGGTGCTAACATGCTGATGGTAAGTCTACAATCTTTACACTTTCTCCATATGAGAAGTAAACTGTTTAGTCCTTTGAGCAATTGGTAAGCAGTTAATGTCCACATCATGTCAATTTTATCATTAAGGATGTGAATGACCATTGGTTTTAATTGTAGGCCTAGATGAGCACAAGCAAATCATATTTTTCTCTAACATTTGTCGTGGAACACAGACTGGGTTGAAAACAAATGTCCATTTATGATAGAGGCCCTGCTCTGCTCAGAAACACAAATCAACACCTCTTGGCCCCTTCCACATGAAGAGCCGACCTCTACTCACCACTGATGCCTTTATCATTAAGGAATTAGCCTCTTCCTATTATATTTCATGATAGTCATAAAGCAGGTCAGGAACATCGGGCAAAAGCTGTCCCATGATTTTATTTATTTTTAGTATGTGACATAGACATTGTACAGTCTTGAGCGTCTGTCTAATTTTATGGAATGAATGAAAATCATACTTACATAGCTAGTACGTTAAAGTGTTAAAATAACTAGGAATGCACATTATTGAAGTGGCTAGGAAGCCTAGTTTTCTGCTTTGCGCTTTGATTTTATTATTGAAATGCCTGTCCACCGCAGGTCTGGAGAATGTCAAGTGATTAAATAAGCGTATTTGTCCAACAGACCCAACTCTAATAAATACCAAATCCCTTTCTTATGATTATTGCTTCTAGCCGTTGTTCATTTTCTTTCTGATGCTGGTGGGGGAGGACGCAGGCTTCTTGCTTTGTATGTAGAGAAGCCGAGGCAGCAGAGATAATGATATTTTACGAGGACGGCTCTGTAATTACTCAGTGTGTTAAAGTGCTGCGGGGACGACTGTAAAATGAAAACCATACAGCCCCGAAACACACTTCTCTTTCCTCAATCCAGCTGGCTTCTCTGTCTTGTGGATTTAATGACCAAATTTAAAGGCAAGATAAACTCATGGAGCGTTTTTATGGGGGAAGAGAGGCAGGTCTGAAATCAGTTTTGAAAGAACACAAAATTACTCAATCTCGTGGCTCCATGCTGAATTAACTCTACTGTTGGAAAGGTCCCAGTGCTCACTGCTCAGCCCTCTAGATTCAATTTTCTTTTCTCTTTAGATTCCGACAGCGGCTCCTCAATTGAATTCATTCACTAAGATCTTGCCGCTTAATTCTCGGCTTGCAGAGAAACCATTCTTGACATGTTCTTGTAGAATTTCCAAATCTGCCAAATTTTAGCACACAGGCACAAACAAAAATACATGTAAAAAAATGACCTCTGTGTCCAATGTTTATTGAGCAGGTCATGGAGAAGGAAGCAACCCCAAACTTATTGAATAATCCGTTCAGCAGACAAATGCCTTGCGTGATTCAAGCTTATACTCTGCCTTTATTTTGAACACTTATTTTTTATCATTTAAATGACATCAGACCATCCATTTTTTAGGTCTCCCTGACCGTCTCATATAAGTGACCGCTCATTCAGGGAAAAAAGCAGATGTGCAGGCATGGCTGATTAAAGCAGTGAGGCAGGGTGATGTGAGTGTATGTGGTTTAGAGGAAGAATTGGTAAGACCTTGAATGTTGGAAGGTTGAGGTGTGCCACCAAGTCTACATCAGGAACAGCAGTGAAGTTTGCACTGTCATCCACGACAAGTGTACCAAGAATGAGCTACTACTGGAAGGCATGTGCTCAATAAAGGTGCCATGGTCATTCACATCCAATTAATGAAATGAGTTGACATATGCTGGTATTATGGTCAATGGATTATTTGAGTACTACAATGGTGTCAAAAGAAGCACGTTGAAATAAATGTCTCATTGTACATTGTCAAGGATGGGTTTGACACGCATTGATAGGCTTAAGGAAGCAGAAACTGCACCCTCAAAGATTGGAAAAGTATTTCTGGAGCTGGTTGGAAAGATCAGGGTATGGCAAGAACTGTACTGCTAGGTATCAACAATGAAGAATGATGGGTGGAGTTTTCATGTTTTCATGGCACTTATTGGGTTAGTTGATTTTGCAAAACAAAACTTCAATGACTCAGGATATCGAAAGATAAACAAGGTGTTTCTCTTTAAGGCAGCCTTATAGATAGATAGATAGATAGATAGATAGATAGATAGATAGATAGATAGATAGATAGATAGATAGATAGATAGATAGATAGATAGATAGATACTTTATTCATTTGCTAAAGATATTTTTTTTTCAGCATGGTACTGTTTCATACCACAAGCTTCTAGAAAGGCTCCAATATTTTGTATTGGTCAAACCCAATCCACAGATCGCAATTCAGTCATGCTGCTATGAAATGAGACATTATTTAGAGTTACTGTTGACTGCCACAAAGTGTTTAACAGCTTGGTCCACATTTGAGATGGTAAGGCCAGCATGTCCGTGCAGCAATTTATTGAGCTCATACCCTAGCAATTCAAAGCTATGCTGACAGCAAATAGGGGGCTGACTCATTATTAAAAAAATGACCTGGCAATAAAATATATAGGGTAAGGAAAAAAAAAACACATCTAAAGATGATCTCATCTCTGAATAGTAACAGAGTATGAAAAAGAGTACCCATAGTATATAACAGATTACTAAAATCTAAAAGAAAGTTTGTGCAAAACAAAGTCTAACTAAGTGCAGCAATGGAGTCCATTCTCATTGGCCGTATAAGTTAAGACCACAAAGCACTGCTGAGAGTGGTGAAGTCAGTGTAGAATATGACTAGTATGACAGCTGCCATCTGTCCAGAACATACAGTATGTAACACAAGTGGCTTTAAAAAGGCAAACTGCATAATAAAAGACTTCAGCCATTCTGTACAGTTACTTTTCTCCAATCTTCCATTCCAGTTCAGATTCATTACAACATCTCTCACAGCAGTAGATTCAGTAGACTTCATACAGCTACTGATTCCAATACCTGCCTGAACATTATATATATTATGTGTTATATTGGATGTATGATGTTTTAGTTAATTTAGGTTGTAGAGGGTTTCAGCCCATTTCTTCAGCAAGGCTTCATACTGTTGGCATCAGAGATACACATCAGAGAAAGACCATCAGAAACATTACAGACTTCCAAAAGCGATTCTAGATGACAGTAGAGGAGGGAGCAGGGGACTGGTCGTGTTGTTTGAACACAGGCTGGGGTCTGATTAACCCCAACTGAGTCATCTAAGCATAGAGTGTCTGGTGTGGAAACTCTCAGTGACCCAGGTATCATCACTGGTGGTGTGTCTACATTCATCAGAGGATGTCTAGTACAATCAATAATCAATGGGAGACATGCAAGCAAGAGTGTTACTATACTATGCACACTTGGCAATAAAATTCAAATTGAACTTGAATGTATGGTTACATGAAAGAACTATTTTAATATGAAATAGCATGGATTCTAAAACTTTTTAAGGTGAGGACTCAAATAGGAAAATTGATACCATACTGGAACCCAAGTAGACATATAACAATGAATATATAATAAAAATTATGTTTCCATTCAAGCAAATTTTTTAAATGAAAATTACTAAAACATAAGTGAAAAACATACTGTTAATCAAACAATTATTATCATTTAAAACTGGGAATATTTCTGAGGCATTACACAGTCAGCGTAAACTTTATTGAGAGGTTTACTTAAGTTGAAAGAAATAAATTTTCCTTTATAATGGAGGCAGCACAAGGAGGTGTTGTTTTTGGCAAGGATTGTACAAATGTTCACTTAATTTTGCCACTTGACACAAGGCAATATATAAGAAATAAAGCAGTCATGAACACTCATGAAATTATAATGGCTGGGGACTTTAATTGTGTTTTAAATCCACTCTTAGATAGGTCTCCTGTCACAGGGGTGATGACATCTTACACTGCAAAGACAATTACACAGTTTTTAACTGACCACAACTTATCAGAGCCCTGCAGATTTCTAAACCCAAACTCAAGAGCATATTCCTTCTACTCACCACTGCATCATTGCTACTCAAGAACTGATTATTTCTTTATAGATAATAATTTCTTGCCTACGATTAAATCTTGCAAGTACGACACTATTGTTATTTCTGATCTTGGAGCTAAAATCATTAGGCCCCACACACTCATCTCACAGATGGCGTCTTAACCCGCTTCTATCAGACGAGAACTTTACAGAATTTATATCCAAACAAATCAGTTTCTTCCTAGAGACAAATACATCCTCAGAGGTTTCTGCAGGAATAATCTGGGAAACTCTAAAGGCCTTCTTAAGAGAACAGATTATTTCATATCTTTCCAACAGAAATAAATTAGAACCCAATAAGGTATTACAGCTAACCAGCGAAATTACTAGAATAGACGAAGAACATGCCAGGTGTCCAAGTGAGGCTCTTCATTGGAAAAGGCAGGCACTGCATTCAGAGCTCAACCTCTTAACAACCAAAGAAACTGAACAACTAATTTTTAAATCAAGACATCGTTATTATGAACATGGAGAGAAAGCTAATAAGCTCTTAGCTGAACAAATCCACAAGCAAGAAGTTCGCAATGCAATCCCAGCAATCACCAACACGAATGGAGATAAAATCATTGACCATAAAAATATAATGCACGCATTCAGAGACTACTATAAATCCTTATATTCTACTGAGTTTAAATAAGACAACACACAATCTAATGCATTTCTAGATACATTACAGATACCACAAATAGATACTTTTAGTGCAGAGGAAATGGATAATAAACCTTTGGCACTGTCAGAATTACTAGATGCTATAAAATCACTTCAAAGCGGGAAAGCAGCAGGCCCTGATGGCTACCCTATAGAATTTTATAAGAAATTCTCTACTCAGCTAGCTCTCCTCTTATTAGCAACATTTACAGAAGCTAGAGACAATCAAATTCTACCTCAAACTTTTCACCAAGCATTAATCACCGTCTTTCCTAAACAAAATAAGGTCTTATTACAATGTACATCATACAGACCAATTTTACTTCTGAATAATGATGTTAAGATACTCTCTGAAGTCTTAGCTAGAAGGATGGAGAAGGTGCTGCTTTCTGTAATATCAAAAGATCAAACTGGATTTATTAAAGGCTGACACTTAGCTTCCAGACTCTGACGCCTGTTTAATGTAATATATTCACCAGCAAAGTCAAACACCCCAGAGATATTATTATTGTTGGATGCAGAAAAAGCATTTAATATGATTGAATGGAACTACCTTTTTACTACATCAGAGAAATTTGGGTTTGGCCCGAATATTTGTGCATGGATCAAACTATTGTATTCCAATCCAGAAGCCTCAGTTTGTATTAACAATATTTGTTCAGACTACTTTACACTAGAACGTGGTACCAGACAAGGATGCCCCTTGTCACCACTGCTATTTGCAGTCGCCATTAAACCACTGGCAGTTCACTATCAAAATGCTTATCAGATAAAGGGGATTATCAGAGAAGGACTTGAACAGAAAATTTCTCTATATGCAGATGATATGGTACTGTATATATCAGACCCACAAAATACTGTGCCTGCAGTCTTAACAGCACTTGCAGAATTTCAAAAGATCTCTGGTCTCAGAATTAATTTGAATAAAAGTGTGCTCTTTCCAGTGAATTCTCAAGCACACAATATCAGATTGGACACCTTCCCTTTTATCATCACAGCTCAGTTTAAATATCTAGGGGTAAATATCACAAGTAAATATAAAGCACTTTATCAACAAAATTTCGCCGTCTGTATGGAAAAAATTAAGCAAGACTGGCATAGATGGCCAACCCTTCATCTCACTCTAGCTGGAAGAATTAACATTGTTACGATGAATATCCTTCCTAAGCTTCTTTTTTTATTTCAAAACATTCCAATATACTTCAATAAATCATTTTTTAAGCAATTAGATACAACCATAACCTCATTTATTTGGAACTCAAAATATCTACGTATCCAAAGAGTGACCCTACAAAGACCTAAGGCAGAAGGTGGCATGGCTCAACCCAACTTTCAGTTTTATTACTGGGCAGCAAACACACAAGCTATAAAAACCTGGACGTTCAAATAGATGAACATAGGCTTGGTCTTCAATAGAAATAAAATTCTGCAGTACTTCTTTATATTTCCTGCTTTGTGCCCTAATAAATGCAAGTTATCGCCAATATACTAACAACCCAATTGTGCTTCATTCACTCAGAATATGGAACCAATGTAGAAAGAATATTAAGATGGAGAATCTTTTATCTGTAGTTTTTAATATCTGGAAAACATTTGGGATTAAATTTCTTAGAGATCTTTATATACAGTAGACAAGGTCTTCGCATCCTATGAACAATTACATTCCAAATTTAACTTTCCAGAAACACATTTCTTTCACTATCTTCAAATTAGAAGCTTTGTCAAACAGAACCTGCTCGATTTTCCTCATCTCGCACCTTCCTCCATGCTGGAAAAAAATATTGGAGGAATATAAAATTATTTTGCAGTCCCTCCCTTTTAAAGATCCAAGAGGACAATGGGAAAAAGATCTCTCACTCAACATATCAAAAAAGGAGTGGAAGGTAGCAATGCAGAGGATTCACTCAAGCTCCATATGTGCAAAGCATACAATTATTCAACTTAAAATTATATTTCGAGCACATCTGTCTCGCTTAAAACTGTCCAAAATGTTTCCAGGGCAAGATCCAACCTGTGAACGCTGTAATCAAGTCCCAACCTCACTGGGACACGTTTTGGGCCTGCATCAAATTAACATCATTCTGGACCAAAATTTTTAAGTGCCTTTCAGACAGCCTTGGTCTCACAATCCATCCTAACCCATTAACAGCTGTGTTTGGTGTTCTTCCAGATGGGCTTAAAACTGAGAAAGACAAACAAACTGTGATTGCCTTCACTACACTATTGGCACGCAGACTTATTTAGCTAAACTGGAAGAATCCTATCTCTCCTCTTTTAAGCCAGTGGGTAACTGATGTTTTATACTATTTGAAATTTGAAAAAGTGAAATATTCAGTTAGAGGATCTGTGCAGAACTTTTTCAAAACCTGGCAGGATCTAATCAATAATATTTTAGAAAAAGCTCTTAAAGCACTGAGGAAATAATTCTCTTTGCATCTCTTTTTTTATCTGCCTCATCAATTTATGTGTTTTGACCATCTTTAAGTTTTACTCCGATGGCCATGCTCTCTCTCTCAGGGGTGGGGGTTGGGTTGTTTTGTTTTCAATCCTATTTTTTGTAACAATTGATCTATCTGTATGGAATGATTATAATAAAATCAATAAAATAGGGAAAAAAAAAGAAAAGAAATAAAGCAGTCAATTAGTCAATAAAAAATTATTAATCAACACTTTTTCATGTCCTTGTCTTTTTTTTTTTTAATGACGTTTTTCAGATTTGCTCCACAAGTAACAATACATTCTTCTAAATAAACTCACAAATTGTTCAGCATACCTGTTTCATTTAACAATTCAATTGACCCTTTGTACAAAACGTCTTGTAGGTAAATTATTCCTAAAAAATGTATGTGCTATTTTTATTTTTTACAGGTAATGAAGAATTTGGCCAACAGTACAGGCTGAAATGTTTAATGCTGCCAACCGATATCATGTTGAAAGTTGCAGTCTACTCTACAGCCTATTTCAACATTTTGATATTTTTGGCTGCGCTGACAGTTCTCAATGATCCAACAAACACGTTCTTCAAAACTTCAGTAGATTTAAACTTATTGAAACACTTTAAAATAATGTTACAAGAAGGAATTCATTCTCAAAGTGGCATGTTAAACTCCATACAAAGTCTTTGGAATTCTGCCACAGATTTATTGTAGATTCAATGCATGCGATAAAGTTGAACACTTGATGAGGCACCAGTGAGTTACACATGACCACAGTGGATGGCACAGACTGGCATGGACTCCAAACAAAAGCTAGGGTACAGGCATAGAGATTCCTGTTCAAGGAATGAATATAAAGTAGGCAAAAAAAGAAGTGGTGCACATGTACTAAATAAGGCTTTCTGAACATTTAAAGGTAATCCACAGAGCTCTGCCATGTTCGGATTATCTGGGTCAAAAGATAACCTTCTTTGCTCCCAGAAGGGGTGGGGCTAAACTCAGCTAATAAGTTAGGTATTGTCTGCTGCGTGAGACTATAAACCGGAGATGAAAAGGGAGAGGTTGTTAGTTTCAGCACCTTCTCCCATCCTGGAGATGGTAGTGCTTATGTCTGCAGAGTCCTTCCGCCCTTCCTAGACACACATGTGTGAATACCATTGAACCTGAATTTAACCTAAAACACTGGCATAGCATTATATATATAACCCAAACAAACTCTCACCCAACAACACTCTGAAAATTGTCATGTTCTTGTGTCTCACCAGTTCTTCTCTTTTCAATTTCATTTTCATTTAAAACTAGTGCTGCAGTCCATTCACCTCACCAATTTGTTTGTGCCATTCCCTCCTTTCTCCTACTTTCTTATATGTGTCTTTGCTTGTCAGTCCACTCAGTTTGACTGTTTCACAGGTTGGTGTCATGGGGAATATTTATTATATTTTTATATCATAGAACTGAAAGCTCTCTGTGGGTCAACAATGCCATGTTGCATGCAGGCTACATCACAGATCACATACTATCGAAAAATGGTATGTTAATTACTATATCACTCGCAACAGAATTTATGCTTAGATGAACTTGACTAACTTTAAGACACAGTCATGTAGTGGCCCATCACAAACATGTTCACGACCCAGGTCATGACCCAAAATTTAAGAGATACTGCTCTGTGGGGTTTAGTTAGAGTATATGCTGGCAGTATTGAAAGGCAGGAAGTAGTCCTAGAATGGGATACTAGTTAGACCCAGAGCATGTTTACATGGGGCCAATTTAGAATGGGCAGTTAACCTATCATGTTTGTGTTTGCATTGTGGGAGCAAAACAGGAGCACCCATAGTGAAATCCAGAGAGTCATGAGAAGAACATACAAAATGCACACAGACTGTGCCTGAGTTAGAATTCAAACTTAGGGTGCTGAATCTGTGTAACAACAGAGATAGCCCTGTACAACATTAAAAGTCATGTAGTATTTTTGATTTTTTCTATTTTTAGCTATCAGATCATGCTTGATAATGTAAAACAAACATGACACAGTTTTAACGGATCATAACACCGCTTTTCACAGTTTGGATGAGTGGTATTAACTGTACATCTCATTTCTATCATTCATATCTGTCTGAGATCAATACTTCATTTTAATGCATCCAAGTCCTAAAAACCGTAAGTTCAAATATATACATTAGTGAAAAAAAGATAACTTGAGAGAAGCACTAGTCAATGGTCAATGTTGTTGTTCAAATAAATTTATTAGCGGAATGAAAAAGTCAGAGTTGTTTTTTCAAGTGTCTATCTCCAAAAACAAGACATCCTCTTAAATTGAATTACAGTAATCCCTCCTCGATTGCGGGGGTTGCGTTCCAGAACCCCCCGCGATAGATGAAAATCCGCAAAGTAGAAACCATATGTTTGTACGGTTATTTTTATATATTTTAAGCCCTTAGAAACTCTCCCACACTGTTTATAAATATTCTCCGCACAGTTATACAGTAAACCCTTGTTTATCGCGGTTAATCCGCTTCAGACAGATAAATGAATTTCCACGAAGTAGGATTCTTTATTTATAAATCTAATATTTTCGTAGTTAGAGCATTGAAAACCTGTTT
Source organism: Polypterus senegalus (assembly GCF_016835505.1). NCBI lineage: Eukaryota > Metazoa > Chordata > Cladistia > Polypteriformes > Polypteridae > Polypterus > Polypterus senegalus. Next base: position 229,242,882 of record NC_053156.1, on the reverse strand, counting down.
ACGACCTTCTAAATAGGTTTTTTAACATTATTAGAGCCCTCTAGACATGAAATAACACCCTTTAGTCAAAAACTTTAAATTGTGCTCCATGACAAGACAGAGATGACAGTTCTTTCTCACAATTAAAAGAATGCAAACATATCTTCCTCTTCAAAGTGCGCGTCAGGAGCGGTGAATGTCAGAGAGAGAGAGTAAAGTAAACAATCCAAAATCAATAGGGCTGTTGCACTTTTAAGTATGCAAGCACCGCGAAAAGGCGGCAGCAATGAAGGGATCAATGTGAAGGTAGCCTTTCAGCATTTTTTAGAGGAGCGTCCGTATCTTCAAAGCAAACAGCCTCTGTGCAAACAGCCCCTCTGCTCACACCCCCTCCATCAGGCAAAGAGAGTGAGAGAGACAGAGAAAAGCAAACAATGAAAAATCAATACGGGCTGTTAGAGCTTTTAAGTGTGCAAAGCACTGCACTGGAAGCATATCGTATATCATTGAGGAGTTTTATTTAATACGTAATACGTGCTCTGATTGGGTAGCTTCTCAACCATCCACCAATTGCCTCCCTTGTATGAAATCAGCTGGGCGAACAAACTGAGGAAGCATGTACCGTAAATGAAAAGACCCATTGTCGGCAGAAATCCGCGAACCAGTGAAAAATGATATATATTTAGATATGCTTACATTTAAAATCTGCGATGGAGTGAAGCCGTGAAAGTTGAAGCGTGATATAGCGAGGGATTACTGTATTCGCTCTGCTATTTAACAAATACTGTAGAACCTCTCTGGTCATGAACATTTCCGAACACGTACAAATCGGGTTATGATCAAAAAGTCTGGCAAAACTTTGCATCTGTTCATGACCACACGCTCTGGTGGCGAATAAAAACACAGACGGCCAGTTTCCCTTCCAGTTTGTACGCGCCAATGATTTCCCATTCTCAGTTTCTCATTTTCGTTTGTTTTGCGTATACAGGGCCTAACAAAGAAACTGATGTTGCAAAAGGAGTTACAATGTTAACCAAGCAGAGGCCTCAAGGGCTGGAAGAGGTGGAAAAACTTGCCAGTGTGGTTGAACGAGAAGCAATTTGTAGGGGATAGTGTAAGCAAGGTGATCATATGTGAGAAAGCCAGGAAGATTCATGGCGATTTGCTGAAAAAAAAATCCTTCAGGTGGCAAAGGTGAGGAATTTAAATCCAGTAGAGGATGGTTTGAAAAGTTTAGCGAGAGAAGTGGCATTTAATTTTTTTTCCTTGTGTTTAAAACTCATAAAAAAGTGTTTACAGCGAGCAGTTCATAAGGGTCTAGTGCAAACTCTTACAATGTTAGTTTTCTCTGTTGTTCAAGGTTTTCTCAGTGTTATTCAATGTTTTTACAATTAGTTTACTATTACACTGTGCATTCTATGGTATAATTAACTATTTGTGTGCTTAAAAACTTAAAAAAACATATATTTACATACAGTTTGTACAGTCTGGAATGGATTAATTGTATTTACATACAATCTGATGGGGAAATTACGTTCGGGTTGCGACCAAATCAGGTTGTGTCCAGAGTTTTGGAATGAATTACGGTTGTGACTAGAGGTACCACTGTATCTGGGTTATTTCCTTTCAGAAAAAAATCAGTTGCCGAAGGGGGCACTCTAACTGAGATCCTCCTGAAATAGTGTAAATCCAAACAGGCCAAAGTATATTAAGGTAATCATATAAGGAAGGAATACACAAAAGGGAGATTACAAAAAATAAACAGCAAAATAACAAGCCATGTAGAGTCATTACCTTCATGGATGTATATTCCTGTCTACCTAATGCCGTGGTGTATCTCTCTACAAGTTGGTTTCCCTTCCTCTAAGCAACTGAGTTTTTGTCCCAGCTCAACCCCAAGGATTCTAAACCACATTCTACCTTGAGGTGACGTGAAATCCTGTTACAGGATCACTTTTGTTCAAGACTGGAATTAGTTCTGGGACCAAATGACAGAAGTCTTGAGACCACCAATCTACATTGCCTTCTGATGACATTTTGTAAGCTTTTCATAAAAACAACCTCTCAGGTCCCTTAATTAAAAGGTTTAAAAAGTCCCACTCCTTATGATGCTATCTAATAGGCTGGAGGGTCCAGTCTCTGTCTCTGGCCAGTGTTTTACAATGACACTTCTGTAAAAGCAACTTGGTCCTAATATTAGACTATGATTATACGGTGCCTTCAATTGGTGAGGATGTATTGTGTTATCCTTACAGCTTTCTGTGGCCTTCCCCTAGCTTTATGAGGAGGGTTAAGCATCCCTGGCACATGTTGTGTCCCTTGCCCAGGTCACAGCTCTCTTTCTCACTCTGTCCTGTTATGGTGTTCTCGCCCAATGCCCTCCCAGATTACTTTACTGTCTCCCCAGTTGTTTCTGTCCTCTCACACCAAGAAAGGTATGTTGATTTGTATTGAAAGGTTGATTTGTATCCTTACAGTTGGCATAGATTTCCCCTTCACTTTAATGGCTGTTCCTGTCTTGTACCAGCCTTTCCTGAACTGGCAGTCTTACTTGGATCACACATCATGTTATAAATATTTTGCACACACATGTTGACCAATCACATCACAGCATAAGGACAGGTGTATTACAAAATTAAAATATATATGTATAGGTGATGACCTTGATTTATAGCAGACATGCTCTAGTGCTGTGTCTGGGAGGGTTTAGGCTTACATGCCACAGTGTCACAGTGACCTCTTTCATATTCAGAATACCTGGAAAATGTATAGATAAATAACCAAAATGTTCTGTAAAAATGTCCATGATATCTGATGCTACAGCCTTGATGTTATTATTACCTTTTCCAGTAAATATTTTTGTGCAGTTTAGCAGCATTGTAAAATCACCATTGAGATACAAAGGTAGTGAATAAGTGCGTATTCTGCTGTCCCAAAAGATGACAAAAGCCCTGCTTCCTCTGCTCCAACTGTAAATGCTTTCATTTCTTACATTATTAAAAAGCAAAGCCAATCATGACTGGCACATCAAATGAAAAAATTGGACAATGTAAACAGAAAGTCAGCTTCACCTAGCCTTAGTTAAAGCTAGGCCTTCTGAAATACAGTATTACATTATAAGAACTGATGATATTAAAAAACAGACACTTAAATTATTTTAAATACTTTATTCAGTAATAGTTTTTGCACATTTAAAGTTCTGTTATAATTAGAAAAATGAAACTTATTAATTTATAGGCAAGTCTTTTCTACAGATATAAACTTGATACTGTTTTAGGTAATATAAACACATAAATCTCAAAGAATGCTCCATGCTTTTTTAAGCAAACCTTGCACAGTAAGCAAACTTCTGTTGTTTGTGAAAACTCTTAAACCTTTTAAAGTTCTGTAACTGCTTGCAAACAATCAAAATCATAAATTTTAGCACTTCATTACTCCAGTCTGTTTTTATTGACTACTTTGCATTGCATTTGAATATTTTAATTAATACTATTGTGACATTTTATGTACTTGAGCTGGCACTTTTATGGGTTTGTTCATGGATGCACTGTGGATTGTGAATCATCCTTAAACTACTAGGTGTTCATAGAGTGAAAAATTAGAGATTGAATAAACAAGAAATGAAGGATGTGGTCAAAAGAACAAACAGAGTTAAAAAAAAAAAAAAAGATCAAATCAAAACAAAATCTAAAAAAGTCTTCACTAAACAAAAAAAAATCATTAGTCCTAACCAAAAAGATTTTGAAAAGAAATCACAACAGTTTTAGGGTTTATTGCAAAACCATAATTTTTTCGGACAGGATTTATCCCCTGTGTATTTTCCTTTTCTAATGTAATTTTTGTGTATATTGCTTTATATATATATTGATAATTATTATGTTTCTTTTCTGTGGGTTAAATCACAAGGGGTGGGGCCACCTTGATGTCACTACTTAGTGACCACCCACTACCTTTATACTGAGGTGTAGAAAATGTTGGAGTTGTTAGAGTTCATTATCTCTAAGTATTATTGTTGGATTTATTTGGTCTTTGCATATCTTCCATATGTCTTTATGGTTTCTGATTCTGGATTATGGAATAATTTATGTTAGACCTGGGTTGCTTTTATAGGCATACTCTTTTTACCTGTTTTTGGCCTTTTTCCTTGCCTTGACATTTTTTTTCTGCTTCTTTTTGGTAATATAAATAGACTCTTCATTTATAAAGGTTCATAAATTTCATCTTAAAATCGTTTAATTTAGTAGTTTCTCAAATCCCATCATAACTAAAGTAGCACGTTAAATGCTTTGTTTTTGTATGTGTTCTTCTATGTGCTCTGTGTGTGAATCACTACGTGCTTCTTAAACGGGCTTTCTGTTCCTCCAACTGGACACAGAACCCATTACATTTGTGATATTACAGATCTCTGAATAATTAAAATACTGAGATGTATGATTGATATCATTTTCCTGATGATAGGAATTAAAGCATGTATTAAACATGGGAACAAGGTGGCGCAGAGATAGTGATGAGCCGGCGCCCCGTCTGGATTGTTCCTGCCCCCCGGAAGATGCATGCTGCGATGTGCGTGACTCTCGATGAAATAATTTACTGCAGCAGTACTGTCTCTTTCAAACATACTATCATCCAATTCCTGTCCTTCCTTTTCTTTTTCCAAGTACCCAATCGCCACACAATCAGCTCAGTAATAGATGTTAAGCCATCTGTAAGCTGAGAATGCAGATTCTGCAGAACTTTTAAGAAACATTGAAATATCTTTGTAGTACATGTTTAATCATTCTATCCATCTATTCTTCCAGTGTTGTGCCAGCACCAGCAAGAATACAGCGCGAGGCAGGAACAATCCATGAACGGAGTGCCAGCTCCTTGCTAGCACTGCAACACCATGTCCTCACATGTTTAATTATTAACAATATAGATTTATTTAAATGAAGTTAAAGTTTTATCTGTACAATATAATAAACATATTTTGCTGCTTTTCATCTTAAAAATGATATCTTCATCATATGCAGATACGCACTTTATAAAGTGGCTCAGGTTGTGCAATATTATAATTGTATCTCAAGTTTACAGTGAGGTAATTGTACATATAAATACAAACAGTTCTACTAGGAGCACTTGATGGACTGATTGATTGTGTTTATAGTTCTTGGGATGAAAATGTTTCTGAACCGCGAGGTCCATACAGGAAAGGCTCTGAAGTGTTTGTTGCATGAGAGCAGTTCAAATAGGCAGCATGGCTGAGGCAGCGTGTGCTTGATGCTGTATACTGATAATTCTCTTTCTGATCAGCTGCTGTAGAGCTGTGATGCCACACTCAGATACAGTGATATAAATACTACGAGTGGTGCAGTGACAATAATATGGAAAAAGATGATCCGCTGTGGCAACCCCTAACGGGAGCAGTTGAAGATGAAGAAGGTGCAGTGAGAGGAACAACGCTAAAGCAGCTATTGTATTTGTAATAGTTTGGCTATTCCATAGATCATTATATTGTTACAGGTTAATTACAATCAGATGCCTTAAACTAATAAAGAATATGCGGTTAATTTCAGTGTATATGATAAAGCCACATCAGGGATGTGGATCTAAAAAAGAAAGGGAAAGCACACTGGAACAAAACCACTGCTTTGACGCTGGGTGCCACCAGTTTGTAAAACTGAGCGGAGAACTTGCATATGCTAGGGTTTGCGCTACCGTGAAAATGTGTGTGGCTTTACACCAAGTTTAGGTTTTATACATCGCGATTTGAGCGTGGAAACGGGAGTATGCAACATTTTTGTGCGTATGCACTGTTTATACATGAGGCCCCAGGTAATTTACACCTCCATCTTCTATAGCAGCACAGCTATGACATCCCAGGGTGTCTTTTTGACACCCACTGCATGCCCAACTTACCTGGAAAGGGGTCTCTCTTTGACCAGCCTTTCCCAAGGTTTCTTCCATTTTTTTCCTACAAGGTTTTTTTTTCGGAGTTTTTCCTTGTCTTCTTAGAGAGTCAAGGCTGGGGGGCTGTCAAGTGACAGGGCCTGTTAAAGCCCATTGCGGCACTTCTTGTGTGATTTTGGACTATACAAAAATAAGTTGTAATGTATTGTATTGTATTGTATATCACATGGCTAGTGTATTGTATCTGATTGAATATTTTGTCAACATCAAATCAATTAGTGGACCATTGGTTAGTGTGCATTTTCACTACATTCCTGTTCAAATGTTCTCTTTTCAGTTTGCATGTTTTTGAACAAATGAACAACTGCATTTGATGCTGACCTCCCTGCTGCGTCCATATTGTTGCAGATGAGTTTGTTCTCAAAATAAAAATATGAAACACATTAAAATCATTATGTGAGAAGTTAATGAAAAACTACACAAATTATAAAGACCACGTCACAAACATTTCTCCCTGTTAAAAGGAAGACATAACAACAGTGATATCCCACACATGTGTCATTATACACTGCATCATACAGTATATTAAAGAACACCAGCCACATAAAGCAATTTAAAACAATATAGGAAACAGCTACCTAAATAAGTTTAACTATCTGATATACTTGACAGTTAGAATCATGTAAGCATCTCAACTCTACGGGGAGTTACATATACATACCTAAAGAGGGAGTTGCAGTGTTAATGTCGACCACTGGTAAGAAATTAAGTCAAGCAACGTCTCTAATTGCACATCTTTCTTGGAGCTGTTTGACTCAAACTCAGGGTGCTGGATTCAGAATGTAGAGTACAGAACTCATAGCCAGTTCAGCTAAAGGAGAATTTCAAATAAGGTGCCACCAGAGACAATTTCTTGCTGCCAACATTGTGAAAGACTCTTACGATTATGCAAAGACACACTGGAGTCAAACTGTATTAGGCAGTCTTCCAATGCAAAACACACAAAGCACTTTACCTTTCATTTTCATTTGTAACACCAAAGAAGTTTTCTATACTTGCAATTTTATTTTTAAACCATGATATTGAAAGTGCCACAGCATGCTATACAGAACAGAAAGCTAAGGACTGAACCAAAGCAGCCACTTGCTCCTTGTGGAGCTTTCCCAGTGCTCAGAGTGCCACTTAATTTGGTCCTGCAGAGATTTAAGATAATATCCTCCCTCGGCCTAATTCATTACAGCTGTCAGACAGGCCTGTTCTCTGTTTAATAAAGCTTGTCCTGGTTGACAGACATAGTCTGCAGATAAAATATGATCTGGCTGGCATTGTAATCCGGGGCAGCCAGTATTCGGCACGCACGTGTAAACACACGTCCCTTTTTCTCATTCAGAAAAGATTAACTTAGCTAGCTCATAATGATGGAGAGATGCACTATGCTAGTTATTCATGGCCACCCGAGGAAGAAAGAGGTGCAATTTTCAAATCATTAATTACAATATTGCTTATGTTGTTCCGCTTCTTAGAAGAGGGCCTTTGTGTATTTATTTATTTATTGGCTTATTTTTAGTTTTCTTTCTGGTTCTTGGTTTCTTTCTCACTGGCAGTCTCAGGAATTCAAGCGTAAGGTGAAAACGAAGGACTTAGCTGCATTTCCATGCAGTTCATGTCAGCTCTTAACTTGAAAGCCTGAGGGCAATTCAGGTTTAAAAGGATGCTAAAACTGTGAGCACAGAAAAAAAAAATAATAAGAACATAATAAATTTGGCAAACAAGAGGAGCCCATTCAGTCTATCAGTCTTATTTGTTTATCTAATAGCAAAGCTGGCCCAACTTCTCCTTCAGATCCTCTTAAAGGTTGTCAAGGTTTCTGATTCAACTACTTGTCTTGGTAGTTTACTCCAGAGTCCCACAACTCTTTGAGTAAAGATGTGCTTGCTGGCTTTAGTCCTAATAGTGACACTACTCCCTGTATTGCTTGCGAGAGAATTGGAACATGCAGGACATTCTTCCCATTTTAAATATGTGCCACCAGTTTAGATAGATAGATAGATAGATAGATAGATAGATAGATAGATAGATAGATAGATAGATAGATAGATAGAGCAATTGTACTTTATTTGACCCAAAGAGAGATTTACATTATTGCAGAAACTCAAGAAATATTTTAACAATCGTTATTGTTGTAAAATCATACCTTGTGTTTGGTCAGTTCCCTCAAACTCAATTCTAAAGTGTGAGGTGGGATTGACACATGATGGGTACCACCAAGCCATCAGAATCAAATGGAATGCATTTTGCTGAAATTCAGCATATGTCATGCATGAATTATTTCATATGTGCATGACATGTCACACAAGCCCTGCAATGATCTGACACCTCGACCACTGTTAGTTCCTGTCATTTGGTAAGGATAAGCTCCAGCATTCAAGACCATAAATTTTATCATGCACATTCAGTAACAGGTGAATGGATGACATGCCTGGGAGGCTTCATGCTAAAGAACTGCAACACAGAGAGAGTTCAAGCATCTTGTAGTTCAAGGATGAACCAGGGTGGTAGAGAAAAACACAGGTACCAGAGGTAGAAAAAATACAAAAACTATTCATTAAAAACAGATCAAAAATCACAAACAGACACTTGTCACTGCCAGTACCTATTAGGTCACTCAGTTCAAGTGCAGTAGTTTTCCAACATAATTATTTAAGGAATAAATAAAAGATAAAAAAAACTTAACCTAAAAAAAACTTCTTTGTACGCCTTTCTTCTTACATACAGTACTTTCTAGAAAAGCAAATCTTCATCAAGTAAAACTTAAAAACTTAAAGCCTCTGATCCTTTTCAACCCTTTTTCCTAAAGGTGTCTTCAGAAAAAAAAAAACATCTTTGGAACATCAACCCTAAACGTAAGACAAATCCACGTGCTTACAGTTCACCACACTTGATCCAACTGCTTCACCTTCCACTATTAGGGTTTATTGAAAGCCTCCTCTCCCAGCACTGCACTACATTGCAAAAAAGTTAACCTAAGTCAGTAAAAAGTATTCATATTATAACATTAAATCTTGTTTTCTTTATTGCATGTATTATTGACATCAAAAAACTTGGGTTTACGATTATTTGGCATACTTTAAGAAACCCCGCCAAGTAAATTTTGCTTACCCCATTGCTAAATAAAAGCAAAAAAATTCCCATTTAAAGTAATTTCTCTAGTTTTTGCTTATGCTTTTTTTGCAGTGTACCCTATAAGTTTAGGGTTAGAAGACCACCATGTACAGTCTGATGAACTGACACCTTAACTCCATGGCACCCCTCTTACTAAAGCTATTCAGTGGGACATTGCTGCACAAAATACAAAGCACCTATGAAGGAAGAGGCCCACCTAGCATTTCTTACACTGTTTTAAATATCTGAAGGATTTCTGCCACCATTCCCAGTGGACTTCCTATCAATCCCCACTGATGGGAATGCACGTTGCCAAGCTTGTGACTCGGCAGACCTCAAGCAGGCCCACTCCTGTTTTAAGAGATCTGCATGCACATGTGCACTGTATGCCCACACATTCCATGCAGTTTTCCTGTCCAGGTACCTCCATGAACCTCACACAGGTATCCTTTTGTTGCATTCACTATCTGGGCCCACAGCCCACTCAGAGTATCTCTCTCTCTGTCTCTCTTTGCCAGCAACCCCTTTTCTCTTTCACACCGTATCTATGCTCGTTCCCCCGCAGCTATGTGGAAACTCTGTGGCGAAAGCCTCCACTTCACTCATGGACGAGCAAAGCTCGGTGACCGTCCAAACTTTCACAAGTGCACACCGCCTCTCGGAACACACTCCATGCAGGTACCCAGGCATCTTCTATGGGCGTCTTACCCTGTGCTGCTTCAAATAATCAGGTAAGTTACAAGAAACTGTTTAATCAATGCACAAAACTCTATAAACAGCTTGCTAAATACATAAAATGAATACCTTGTGACATAGCCTTTCACTGTGCCACAGACACATTTGGCACACATCTCTTTACTTATTACACTTCAAAAAACACCTAGCTTGATGTTTACTTTTACTTTCCAAAAGCCTATTGATTTTCAGCTGTTGTTTAAGGTTTTAGGACACTGATGAATTGGTGAATCCAAAAGGCAGACAGCAAAGTGAGAGAGAAGGTGATACCAGATTTTGAGATCCTGATGCAACCTAAAAATTAGAAAATCCTTAAGAAAGCCACTTGTTAAAGAAAAATTGTCTCTTTGGTGTCTTGTAACAGTCCTGTGCTAGCAAGTGCCCATATACAAATGGAGACATCATTTCTCCTGGTAGAATTAATGATGGCCATCCAGTATATATGTGTGGGTGTTTAGATTTTCTTTTATACATCCATTCAGTTTGTAGGAATTTGTTGCTTATAAGCAATCGTAGCTAATGCAAGACAGAAACACAGTGAGGATGTGATATTAGTGCATAGAAGTTCACCGAAAATCCTAGCATTCAAGTATTTCAGATGTGAATAAAAACAAATTAAATAAACTTATTCATAGAATAGAGAAAACTCCATATAGAGTCTAACCAGGATGGGACCACATGCTGTAATTCCTTTCATCCAATCCAGATTAGAGACTCGTTGGAATCTGGGCTCATTTGACTGATGCCCTTTATTGATTTTTGTAGCATTTGTTCTGACTCTGTTCAGCATTACAGATGCAATTTGAATTAAACATTGATTGGAATGTTGAAAGAGCACATTACATAAGGTGCCATTAACAAATCTTATTTCATTGCAGAAAAAAAGAAAATGGCAGCAATGTTCATAAAAGCATGAAAAAATAAAGGCAGTTAGACAGCATGCTCACATGAAATAGTTTTACCAGGGTAAAAAAAAAAACATTTAAAATTGCCTTAATGCATGATAAAAGCCAAGTAAAAGAGAGAGGAGGGAACATGAAACCCTCTGAGGACATTTGCAATAGTCCCTTGAATGGCAGAGGATGGTGAGGACTGTGAAGAAGTCAGTTCAATTCCTACATATGTGCAGAGGCTTTTAAAGTACTGGTAAATGAGGCACATTACCTGCATTGTGAGGGAGTGATTCCCCGAGGGTAATTCAGCTCGTCGGATCCTCATTGTTGGGGACCCGAGTGGCTGGACCACATAACACGTGGCTACAGCAGATAGAGAGTCATTTCTGGAGGGTGGGACTGGACCAAGTGTCTGCCTGGGGGATTGCCAACCGGGATCTTGAGCTGTTTCGTTGTGTGGTGCGTGTGGCAACGCACTGTACCAGTGCATGCTCCCCAACTTAACTTGAATTGTAAATGTGATTGGTCAGTATTCTTTAAGTAGTAAATCACGTAGTAGTACTTCACACCAAGGATAATGGGAACCAGGAATAAACCAGTGTAGTTGAAGCTCAACCCTTGACAATGTCTGAACAGTACCTTGTTGAGATGCAGCTTAGCTACGGGCCAAACTCAAGCTTCTTCTTCTTTTCTTGAGATGCAGCTTAGCTACTGGCCAAACTCAAGATTCTTCTTCTTTCTGTGTCCAGTTAAACACTAGACTTCCAGAAATTTCTGACTAAGATGGCTTTGTTGTTGGCTTCTTGGATGTCTTCTATTGTGAATGGATGGTCTAATTTGGGCAAATCAGCAAACATTAGGATTATGGACAACAATACCACACTCGTACAAAACTTCCGCCTCAGATAGTAGGAGACCCCATTTATGCATCTTGGCCTTGCATCTTTGCACAGTACTTCTAATGCAATTTAGAGTTCTGCACAATGTGTAAGGCAGATTACTGCCAGTGGCCAGTTCTTCTTTAAATGGTCCCCACATATTTGCCAGATTTCTTAGTTTCTTATGTATGACTAGGACAAGAAGGACTCTGCTTACTTCTACTGTTATGCCAAAAAGGAATTTTAATTCAACTTATTAAAGTAAACAAACAAAAACAAACTAAAAATTATCCATCCATCCATTTTCCAACCCACTGAATCCAAACACAGGGTCATGGGGGGGTCTGCTGGACTCAAAAATATCCCCCTAAAAATCAAAATAAGATTAACTTGAATGCAAAAACTTAGCAAAATCCAAAATTCAAGATTCAAAAACAAAATAAAAAAATAAAATAAAGAACTAATGAAGTTTTCAAAACTGACATTAAAAAGGTAATAACAACAAAGCAGAAAATCCAAAACTCTGGGAAGAAGGCAGTTTTAAGAGGCCAAATTATATCATAGCTCTCTCATAAAAATGAACCAGAGACTAGGATGGTGTCAGAACTGATTACAGAACAGTTCATGAATATGCCAGATTGCCTAATGAAGCACTCTATGGAAAAGACTGTCTCTACGGTTAGAATTATATCACTTGACAACAACAGAAACTGAATTACCTATTTTTAAATCGCAACATCATTATTATAACATGGACAATAGGCTAATAAGATTTTAGCTTAACAAATTCGTAAACAAGAAGCTCACAATGGAATCATAGAAATTACCAATACTACTGGATATTAAATCAGGGAGCATAAAGAGATAACTTACAAATTTAAGGAATACTATAAGTTCTTATATTCCTCTAAATGTAAAGAAGATGAGACACAAGATACTGACTTTTTGGATAAACTGCAAATACCACAGCTCAATATTATTAGTGTAGCAGAATGTGATAAACTTTGCACATTTATAATTACAGGGTGATAGACACCTTCTCCAAAAAAGTAGATACAGATGGTTAACTAGTGGAATTAAAAAAAATCTACTGATATTCAAAAAAGCTACAGAACCCAAACACTGCTTTTCCAAAGAAAAATAAACATTAACTACAGTGTGCACCATATGAGCCAATTTCACTCCTGAATAATGGTATTAAGATACTAGGTAAAATCGTAGATAGAAGGAATGAGAAAATGCTTCCCTCAGCCTAATCCTTCTGTCCCTGTGTGATGTATGTATTACATTGTATTATGTATTTTATGTCCACAAAATCACAGAAGTCCTTCTATCTTTGGATGCAGAAAAATCATTTGATAAAGTCAAAAGCTTACTACACTGAACAAGTTCAGTTTTGACCCCAACAGATTTGCATGGATTAAACTGCTTTAAGGTTGGCATGGTGGTGCAGTGGGTAGCACTGCCGCCATGCAGTTAGGAGACCTGGGTTCGCTTCCCGGGTCCTCCCTGTGTGGAGTTTGCATGTTCTCCCCATGTCTGCGTGGGTTTCTTCTGGGTGCTCCGGTTTCCTCCCACAGCCCAGAGACATGCAGGTTAGGTGTATTGGCGATTCTAAATTGTGCTTGGGGGGTGTGTGTGTACACGCCCTGTGGTGGGCTGACGCCGTGCCTGGGGTTTGTTTCCTGCCTTGCGCCCTGTGTTGGCTGGGATTGGCTCCAGCAGACTCCTGTGACCCTGTAGTTAGGATATAGCGGGTTGGATAATGGATGGATAAACTGCTTTATACTAGTCCAGAGGCCTCAATCCGCATTCATAATACAAACTCAGATTCACATTAGAACAAGGTACTTGCCAAAAGGGGCCCACTATCTCCAATGCATTCTGAGACAATCATTGAGCCACTGGGTACCTCAGTTATCACCATTAGTCTTAAATGTGTTAGGAGAATTTCATTACATCTCTGGATTCAAAATTCATTTGAATACAAATGTGTGTTTTTCACTTAACTCTATAGTATATGATACCAGACTGAATACCTATTCGTTCATAATAAAATAAAAAACAGTTTAAATATTTGGGGATAGACAACACTAGTAAATACAAAGATTGTTTTCAATAAAAGTTTGGAAATACAATAGAAGAAAAGATATTAATATCCAAGATAAGAACAAGTTAAGATTAAAGTTAAGAACAAGCTGTTACCATCCATCAATGTTGTGGGAAGTTGTTGCCTAGCTTACATTCTCAAAACCTGCTTCACAACTCTAGCACGTGGAATTTCAAGGCTATGAGACCTAATATAGGATTGCCATGCACGTGGCAAACAGCCCCTTTGAACAAAACTACAGTATTGAATAAAACAATGAATTCATCTCAGCAAACATGTGTCATGCATCAGTCAAAGTAACTGTGTGAGCACACACTGGAAGTGAGGAGTTCTAGGCTGGTTATGTCATGAATAACAGCAATTAACGGTGAGATTCTGAGATTGATTTATGGTTTTAGGTGATCCTTTTATTCAATGAGAAATTACAAATCTCAAGCACATTTGTACAATGGCAGCAGTTTTAGCCCATGAAGTGAAGACTGCCCTGAAACACTGTGGTTTATCACCTGCCTTATGGACGTTTCAAAGCAGTATGAGATTTTTAGAAGTGCAAAGTGGTACTGATTCCTCATTTCAACAATTCCAGTAATTGTAGTGTAAGAAGTGATCTGGTTAAGTTCACAAATCATCCCGGGTGTGGACACAAAGCCAAAACATGATGGCTTATTGTCGTTTATATGTCTCTCAGTTTCAGGTACCATGAGTTGTAAATTAGAGCCTGAATTGGACAGGAACCCAGCGAAATCCAGTAAGCCCAGAAGTTAATTTGCTTATATTGTTAGTCCTATGGCAGCAGCTTTAAACTGGTTTATATCAAACTTTTGAGCATCACCACATCCACCTCTTGTGTCTCATCTTCTTTGCATGTTATTTTAACAGGAGAATGTATCCTGTCAAATTGAACATCCTCCCTGAGCAGCTATATCTCTTCAACATCATCCCTATATACATCAATAAATCTCTTTAAGACGTTCGACATAATTATAACATCATTGATGTGGAATTCAAAATAGCCCCGCACTCAAAAGGAGACTCAACAAAGATCTAAAGGATAAGGTGGCATGGCACTACCTAACCTACAATTTTACTACCCAGTGTCAAGTATACACACTATAAAGTCTTGTAAATGGGCAGAAATCGTGATTTTATACCAGCCTAGCTTTCAGTAAAAACTAAATTTCATCTAAATTTTCTTTGTATGCCCAACTTTGTTACCCAATCAATACTAAATAGTGTTAATTTACCAGAAATTCAGTTGTACACCAACTACTTAAAATATGGAAAACATGTAGGTTGCATTTCAAAGTAGAGAAGCCCCTATCTGTTACTCCTATATATGATAAACACCTTTTCCAACCTTCTCAAACCTACTCTGTATTTACCATATGGAAAATGTTAAGATTTATGAGCCTTAGAGATCTTTACTATATATTGACAATATACTATATATGTCTTATGACCAATTTTGCTCCAGATGTAGGTTGTGACAGCCAAGTCAGAACTTTTCTTTCTTTTGAATTTTTCTTGCTTAATAGTAATTCCAGTCTTTGTTTAGATCAAAGTGTGTGCGTATACTCATTTATTTACTTACTTATCAGCCTATTTATGTATTATTTATTTAACAAGCCATATTTCCCCCTGAGGACAAAAATAAAAATCTATCACTGAACAAAGATTTAATCAAAATACTGTTGCACAAACATTAGACTATAACTAATACAGACAATCTGAAAATTTTTAAGTTTCCATTGTGACAGCTCTACTGGGACATGACACAGACAGACGCAGGAGGCACACTTAGAAAAGCACACAGATTTTATTTTTGTTTCTTCACTTGTGGGCAAGGTCTTCCACCTTCCCACAAGTGCACAACACAGTCCCAAAGCACAAACAGACCTCTACACAATATTACTTTCCTTTCTCTTCTTCTTTCTCCTCCAGCTTCGTCTCCCTCCTCTCGACTATGGCCCTCCGAGTACTGTCACCTGGCTCCTTTTATATGTTACCTGGAAGTGCTCCAGGTGCTTGATGACCTATTTCCGGCAGCACGTCGGGCTTAGGAGCAGCTGCAGCACCCCCTGGCAGTGTCCCCAGATCCCAACAGGGTTGTAGAGAACTCCATTTCCCACGAAGCCCTGCAGGAATCTGAGGCATTGCTGCAACCCATGGGGGCTGCCATCTAGCGTCCCAGGGAGGTAATGTTCTGCCCAGGCTCAGAGAAGAGGCGTCCTGGCCAGGCAAGAACCATGGCCATTCACACACTATTTAAGCATTTTGGGTAGTGACAGAAACACTATATAAATATAATTAATTATTGTTACCATTAATCTTGGATAATCAGGACATTCTTATCCCTGACCTTAATACTATCTATACCGTTATATTATGGCTTATGAAACCCAGTTGTACTATATAGCAACATGACTAGCACAGGATGCCAGTCCATTGCACACTGAGCCCATTTGATATCAACAGCATGACCTGCACATAGGTGAGAAGTGGAAAGAAAACCAGAGAACCAGCAGAAAAACTCACCCAGCAAAGGAAGATCATCCAAATATACAAATAATACTATGCAGATATGCCTACATGTATATGATTGAACAAAGGACACTGAGGCAGCAGTTTAAACTTTCACACTATCCACAATTTAGATTATGAAATTAAACACACTTCACATTTAAAAAGCCACACACAGCTGTAAGGGCGCTGCTATCTCCAGTCTAATCCAAGCTCATATTTCGCTTTTCCCAATGGGTTTCCTGCAACATAAATGTATCACGTCCTCCGTCACGCAAAACAAGTAAGAAGATCTTATTCACTGTGAAAAGAATATAGATTTAAGGGTTTTCTTTCCATCAAGTGGCCTCCCTTAAGTGCTGTCCAATGGGAAAGCAATGGAATTCCTCTCAGCAAAAAAAAAAAAAAAAAAATCAATTTTGGTGGAATCCTGGCTATAATTCCATAGTAGCTAATAGATGGTCAATTAAATGAATCAAAAAAGGAGTTTGCTTACTATTTGTAAACAAGCTCATAATAATACTAAAGCTTTGATTTAATTAGAACAGAGCTTCTTTATACTGGCACCTTAAAATCTGTCAGGTCTGCTTACTTCTGGTTTGACTTTTAGGAGTTACTCATTTATCTTTATTCTACTCCTAATTTATTATTTTTAAAGCTTCATATAAGGGGTTTTGAGTGATGCATACTAGTATTGGTGCTATATCAAGTAAAGGGTAAGTGATCATAGGAAAATGGGAAATCTGGCAAAAATAGAAAAAGTCTCTATTTGTCTAGCTTCTCTGCTTCATTGATTCCAATGAATAAGATATCCTAACTTACCTTCATTTCATAGGGTCAGGTGGAAAGCCTATCATATAACATTGTATGGAATAGAATGAAACTTGTATTTGTAATATAGGGTATGTATTTGATACTGCACCTCCGCGTTTTTCAAAAATAGTTCCTCTAAGTTAAGAAAGCTTCTGATTAAGAAGATGAAATACAAAGGAAACAGGATGGAACTCACTCTTATACACCTATGCACACATTTCTTTAAACATTATAAGCAATACAGATATATTTTTGTTGTTGATCTGAAAGCCTGTTACAGTACAGTGATGGCATCATCATTGCAAATAACAACAATGCCAATGGCTCAGGCTTCTAAGGATTTTTTACTTTAGCCACTAAGGTCATTTTCCCTCAGGCTACAATCTTATGTAGGGAATGATAGTAAAAGTAAAGGTATCAATGTTTGTGAATTTTAACACATTATGTATGATTTTGGTCGAACTGTAGTTTGTTTATTGTACCATCCATCTGTAATAAAATAGTATTTAAATCATCGTTGAGCCATTGAACTGTAAACCTTGGATAGGACACAAGTCCTTCTCAGGACACAGTCATATACACTCAGTTAATGCAGTGTTTCCAAAGAACTTTATGCCCACAAACTCAAAAACAGGCCTGAATCTCCAAAGTAGGGTTGAAAACCAAAAGTATATATCAATACTAAGAAATATGACTGCCCCTGAAGCTCATAAATCAGGCCTGTGGCCTGAACTCATAAAAACACTTATGGTAGGTTTGTTAATCTCAATAAGAGCAAGGGGGATCACATAAATACCTATCACAAAGTCGAAACAGTTAATAATAATAATAAAAAAGAAGAATAGGAAGAAGATAGTTTTCTTTCCTAAAAAGTGTCAAAAAACAAAATTAAAATGAATTTAAATATGAACTAGTACCTACAAAATGTTACCTCCAAAATTCAACCCAAGCATGGACAAAATCCAAATCAGATACAAAAAAAATTTGTGTAAGCAAGTATCCAAAGACCAAGTATGAACAATCAAAAATGTACAAAGGAGGAATCAAATAAAGATAAATCAAACAACACCAAGAGGAGCTAATGCCTCAGCAATAAGCTGAGGGTGGTCGATGCACCCTTGGTTTTAAAGTACAAAAGTAAGGATAATAACTAATTAAATTAAAATAACAAGACAATAGAAAATGATTTATAAGCAAAAAAGGTAACACAATTGTTATAATACATTTTTCTTTAATATTTATGTCACTATATCTGGACAACACTGTTATGAGTTCCATTCACATGTGCATGTTAAGTTCGGCACACAGGGGCTCAGCATTTAGAACTGCCAACCAAGCATAGACTAGATAGCCAAAAATAACTGGAGGATTGTATAGTCAGCTTAAACACAGAACAGTATTTTTGTCCTCTGTCAGTACAAAAACCTTATTTCCTTGTTGGGAGAATGAGAACTGGCATGTAAGCATTATGATATTTCTGTTTTTTGTGGAGGAGGAGTTCAGTCCCTACTTGTTTGGAGACCAGAGAAGACCAGCAAGTGAAGCAGACAGTATTAAAAGGCTTGGACAACAGCCAAACCCTTTGAAGCTGTGTCGGACCTTCGTCCAAAAACCCTCTCAGCGTGGTGACGAAAAAATGGCAGACTGCGTAGATCCAGATTCCCACCTGGATAAAAGTCTGTCATATGCTTCCCGTCTGTAACCGCGTCAACCGTCAGTAAATGTAAGCTAAAGTATATTTTTCTCATGTGATTCTTATACCGCTGTAATCACGATGGGAGGAATATTGCCTTTTCTGTCATATTACTATATTGTTTAGTTACTTAATGTGCTTAATTTCAAAAGAACACATTTCCAGAGAGGTAATGCCTCTTAAGGAAACAACAATTTCATGCAAAAAGAAAGAAAACAAAAACATAATCTATTAATTAAAACATAAAATAAATCACATAATACATAAAAAAAAGAAAAAACTAAACTCTGGAAATGGATCCCAGGTTAAACCAGAAAAATGAGGAAAACCAGAGTTCCGTGCAGGCACATAGAGAATGTACAAATTCCACACATACATTAATCCAGCCAGGAATTTAAACCCGGCACACAGCAACAGGGCCACTCCAACTCATCAGTTCTTCCTATAAAATATATTATATAATATTGATACCTTTTTCAATTAGAAACTACACAGACATAGTAATACACACCATAATGATGGAAAGACTAACAAGTGACATTTTCTTATTTGATCTCAAAGAAAGCCATGCTGTAGCAGAAAGCTGTTAGCAAATAGAATTTCAAATATGCATCCATCCATCCATCCATTATCCAACCTGTTATATCTTAACTATAGGGGGTCTGCTGAAGCAAATCCCAGCCAGCACAGGGCGCAAGGCAGGAAACAAACCCTGGGCAGGGTGCCAGCCCACCGCAGATTTCAAATATGCAAGAACTTTAAATTAAAAGTTTGAAAATTGGGTAAGAAAGGAGACTGCTAGGCTTTCTAACCAATTATACACTTCATCCCTGCATCCATTTCTCTTACTTGCTTATCCAGATCAATGTTGTGGGAAGTTGTTGCCTAGCTTACATTCTCAAAACCTGCTTCACAACTCTAGCACGTGGAATTTCAAGGCTATGAGACCTAATATAGGATTGCCATGCACGTGGCAAACAGCCCTTTTGAACAAAACTACAGTATTGAATAAAACAATGAATTCATCTCAGCAAACATGTGTCATGCATCAGTCAAAGTAACTGTGTGAGCACACACTGGAAGTGAGGAGTTCTAGGCTGGTTATGTCATGAATAACAGCAATTAACGGTGAGATTCTGAGATTGATTTATAGTTTTAGGTGATCCTTTTATTCAATGGGAAATTACAAATCTCAAGCACATTTGTACAATGGCAGCAGTTTTAGCCCATGAAGTGAGGACTGCCCTGAAACACTGTGGTTTATCACCTGCCTTATGGACTTCCAAAGCAGTATGAGATTTTTAAAAGTGCAAAGTGGTGCTGATTCCTCATTTCAACAATTCCAGTAATTGTAGTGTAAGAAGTGATCTGGTTAAGTTCACAAATCATCCCGGGTGTGGACACAAAGCCAAAACATGATGGCTTATTGTCGTTTATATGTCTCTCAGTTTCAGGTACCATGAGTTGTAAATTAGAGCCTGAACTGGACAGGAACCCAGCGAAATCCAGTAAGCCCAGAAGTTAATTTGCTTATATTGTTAGTCCTATGGCAGCAGCTTTAAACTGGTTTATATCAAACTTTTGAGCATCACCACATCCACCTCTTTTAAGTTTTATGTTCAGGAGAAACCTATGCTATTGTTGAACCCCACATTCATGTCTTAGAATAGAATATGTTGTATTGTCATTGAGAACAATACAATGGAATTTAAAACATCCCTCCCAGAGATGCTTTCATCACTCACACCAACATCCTCGCACATACACAGATAAAAAACTGATTGGATTTGTAAAATAATGTAAAACATTATTATTTATATATGTTTATATAATAATAATTTCATTATAATTAAATGTATCTTCACAGAAAACCTATAAATATATTCAATTAATACAGGAGACCTCCATGAAAAGAGATATTAACACTTACTAGGTTGGTAATCTGATTGGTAATTTTAAATATCTGATTACAAAGATTAAATAATACCAAAGTTTATCAAAACAATTCATGAACACTGAAATGTATTTAGGAATGCCAAGAACAAGAGACATACAATCTGATCTTAGCTAAACAAGTTAGACACACAATGACACTGGAGGACTCCTGACTCATTTAACACCCTTTACCATTTTGTCTACGCCTTTATCGGTGTAGCTTTTCTCTGGTTTTTCCTCCTACATACCCAAAGATGCATGTGGGTTAACCAGCTACAGTATGTGAGTTAGTGCCTGTTCCTACCTTATGGAAATTGTTCCCGATTGAGTGTAAGCCCTTTGGTGCACTGGCATCCCGCCCAAGGTTTCTGCTTTGTGTCATTTGATTCCAAGTTAGGTTTTGGCTTCCTGTGACCCTGAATTGGATTAAGTGGATTTGAAATTGTTATTTTGTGCTAATTCAAAAGTGCACTTGTAGGAAACTCAAATAAACAACTAGAATTTACCTAAAATGCACATTGCTAGGCAACAACACAATATATGAAGTCAGAGCATAGCAAAGGTTTCAGTAGGCCTTTCTGAGAAAAAAAAAATCTGTGAAAAAATAACTTCTTTGTGACCATGAATAAGGTTTTAGGTCAGACAGAATACTCATTCACACGATTCCGTTAGACTAGCATACTCCCCTGCTGCCTTTCAGTTTTATTTTTACTTCTTAATAATAAAAATATGGGGCTGATAAGTTTGATTTACACTCTGACCATTGTTTATTTGTATTTCTTTTTTTTGTTTTGTTTCCTGTGACCTCCTCATAAATCAATTTGCAGTTTCAGTAGTGAGCTGTCCTCTCCTGACTAAATGTAATTAAGAAGAATTTCTCTATTCCCAGTGTATTTTTTATCCCAGGTAGACTTTCATAAATCATAATTTTACAAGTCATATGATCAGCACAGATGCTGTAGATAGGACAAAGATTAGGTCATGCACAAGTTGAGAGAATGTGTGTGTGCATTTGAAAGTGGACACGCATCATGGATTGGCTTCTTTTCTTGAAATTAAAATTAAAACAACAGCACCAGCTCATTACAGGCTGCATGCCAACTCTGTTGGCCTATTTTTAAAATAAATTGTGAGCCCCATTCTTTCACCAAAACAACTTAACGCCATTGTGTGCACATGTAATTGTGCTTTAGTTGTATGCTTCTCTCCTCCTCCTTCTTTCTTTCTCTCTTATCATCCCTGAATTTAATGGAAAGAGGAAACAACCCCATGTGCACTCTAATGAAAGAAGTTTAAGTGTGCGTGGCCATGTGCAGATTTAGAGACTTTAAAGCTGTTACTTCGACGCTAAGCGTGACCTAGATGCAAAGTAAAAATCAATACTTGGTCTGCTTCCAGCATACTTTAAACACAAGTGGGTGAGAAGTACAAGGAGGGATAAAAATATAGAATCAAAAAAGCAAGCTCTTAATTTTCCACATAGCCATGAATCCATGTGCCATGACAGCAAGGAACCTGTCTTCTGAGGGTAAGAGAAGCAGGTCTCCAGGTCATCAAACAAAACTTGGACTCAGCAGCCCTGACTGGACACTTTGCTCCATGTCACTCGAGCTACATCTTGGATTGAAAAAGCTACCAACAGTCTCACAGCATACTGTCATAGGCATAGCCGCTCCACTTTTCCTAATACCATGATATCAATTAAACGGCTGTAAAAGTTAAAACAGATATTCCCTTCCACTATGGTGGCTGCAGGAAGGGAGACCAAGTTATTAATGAGTTGGACTATAAATTGAAGGAAGGGGACCCTGTCTGACCTCTAGCTCTGAAATGCCTTAGTGTATGATAAGTCTTTCTATAAAAGGTGCTATATAAAGTAATTTTCCAAGTGTGGAAAGCTTGTACTTTCTTGATTCAACATATGTCCTATTCTCTTGCCATCCTTGTTTATCCTCTATTGAATCTTTTCCTTGACTTCCTTCATCTGTAAACTTCAAATTTCTTTAGACTAATTGCTTTAACACTAGAATTACCAGAGCCTACGAAAAAGCTCGTAGATCTGTCCCACCTTAAATCGCTTCGCACCTCTCCGTCAGCATCTTTTGTCATGTAAATGTGTCGATAAGCAACAAACAGCAAACAGCCTGCTATCACATCCCCCCACCCCGCACAGTTATCTCAGCTCAAGTCTATTTACCTGCATGTTAGTTGCTTGGAGTTGTATAGAATGATAAGGGTAATTCTAGTGTTAACTGGTCAGTGTATATTGGCCCTGTATAAGTGACTTTGCTGTAGGTGTGAGCACAGCTTGCAATCCGATGGCATCCTATCCTAGATAGACAACCTTGAACTGGATTGGCAGGTTAGTAAATGGATGGATAGTTAAAAGGATAAAGGCCAAATTAAGAAATCTGGAAAGACTAAGTGTATAAGAACCAAAAAGCAACATGAACTACTGCTCTAATATAACATACAATTAGAAATAGTTGACCACCCATAAGTTCTCCGACAAAGGAACATCTAATATTAATAGAGCTCAAAATTTTGATTCCTGCAACAGGTAAAGTGATTTTTAGGAATCAGTAGCAGATAGGAACTGGTTCAAATATAAATGAAAAATGTGCTCTGTATAAATAAAGCAGATTCAATCATCCATCCAGCTCCTGAATCTGTTGAATCCATTTGAAATATGTACTGGGGCAGAGCCTACACCAACAGAAAATAACCAGGGTGGAGGTGCCAGCCCATGACAATACACCCTGAAGCATATTCTTACCTATAAAATGCAAACTGAAAGGTAAGCAGGTGCACCACTGGAACCAAAGGGCAGATTCTGCTCTGACAGGTTAAGATCATTTAAGGCTTGAGATGAATGACAGCAGCACATTAATCAAGTAAGTGTTCCACATCTAAAACAAAATGGATTCTACAAGCCAATGAAAGTTTAATAGAGGTGCATGAACTGTACAACACTTGATTAGGTGAGAAAATGGGAGCAGTGTAGAAGTCTGGAGTTCAACTAAAAGTAGCCAGGCATGAAACAGAAATGAATAGGCACCCATCATGCAAGAAAGAAGAGAATAAGAAACTCAGATCAGATACTTGCTAGATGAATAGATGGACGGGCTGAAAAATCTTTTCCTGTTCACTTCTGATTTACGTATTGTCTTGTATCAAATGTTTAGAACAGAGAACAAAAGGTGGATGTCAAGCACAGGGTATTGTTCACTCAGGCAGGTAGCATCATGTTGACGATCTGATGATTATTATTTGCTGAGGGTGTGGTGGGCAGAGCTACTCGTTGGCTCATTGTAGAGTTAAGCAGAGAGGAAAATCCATAGGGATGAATTTAGATGTTAATATACTTCAAGTGTGCAAAGTTAAATTGATAATTTATTACTAAAAACAATAGGCTAAGAAGGCATGCCCACTGCCTATCCTTCGGCAATGGGCCTAGACTACAGCACTAAATAAATGCTATCCATCTATCCACCCATCAATTCATCTATCCAATCTAATACTGAGTGTGTAAGGCTGTTTGAAAAGATTAATTCTTTTATGAGTTCATTTTCTAAATGCACTTTTTAAAAAAAATAATGTTGCAGTGTGCAGGAGCCTGCTCCAGAACCATTAGGGTAAAGACAGGATCCATCTCAGCTTTAGGTGTCAGTTCACCATAGACCACACTTACTCATACACACATCTACTTGCTCATTAACATTACCATATAGACCATTTCAGAGCCTGAAGCCTGATCCAGCAGCACAGGGTGCAAAGGAGGAGCCAACCCTAGATGACGCATTAGTCCACTTCTTTACATATTGCTACACAGTCACACTAACTTATACAGTAGGGGTTTAACACAAGGAGAGCCAAAATACCTGTGAAAAAGAACAGGCAGGCATGGAAAAAAATAGCCAGCAACACACAGTGACTGGGCTGGGATATTAACCCCTATATTTTGGTGCTGTGAAAACTTAGCAACCATGTTTAAAATGGTCAAATGTATCACAAAAGTAAAAGTTTAACATCTATTGATTTCTGGATGTCATATATAAAATAATTTTTTTTTTTTTCAAAAGTCCGTGAGATTTACCTTATGGCAGAACACAAATGTATTATTTGCAGAGGAGCCAATTTGATCCATTACTGCTGCATTGTGAAAAGAGAGAGAGCCATTAGCTGAGCTATTGATTTTTGTAAGTAAACCCAGTTGAGCAAAAGTCTGCTATTTAAATATCATAAGAGACTTCTCAACACAAGAACTATACATTGTGGCTTAATGGGCGACTCGTGTAGCACTGTAGTTAAACAGTTTAATGCACAATTAAGCACAACAGATCAATGTATATATATATAGTGCCTTTCATTGAGAATGGATTTACAAAGTAATTTACTTTTCAGTAAAATATGGCTCCTGTTCTTCCTCATTCTAAAAGTAAGAAACAAATAAAAATACATTTGTTTTATTATATTTTAGATTCACTGGCACTCCACCTCATTTTGGCCCCCACCCTGTGCACAGTCATCAGCCAGGAAAAACAAAATCAGCCCCTTCACCACTAAATTGAGTAAGCGGGTATAGAAAATAGATAAGTTAGATATTTTTGTAGAAAGTATAAACAGGAATCCTATCAATATGCCAAAAAAAGAAAAAACACAATATTTCAGTTAGCATATAAAAAGACCTCTTGGTTCCACCATTGCATCTGTTTAGCTTTTAAGCTGGGATATCCTCGAAATGTCACGTAGACAATGCATATGATTAGCTGTCAAGGCAACATTAACACTGGCCATTCATTACTACATATATGTACAATCAGGGTGGTTGATCATTGTACATTGATTGATCTTGTGTATTGG
The DNA here is from genome assembly GCF_016835505.1 of Polypterus senegalus. Lineage (NCBI taxonomy): Eukaryota > Metazoa > Chordata > Cladistia > Polypteriformes > Polypteridae > Polypterus > Polypterus senegalus. The sequence goes on along the minus strand of NC_053156.1, from coordinate 229,217,412 downwards.
ATGAAATTGCTGAGATTCTTGAGAACACGTTCAAACATATTCTACCACAAATAACTTGTGCATGCAAAGTGACGTGAGAAATGTTATTTTCTGTTGTTATATTAGTGTCTTAAAGATAATATTTGAGCATAGACTTGAACATAAAGTGTGTGTAGTAAATGATGTGCGGGTTCAGCAGGATTGGATAAAGCAGATATCAGTCTGAAAAGCATATACAAATATAATTTACCGGTATCTACTGAAACCATCTTAGTTTTTAATGATACCATTATATGGATTTTTGGCCGTAATGAAAGTCAAGAAACACAAGCCGTAAATCGTAATCAATAACAGTATGAAATGACACAAAGATTTATTCTTTCATAAATCCAATCTTGCATGGTCAGAAATACAAGGCGTTGACTTTCAAAATGTCACACAATTGACCTGCAACTAGTGTACTACATGACCAAGGAACAGTTGTAAAAAAATCATTAGGCAGATCATGATACTTTCCCTCAATTTTGTCTTGAGGTCTTATTGTAAATTTGAGTCCCAGGTGCTGTGGTCATTAGGATCACATTTCCCAGCGAGGTTTATTTAAGACTGCTGCCTGCCACTAGCTAAGTACTGTGGCATTAGCAAGTGTAGCTTATATGCTCTTCAGCCCCCAAGTCTAGCATTTGTCTCAGGGTTGTTTTTGAGCTCTTTTTTGTTTAAATCTAAAAGTTATTGGTGCTAATTTATATTGAGACTTTACCAGGTAGTTTTTTTATGGGATGTATTGCTTCATTTTTTTTATACCTTTGCTTGCCTTCTTGATTTTTACTTTTTGAGGTGCCCTTCTGAATTTGTTTCCTGCCTCCTGTTAATTTTGTTAACTTTTTCTGTTCCTTACTTAGTTTTTTTCCCTTTTTTAGATTGTTTAATTACATTTTTTATTAAACCTGTTTTGAGTTCTTGGAGGGTTTACATAAGTTTTGACCTTGCCATTTGAGAATCTGAATTAAATACTGCTAAGCCTTTAGTCATACTGTCATAATATCCTGGGGCCTCATGCATAACTGCGTGCATAGAATTCACACTAAAAAATGGCGTATGAACAAAACTGGAAATGTGCGCACACAAAAAAAATTCAAATGCATAAATCTGTGCATAAGCAAAGTTCTGTGCAGTTTCTCTTTATAAATCTCAATCAATGTCAATTTTAACGCACATGCATGGGACTACAGCCCCACCCTGACTCCTCTCCTAATTTTACATATTTGAGTATGAAAAATCAATATACAGTAAATAGCCCCTTCAGTTCAGTGTTTTGTTAAAAGACAATGGCAAAAGCACATGAAAAAAAGAATTTTTGAAAATGTTAAGTGTAGGAAAGGAAAAAATGTACTATTTGTTGGTTTAACACTAGAATTACCAGAGCCTACGAAAAAACTCGTAATTCCGTCCCACCTTAAACTGCTTCTTAAATCCCTTCACACCTCTCCACCAGCGTCCTTTGTTCTCTAAATGTGCTGATAAAGAGAAGCCGGCTATTCCATCCCCCCACCAATTTAGAACGTGCACGAACTTCTCTCAGCTCATGCCTTGATTGAGTATCTGGGAGTGAAGTGGAGTTTTAGAGTGAAATAATAGATCGTTGTTTGGAACACACGCATTTCATGTCTGTTCCGTTTCTACAGTAATCTGTGTCAACACATTGTTAAAACAGAAACTTTTTTTATATTCTAGTAGTAGATGACAAAATGTAGGCATAAACTATATAATGTATGAAGCCTGAAGTCCAAATAGCAAAGAAACATTTTCACAAGAACAACAGAATTGCACTTTTATTCAAACATATAACTGCAGAAAGAAAAGCCGCCTTAACATGCGACATTGACACCAGTTTACTATAACTAGACTCTGTGGTTCAATAGATACAGCCCCCGCTTGGGAATCAAGGGTCACGGGTTCGATCCTGCCCCTCCCTTTTGAGAAGTAAACTGTTCTTAGTCTTACTGTTTTAGAATAAAACATACATTTGATTTCAGTCTGTAACAGCCGGTGCAATTTATGATCTTTGTAAAGGTTAGCTTTTTTTTTTTTTATTCACTTTTCACTCTCTCAGTCGCGTTCAGAATCAATCCATACAACCCCATCTGACACGGCTGTTTTCACTAAAGACGCTATAGCTCTGCAGTGTACCACGATGCATACTAACGCCCCGGTTCTGACACACAAACGCTGGCGAAGCTGCCTTCTTCGTATCTCACCGTCACTTGCTTTTCTTTTTATTCAGTTTTATTGAGTGTTCCTGCCAGTCCCGCATGTTGCTGTATGCTTTTCTCTTTGCACCCAGGACATGCAGAAGAAAGAATGGTAAAGACCAACTTCGGCGCTATATGCAATCATCAGACACTCCCCATCTGCCCGTGTCGTTCAAACACAGGAACATATATTGGTGTAAAAGTATAACAAAAGTGCACTTTTATTCAAGTGCACTTTTTCCATCGCCTTTTCCTGTAAGAAGCAGTGTACACACTTCTCTCTATGCTGTGGTTTCTATTACACACCTGAAAGAAAGACAATATATGTGAAAATATAATCGCACTAATGCAATATTATTTGAAAACGAACAGCGTCAGATCGGGTGTGAATTTATGCAGGAACTGGAAATTCTCTGATGCGGACCTTCCCCAGGGAAGAAAGTACAGTGTCAGGTGCTCATTCAGTGTAATAGAAACCATAGCACAGAGAGGTGTGTACACGGCAACAAGTACACGTGTCGTAAATGTAGGAAGGACGGTCCTTGGGTGTGTGGGAACTGTTAATATTTGAATGTGATGATTTTATATAGCACGGAATGAAAATCTTCACTTCTTAGCATTGCACCATGCAAGATGTCGTATCAATCGCCTACTGTATCTTGCTTTCTTTTTTCTTCGGTTATACAGGTAGTTTTGAATAAAAGTGCACTTGTTTTGTTTGCGAAATGAAGTGTCTGCGTGCACTTTTCGTGGCATTACACGTGTATTTTTTGAGCATGCCCGTTTGAGCAGTATAAAAGTATTGAAAAGTATAACAAAACAACGGGCAGATGGGGAGTGTCTGATGATTGCATATAGCGCCGAACTTACTGCTCTTTACTATTCTCTCCTCTGCGTGCCCTGGAGTACAAAAGAAACAGAATACAGGCGCTATAGCTCTGTGCTGTACCACGATGCATACTAACGCCCCCACCGGTTCTGACACACAGGCGCTGGCGAAGCTGTCTTCTTCGTATCTCACCGTCACTTGATTTTCTTTTTATTCAGTTTTATTGAGTGTTCCTGCCAGTCCCGCTGTTGCTGTATGCTGGATATTTTCACATATATTGTCTTTCTTTCAGGTGTGTAATAGAAACCACAGCATAGAGAGAAGTGTGTACACTGCTTCTTACAGGAAAAGGCGATGGAAAAAGTGCACTTGAATAAAAGTGCACTTTTGTTATACTTTTACACCAATATATGTTCCTGTGTTTGAGCGACACGGGCAGATGGGGAGTGTCTGATGATTGCATATAGCGCCGAAGTTGGTCTTTACCATTCTTTCTTCTGCATGTCCTGGGTGCAAAAGAAAAAGCATACAGCAACATGCGGGACTGGCAGGAACACTCAATAAAACTGAATAAAAAGGAAAGCTAGTGACGGTGAGATACGAAGAAGGCAGCTTCGCCAGCGTTTGTGTGTCAGAACCTGGGCGTTAGTATGCATCGTGGTACACTGCAGAGCTATAGCGCGTCTTTAGTGAAAACAGCCGTGTCAGATGGGGTTGTATGGATTGATTCTGAACGCGACTGAGAGTGAAAAGTGAATAAAAAAAAAAAGCTAACCTTTACAAAGATCATAAATTGCACCGGCTGTTACAGACTGAAATCAAATGTATGTTTATATTCTAAAACAGTAAGACTAAGAACAGTTTACTTCTCAAAAGGGAGGGGCACAGGATCGAACCCGTGACCCCTTGATTCTCAAGCGGGGGCTGTATCTATTGAACCACAGAGTCAGTTATAGTAAAGTGGTGTCAATGTCGCATGTTAAGGCGGCTTTTTCTTTCTGCAGTTATATGTTTGAATAAAAGTGCAATTGTGTTATTCTTGTGAAAATGTTTCTTTGCTATTTGGACTTCAGGCTTCATACATTATATAGTTTATGCCTACATTTTGTCATCTACTACTAGAATATAAAAAAGTTTCTGTTTTAACAATGTGTTGACACAGATTACTGTAGAAACGGAACAGACATGAAATGCGTGTGTTCCAAACAACGATCTATTATTTCACTCTAAAACTCCACTTCACTCCCAGATACTCAATCAAGGCATGAGCTGAGAGAAGTTCGTGCACGTTCTAAATTGGTGGGGGGATGGAATAGCCGGCTTCTCTTTATCAGCACATTTAGAAGACAAAGGGCGCTGGCGGAGAGGTGTGAAGGGATTTAAGAAGCAGTTTAAGGTGGGACGGAATTACGAGTTTTTTCGTAGGCTCTGGTAATTCTAGTGTTAAGCAGTGGTATAATTTGATGGAGTAATATAGTGTGGCAGATACACACTCAAATGTTCAAGTTCAGAAATTCACACAGTGCCCAAAAAAAAAAAAAGAATTGGTCAGATACCAAAGTCAACGTGAAAAGGCAAGTCTCAGACCACTGTCTGTTTATTCTGTTTCAGACAATATTACAAAAGCTGACCCCTGTGCTGAGGGCATGACTCCAGGCTGTGATGGTGCGGCTATGCCAAGTGCATCTTCAGACTCTGGCTGCGCACACACCTCTGCCTTGGAAACTGCTATATGACCATCTGGCTGTGTGTGCTGGCAGACGCTGTTCTGCAGTCACAAAATGCAATAGTGGATGCTGTAAGAGATGTGGCGAATGAACTAAGGAATATAAGAGCTGTACTATGTGATACTGATCACAAATTAAACAAATTAGTTAAAAAATAAATGCTGCATCTAATTACCTTTGTTTACATTCTGCTAATTACATTCAAAAGAAGTAGTAACGCTGTTTGATTTGGCTGATCATTTGGTGGATCAGGGTCAGGTTCATCATACCTGATCTCTTCAGGTGTGGGCAAGCCATGATTGTGTGGCACATTATGCAGCATGCTACATGGTTGCACAATGCAACACACTTTCTGTGGACTATAGAGAAGTATATTAATAGAGTGGAAATACTTTACATTTACATAACCAAATTCATTCTCTTTATAGTGTAGCATCGACGCAGAGCACCACAACGGATCAATTGTCTTCTCTTTACATGGCTTTTTGAGGTGACTCACTATTCTTAAAAGGGCTGTTTGCCTTTTGCCGCACTAGTTGAAAAAAGCACTTATGACTGTTCAGAGTTGCCGTTTTTATTGGCTTTCCTGCTATAGATGATGTAATGCCAGCTCATTCTTTTGGTGATTCATCCCTGGTTGATGTAACTTGTATGGCGCCATTGCAATAGCAATGTGCGTGCAGTTGACTGCTCCGATTACATTTAGTAAACATTTACATTCCAGGCATTGCTGTGAATTGTGCTTTCATGTTTGTCAGTTCAACCACAGTGTAAGGAAATCTTATCTATCTGAATGACAAGCAGATAATACCATTCAATACAGCTGACTCAGAGATGATTGTGAAATATCCGATCAGTCAGCCAGTCCATGATGAAAAGCTCCTCTGACTAAAAACGCAAGAGTGGACAGAACTTGCAAAGGAGCAGGTAGAGCACAATTCCTCAAAGTCTGTCTTTGTAAAATTGGTGCCAGTTCAGCACACATCTCCAAGAGGATACTCATGGAATCCAAAATAGAGATTAGAAGCTTTGATGCTGGGTGCTGCCTGTTTGCAAAACCAAGCAGAAAATTACTTATGCACAGTGTGAGGCTGCCGTGAAAATGTGTGTGGCTTTACACAAGGTTTCGTTTTTATATATCTTAAAGTGAGTGTGGAAACAGGCGTATGCAACATTTTTGCGCATACACACCATTTATACATGAGGCCCCTGATCTTCTTAGTATTATACAAATGGGGATATATGATTGTTTTATAAAACGTATTTATTGTATTTATTATAGAAACTATTCACAAATTTATATGAGTAGAAAAGGGAAGCAGATTTCGGAAAGAGGATGAAAGTTCTGTTAAAGCCCATTGTGGAATTTTCTCATTTCACTTGAATATTGCTCCAATGTAGCACAACAGGCTAGAACTTAACTCATTTTTTGTGAAAATCATATTGGGAAATTTGGATATTACCTGTAATTGATTAGATAATATTAATAAAGATGTGATCACAGTTATTTTTAATAATTATCTGAATGATGATACTGGTTTGGTGCAGAGACAACAACCAGAATATTTCTGGAGTAAGAAACTTTAGTTGAAGATGACTAGTTATACTATATTATACACTCTGCCACTATGTCATAGTGAGCCCATTCTTCTTAAAAATATGCCAAATGAATTACCTGATACGTACTCTGTAAACCCAGGCTGTCAATTCCTTAACAGTCAAACTTTTATTAGTTAGCGTATTCCAGCAGTCCATGTCAAACACTGCTCTGCCACTAATTTATCTTACGTACATTATCGGAGCTCCTGGCACACACTCCATATGAGATATTCTTACCTGGGAAAATTCAGACCAATCAATATCCAATATAATGTTATATTTTATTGTTTGCTGCATTTTATCACTTTATAATGTTGGAAATCACTTCTTTATCATTATTTATGGATATCAATTCACACATCTGGACCATTAAGTTCAGCAATAAGCCTCTCACAAGAAAAGCTAAATGGCTAAATGAAGCTAAAGAATAAAAAAAAATTACAATGCATCTGTCCTGCTATGTGAGGAAAATGCATTTGAATTCTCTCTGCAAGGTATTGTATACAGTAAGTCAAGATCTGAATGTTAATTCTGAAGGTCCACTACTACTTTTTTCTTCCCACATCTCAAAGACATGCACTCTTATGTTTATTGGTGACTTCAATCTGAATTCTGCAATGCTTACCCTGCAATGAAGTGGCACCAATTCTAGGGTGGAATGCTGTTTTGTGCCCAGTACTGTTTGGGTAGGAAGGCAGGTAGATAGGTACTGGCTCACTACATTACTGATTAAGATAAATGGAACAGAAAGCAAAAGGATAGATGAAAAGTGGTTCATTATTAATCCATTAATATCTCATTAACTTTTTAGAGTGGTCAAGTGTCTTCTACAAGTAAAAGGCCTGACCAGAAAATGAAATAAAAACAGAGGAGCAGACAGAATCATAGGGAGGAACAGTGCCGGTCACACCTCAATTGGAGCCAAAACAGACAGATGTCACCCTTTGTTGTCCATAGCTGGTAGTCGGTATTACTAGACTTTAATTTTGTGTGTGTATTAGGTCCATCTCAGTGTGCCCATTCAGTAACTCAAACAGCACCCCTTTGTGTACATACCGTGGACTTCAAGAAGCACACACCCCTAGGTGTACAGAGCATGCACACTTTTATTTTCATAAATGGTGGCCATCGGGTAACAACACCCACTCACTATCATCAGAGTTCAGCAACGGTGTCCATAATGCATGCCGCCTAACTTTCAAAAATGGTCCTCCTCAAAAGACAGCTGCCTAGTTGGCTGCCTATGTAGCCTAATGGATTGACTGTCTCTTGAGGAGGATTTGAAGAAACTGGAAGAAATAAAAAGGAATGATCCTCAGGACAGATGCGAGTTTCCCAAAATCAGAGTGTCATAATTCTCGTTTTGCCTGATCAAATGTTATTTCTGCCTCGTGCACTTTTTGACTTTCTTATATACGAAGTATCTCGTCTGATGATTCAGTGTAGAGATTTTGATGAATCTCGACGCTTTAGACCTCCCTGAGGCGGACAATACCATTTTTGGAATTATGTCTGTGTGTGTGGGTGTGTGTGTGTGTGTGTGTGAACACCATAACTTGAGTATGTTTTCACTTAGGTCAACCAAATTTTGCATACAAGTATTAAATACAAAACGTACATTTATTTCAACTTTTGGGCCATTTTTGTTAACTGGAAGTGGTTTATTTAACTTTATTTTTATAATAATTGTTCAATCCTTCTATATAAAAGCGGTCGGGTGTCCTTCCGTCCCGTGAGTGCTACGCAGGCGCGGAGTTTCGTTTTTCCAGGTAAAAGATGATTTTCTACTCCAGACTGTGCGATATCTTCTTCTTTCTTACTATATAAAAGCGGTCGGGATTGTCCTTCCGTCCCGTGAGTGGAAAGCGTAGCGGTATTCCGCTTATCACAGACTTATTACTTGCAGCTTGAGGTATGAAGCGACATGATGTGAGCAGAGTTCTGGTGCTCCCATCGTTCCCTTGCTTTTGTGCGATGCGCTGGAAAAATAGACAAAATTATGTCTCTGGAAATAATTAATGTTGATGGAGTACAAATGCCTCACCGTGTAGTAAATATCAGGGGGGTTCAAAAGGGCGACCTCAATATAGAAAAAAAGTTTAAATTTCATCACAAAATAACAGAAACTACGAGTATTAAAGTAATACCGCTCAAATGCAATATAACCAAATTAATGAGTTTATATAAAATATCAAATTGATCTACATATTGAATTGCCTTAAGAAGTGGTCAACTTAAAAGTCGGTCGCTTTAAAAGGCGGGTCAGCCTAGTATATTATTAATTTGATTTGTTGTTGATGGTTCTTTAATATACATAATATAAAAATATAATCATTGTCTTGCAGTTTACTCCTCAAATATCCATCCCCATATCTGAGTATACGGGAAAGTCTAGGTAAGATCACTCACAATTTTTGGGTTATGTTAAAAAGGTTCTTAAGTCTCATATTTTTTTGCACTCTCATGATGGTGGCCATGTTGTTTATTACTTTCTTGGTGCCTTATGGTCAAATGATCAGCATCATTACAGTGTACCATTTAGAATTTCAGTGTGTAGTTAATGGGTATGCTTTTAAGAATTCCTGTTAACCAGTTGTTTGACTAGTTAGGTCCTTTGGATATTGACAGCAATCCACAGTCTATCTGGTCTATCTGGTTAGTGTGTCACACCACCATTTTAGAATTACATCAGATAGTTAATGGGTCGCTAGGAAGGATTCCAGGTTTGCTAGGGACTGCCTCTCAAGAGGTGCCATGATTCGTGTCACTTAGACTTGCTTATAAATTTCAACACAGCACCATGAATCCTTTGCCTGTGATTATGGTTTTGAAATGTGAAGAGAAATTGGAGTAGAGCTTTAGGTTCTGTTTTCTGGTAATGACTCATAGCTTCTCATGTCTCAGTTTGTTTCTCCAGTTGAGTTTTGTTGATTTGGTTAGAGACTTCTGGCATGTCTTGTTTAATTGGTTTGATTTTTGACAGCAATCCAGAGTCTACTTAGAAACCTGTTTGTTTTAGTTTATGTCTCGAAAACCATGTGCATCTCCTGGTATATTGCAGGTAACATTCAGCAGTTGCCCCCTCTCATTGTATCAGTAGACTATTCAAAGAGGGTAGTTAGAATCTAAAAGGAGGGCCTGTGCAGTGGTCCAGCTGACCAGCTTCAAGTACTTGTATTTGGCTTAACATGATAATCTCCTGGTTCACTTGATCTATATGTAACAGTTCTCCTGACAATGTCATCTTTTGGGCAGAATATAAACTCATTGTGAAAAAGTGATTACTGTTACTAAAATCCATAGCCGTAACTAATAATTCTTGAAAGAAATGGAACTGAATTTTAAATGTATTCAAATCATGGACATGAAGTGCTATGCACTAGTATCTTATATAGGTGGAGAAAGGTGCCACAATTCTTCATGTGGCTAAAATTGTGACATCAAGCAATATTGCAATATCCATGCAAATTACACTTAAAGCACGAACAAGGTATGTGACTTGCTCAAGGACACACAGTTGATCACAGAGAGAGGCTGCACCAGAAACCCTGAAGTTCAAAGCCTCATGTCGTACCCAAGAAGGCTGCACTATCTATCAGCTCCTCATCTCTACAAGATGACAAAAGATGAAGAGGTAACTTCCTTAATATTATGAAAGTTCATTCTATCAACAGTTTCATTGTAAACTCACACTGGAAATCATACTGTATCTTGGCAATGTGATTTAATTTTGAAGGTGCAGAATGTGTTTAAATAGTCTTTAAGAAGATTGATGTTTAGAGAAAATTTGTATAATTCTGATCAGGACAAACTGGCATGTGATGTAATGACTGTACCCCTGGGGTTGTTGGTTTAAGCCCTGCAACTTCCTCACTGTGTGCACCCAGACAAGTCAGTATACTGTAAGTAAGCAATCATATTGCGTTCAAATCCTGCAAGTCACTTTGGTTAAAAGCGTCAGGCAAACATACAATATTAAAAATACACACCTGGATAGAGGACCAGCATTTGGTAATGGATTCCAAGAAGTGCACTATTCAGGTAGCAAATTGACAGTATTCTTTTCAAATGGATTCACCGTTTTTTCCTTGGTGCAGTGTGATGATATTGATTGCAACAAGTAACTCCAGGCCTTCATGTTAAATAACCAGGCCCAATCCTACTGCAATAATGAATATTATGATGAAAGTGCCTGCTGACAAGCCAACATCTCCATGCTAGTAAAATATAAGGGGCGTCGAGGATTGATTTTACGATGTCTGCTTAATAAAACAAGGATTTACAGGCTGCCTGTGATTAACTTCACATTACTTAAGAAGCCCCAATTGTCAGTCATTGAGCTGCTTTAATAAATACCCACAATCAGTCCCATTAATAATAAGGTGGAGGAACTTTGTTTTACTAAATCATCGATTTTTCATTTACAATGAAAATTTAAGTCCTCCTTTAGACAGCAAGCCGAGATTTTTGCAGAAGCAACAACTTGCAGTCCTTCGCTAAATATCTTATTCAGGAGTAGGAGGATGGAAACAGCACTTTTGATTAACATGGCAGGGTGTCTCAGTGGTTTGTGCTGCTGCCCCACACTTCAGGAAACTGCGTTCAAATCTCAGTCAGGTGAAGAGTTTTCAAGTATTTCTCTATAATTATACTATAATAATACATTGTATTTATATAGCACCTTTGCCATGCTCAAGGGTCTCTCCAGCTTACTGAAAAAGGAAAATATTAGGACAATTGGCAATGATTACGAGAGCTTGGCTCTGTGCCTCCCATCCAGGGTTATATTTTCAATGTTGCAAGGACAAAATCTGGCTCCCAATGCCTCTTCAGTAATTTAGAATATTATATTTGGAACAGAATAGTTAGGGGGCATTCAAAGAATTCCCCTTGTATTTATTATACTCTAAGTATGGATTGTGGTCACTTCCTGATGCAATCTACTGGTAAAATAAGGTTGATAAGTCCTGCCTAATCATGTAAAATTGCTTTTGTCAACTACTTACTGTATATTTCAACAGAATGAATTGTTTTTCCCTACAAAAAAGACTGTAAGTGTTAAATATTGGAAATGAAACTGGCTAAATGATTGCAGCTAATATCTGCCCCTGAAACTGTGACCCCTGACAGCTCTTCCACTCCACTAATGATTTACAACCTCAGGATAACTTCAGATTGGCAGCACACCTGAACTGTGAAAGTAGCAGCAGCAGAAGAAGCTTTGAACTTTTTACAATATCATTGGTGATCTGCAGGTATCTCAGGATTTCTCATGTGTTGCAGTTCAACAGAAGTCCATTCTCTGAATACTATTATTATATTGTTTGCTGGAATAAAATCTGGAGTGATGTGTCTTTGAGGACCTGATGTCAACATTTACTACTAAAAAAGAAATGCAACATGCACAAACAAGTAAACTTAATTAATTGGAGATTCTTAACTTTGGTTTGGGCGACCTTAGCCATTTGCCAAGGTATGTCCTGCCAAGGACCAGCATCCCATTCAGGGTTACTTTCTGCCTTGCATCACATGCTAGCATGGCATGGCAGCTCCCTCTATTCTAGCTCATTTTATTCCTGTATAAAATTAGTGGCAGTACTGAAATATGGTATTGGCACAAAACATAATATGTATATGGTGTATGCAAAGCATACCTTAATTATAGTGACCATTCTGTCAGAGAAGTTTTTTAAGACCACTTCATTAAACTGTAAACAATTATACATAAAACATTGTAAATTACCTTGGTTAAAGGCATCAGCCAAATAAGTAAATGAAAACGTTATTATTATTTGAGGATAAACTTGCTTAAAGGACAAACACCATAGTAGCTAACTATCAGTCAGCGGAGTCATACATAACATAAATTTCTCAAAATTGCCTAATCCAGTTCAGAATCATGGGAATTCTGGAGCCTATCCTGGGGGCAAGGCAAAAGCCAGTCCTGGGCAGGATGCCAGTCACACGTACACCAACACAGGATCCCATTTAGAATGAACAATCAGTTTTTCTGCGTGTGTAAAAAATCCATACAGTCATGCAAAGGACATAAAAGATCCATGCAGACAAAGAGTAGGTCTGGGATTTGAGTCCAGGAAGCTGAATTTGTGCCTGGAAGATAACTTGCAAGGAGCCATTTAGCTCAGACATCCTGTTGTATTTCTGAAATGACTCTACATGTACAGTATGTACAATCTGATGATTATAATATTACCATAATACCTACAAATGATTAACTGAAGGGTAGTCATCTACTGTATGTCTGGTTATTACTTGTATTCCTCTGGCAGCGTATTTATCAAAGTATCCATGTAAATGTATGACCTTTATGCAGACAGCAGACAAAACATTCTTATGCAGTATTATTTGTATTTATGCATTTGACACAAATTTCTAATTCTGAATAGTGGATAAATGATGAGTTATGTGAGAAAGGTTCCTGTTTAATCCAGCATGGTACCTTTGGGGTTTACTCTGTTTTTCATATCCCTGTCTGAGAGGAGTTTAAAGGTTCTCCCTGTGTCTTTTGGGTACTCCAGTTTTAAAAAGAAACATGATGGTTGGGCTATTGGAAGAGTATAAATTGATTTTGTGAGATGTGCCTATCAACAGACTAACACATCATCTTGATCCATCCTGGCAACACTGAGTACAAGGCAGGAATCAACCCTGGACAGGGCATCACAGGTCTTTACAATAAAACACACTTCTAAACCCTCCATCCATCCACTCACAAACTCATGCTCACTCATTTTATGCTGCATTAATGAGCTTCCACTCTCTGGTATTTGAATCTACTTTGTAGTTTAAAAGATGTGAATAAATGAATGTGTCTTAATGCTTAAAAAAGATAACAAAATATAATAACTTCACAAAAAGAGATGCAAACACCAGAAGCATAGTGGTGTCATTTTTATTTTTATTTGAATCTAAATATCATCTTTATTTTTTTTAAAATATACAGTATGTATCTGTTGTCTCTGCCACACACCCTTCCTCCCCTTGTTTCAGGGGGTGTCTTGTTATCTTTGTTCCCTACCTTACTGCCTCATGCACTTGATATATACTATAAGTGCTGTACGGTCAGTGTTCGTTTCGGGTGACCGCCACAATCTATCAAAGCGGATTTATGATTTTTGAAGAATATGATCTTCATTCTGCCTTGCCACTATAAAACACTCAAATATATGCGATGTATGCTTCGTCAGGATCACCTTTTATTATGATATACAGTACTACTGACATATTTATGAACAATATTAACCCTTAATACAGTCCACATTAACACGGAAGCAGAGATCATCAGTCTTGCCTCACTACAAGAAGCCGTTTTCCACTTTTTCCCTTAGGCACCATGAGCTTTGCCATAGACAGCTGGCCTTTTTTTCTGTACTGCAAAGATCTGTCACAATTGAACATGTAGGTTATGTGATGCCTGAAACAGACACAGATGCAATTCTGTCTCCCAAAGTATATCAACTTGTAAAAAATAAAGATATCAGGAAGTTAAACTTCACACACTTCCTTGCTAGATGGCCAACAATTAAATTTGAGAGCTGAATGCTCAGGCTGACCCCAATGAAGCCCAAATAGACTCAGAGATAATAGATAATCTGAATGATTTTTGTGTTTTATCTGACTGTGTGGCATATTTGTTAATTAACGGAGTCAAGGGCCAAAGGGCTTCAACAAATACACTACAAGTAGCCTGAGAATTGAAGTGGTAATATACTGTAAGATCCTCCTTCTGACTGCTGACCTAAGACCCAGGACACTTTCAAGTATTCACTGACACCCACAAATCCATCCATTAATTCGTCCACTAATTTATTGAGCCCATATGATCTAATTTTAGAGATAAGGCAAGCATCACATCCATCATTTTCATTAATATTGCCTTTTTTTAAATGTATTGGCTAAAAAGCTGTGAAGATGGGATTTTAACAATAAAATATCCTGTTTACCTCTAATCCTTATCCAGTTAACATGTATTACGACAGGTGGAAATTGATTAGAAAAATACTTCTCTTATTATGTACTAGCTGTTTTACAATTCTTCACACAGGAAATTTCCAAAGTCAATGGGCCCTGGTTAGAGTGAGGTGAGGTTGGGATAGTGCTGTTGGTTAATCAAATGTAGCAGAAGTATTATGCAACTAAGTGATTTTATGTATACAATATTTGTGGTTTTTACTTTCGTTATATGAAGTATAGGGAAAGTATTATTATCGTCCAAAAATTTGATGTCGAGATTTTGACGAATCTCGACATTTTAGACCTCCCTGAGTCTAATTTACTTTGTAGTAGGGAAAGTATTGTAATCGTCCAAAAACTCGATGCTGAGATTTTGATGAATCTCGACATTTTAGACTTCCCTGATTCTGAAAATACCATTCAATGAATCTCAACATTTTAGGCCTCCCTGAGTCCGACAATACAATTTTTGGAATTATGTCTGTGTTTGTGTGTGTGTGTGTGTGTGTACGTATGTATGTAAACATGATAACATGAAGCTTTCACTTAGGTCAACCGAATTTTGCATACAGATATTAGGTACAAAATGTAGATTTCTATCAACTTTTGGGCTATTTCTGTTAACCGGAAGTGGTACTTTACCTTTTATTTATCCAGAGGCTAACATTATTATGTCCTTGGAGTTGCTTACTCTTGAACATGCTACATACAATTGTACATAAATAAAACATTCCTATCGTAGATCAATTTCTGCTTTTCACAGTGACATCTTTACTGTGGATATTCTTTGCAAAACACAATTTTACAGAAAAACTGTATTCTTTTGAACTGAAGCAGATTATCAGTAGGAATAATGTGAATTTAGGTAAATATTGTTATCAGATGTTTATGATTTTTACATCTGTTTACAACTCTCTTCCTCCCTATTTGCTTTTGGTGACTCATCACTTTTGCTCACAGCCAGTTTGCATAGCTTACTAACCATGTCTTCCTTGCTGAACTTTCTTACTTCCAATTCACAGCTCACTCTACTTTCTCAGTCTACATGCCATACATGATCCTGTCTGTTTTTGCTGTCCACAAGACCTCTCCTTCTTCACTAATCCATCTACCCTACTGGTCAGTACCAGTGTTTTTGCATTACACCCAACGCTTCTGCTGGCAGCCTTCATTTGTATAAACCAGCAAACTCCATCTCAGCACTGCACTGAGTTGTACATGACGTGTTAGCATAGCCTGTTTGCTACAGTATTGTTATTGACAAATGAAAAACACAGATCAGCTCATTTCCTTTTTACTACGACATCATCAAATTCTAATCAAATGAGTTACAGCATTTTGTAGAGTTTGGGAAATTTTTTCTGTTTCCATTGTCTTGGTTGTTTTACCCCTAAATGCTGAAATATTGAAATCTCCTTTCATAGTGGATACATACTAACATAGATATACAATCCTGACAAATTTCAGTTTTTGAAATTAAACGGGAAATAATGTTTGTGCTCATGAGTGAGTGTGTGAGTTGGCCAGTCAGTCAGCTTTGCATTTTATATATTTATTTGTGGGTGCAGGGCAATAACTGTCAGTTTGCTAACCAGAAGGTTCTGGTGCTGATGAAACTCCTGTGAATAACAATTGGGTGCAGAAGGAAATTAGGAGAAGGGAACTAACCAACCCTCTTGACAGGCCACTATTGTAGTGAACATTTGCACTCATCAACACACACATTCACTCGTAATGTTTTATTTGAAACATGACAGAAACCAGTCATGAACAAATCATAAGTTCATCTTAGGAGACTTCTATTCACTCTCTCACAAACTTTCAGGTTTAGAGCTTTACATATAATAAACCTGCACATAATTGGGGTGTCGGTGGAAATCCAAAGCACCTATAGAAAAATTCCAAAGAAATACTGCAAGAAATATCCATTCAGACAGCGAGAAATTAACTCCAGTCCTTTGAACTGTGAGGCAGCTTTGGCATCTTCAGTCCTCCCACTGGGCGTGACACTTAAGGTCTCAAAATATGTGCTATGATAGATTAGATGCAACTAATTATTTTGAGGAGGTGGCAACATTTTATTCACAGCTTGGAAGTAAGTAGGATGACTTTAATTTTTAAAATTAAAGTACTTGTGACCTGCTGATAGGGCTGGTCATTTTTTTGATATTTTGTTTAATTTTTACATGTAGGTAGAAAATATAACATAGCATCCTCAAACTCAATTAATCCAATTCAGTATCATGAATGCCAAAGCCTGTAACAGCAGCATTGAATGAAACACAAAAATCAACTCTGGAAAGGTTATCAGTCCAATGCAAGGGTTTGTATAAGCACATACTTAAAATCCATTTATCTATCTGTGACAAATCCACGTAATGCAATTCAAAACAGACGGTAGTAAACAAACCTGCATCATTGTGGAAGACTGATCCGGTCCTCCCCATGGTCTCTTTTTCCCACTTCCATCTGGCAGAATGTAACAGTTCTGCTAGGTTCTGCAACAGCTTCTACCCCTTGTCTGTTGGAATTATGAACTTAGTGCTGTCCTTCCACTCTAAGTAGTTTATTTATATGCAGCACATTTATTATTACGGCAGTTTTTGTTATTAGTTGTTTTTATCATTTATGTATTTATTATTAGCTGTTTCAATTGATGACGTTCATGTCTCTGGTGTCTCTTCTTATGAAGTCAGTAGATGGATTGGGAGAGCATGGGGGTCATGTGGTCGCTGGAAAGAGGTGTGTGGCACTCCCAATATCAATGCAAAAGGACGAAGGTCCAAGTCTTTAGGGTCCTGCTGCTTCTTGTTTTGCTATATGGTTGTGAGACGTGGACGCTATCCAGTAACCTGAGATGAAGACTGGACTCCTTCGGTACTGTGTCTCTTCAGAGAATCCTTGGGTACTGCTGGTTTGACTTTGTGGTTGCTCATGTAGTGAGGCACATTGCCCACATTGTGAGGGAGGATCACTTATGGCACTTCGGCCATGTAGCGCGATTCCCCGAGGATGATCCAGCTCGCAGGATCCTCATTGTTGAGGATCCAATTGGCTTAACCAGGCCAAGGGGATACCCATGTAACACCTGGCTGCGGCAGATAGAGGGTCATTTCTGGAGTGTGGGACTGGACCGTGTGTCTTCCTGGGGGTTTGCCAACCAGGATCCTGAGCTGTTTCGTTGTGTGGTGGGTATGGCAATGCATTGTACTAGTGCATGCTACCCAACCAGTCTTGACCTATTTCAATTTGTTGCCCAGTATTTATTTATTTACGTAGTTTCTATTTAAAATATAGTATATTATAGTTCTGTACTTGTCTTGCATTTGTCCTGTGCTTATTTAGATATTATTCTTCTGTCCTAGGGGATGTTCTTTCATACCACTCTATGTTACAATACTTTGCATGAACAGCTGATAATAAAGCCACTTGACTTGACTTGAATTGACTAAATGGGGCACCAACCACTTTGGTAATGAGGTGACTAATTTCTTTGCTGCATTAATACCATCTATATTGATCCCTAGCAGATATGGTATTCTTTTCATTATTCTATTGTTGATGAATATTTTCTGAGTTGTTTTATTTTCCTAGAAAAATTGATACTTACTTTTCACTTCAGCCATCAGATGATGGCTCCTCCAGCTAGGATAGCTTATGAGGTTACGATCAGTTAATGTTATTCTCAAGTCTAAACAGGCTCTTATCATATTTTTCATTCTTACCCATAAACGTACATTTGGGTTAATGTAATTCTGAAAACTTTCAGGAATAAATGTGATGGTTCAAGCACACCCGCCTTGATTTGCAATGCACCCCTGAGTTTGGCGCATACACTGATACAGCATGTTGCCGCACCCACCACCTGGATTGGGACCCAAGTGGAGTGGGTGACACCTTAGCACCACACTTAAATGGCTGGAGTGTCAATCGAGCTACCAACTCCCAAATCTTCCATTGTAAGTTGGAAGACCCGCTTGCAGGACTGGATGCAGATTAACGTCATACCCAGGACAGAGCAATTGCAAGTTAATGGCCTTGATCAAGGGTCCAACAGAGTGGAGTCACTTCTGCCATTTCCGGGAGGTTTCATTTTTGTAAAGTGTGATTTATCTTCAGTTATCCTAGCTCATCGAAATCATTAGTTTTTTGTCTAGCAAATTGCAGAAGTCCACTTAAAGCTAAACATCCTATGGAAAAATTAAACCACTTAGACAGCATCACTGTAATTTTTTTTATCTCATCTAAAGATTTTCCAGTACAGGGTACATTTTTGTATTTTGTTTTTTTTTTCCCCAATGATTTACTTTTATTTAAAAAGGAAATATAATCTCCATGCTTCACGCTGTAAAATGAAGAAGCCAAGATGAAGGTGATGTCAGCTTTCCAACTACAAACAGATACAGCATCAGGCAGAGCACCTCCCTCCTGTCTCCTTCCTATTGTGAATTCTGTTTCTTTTAAGAGAAATGAATCATTATAGATTTTCCCTTTAATGAACATGCAAAGCTGAAGAACACAAGGAATATACAAAAGAGAGCTTCAGCAGTGCCTTTGCAGGATACAAAGCTTGCTTAGGGGAGGAACAGCAATAAATTCTCGCTCGAGTTGCTGCCTTCTGTGTGGCTCCATTCCAGGGCTCCCCATGGCGTTTTGAAGCTGTAACTTTGGTGTTCATCACCTAATAGCTGGGGCAGATTCGATAAGACAGACATGTAAAGGAGTGTATTACTTGTTTATATTTTCATTTATTTATTCAGCTGATGATTTTATCTAAAGTGACTTACTGCACAAATCTCAATTGTATAGCATCCATTGTGGCACAGTAGCACAATGGTTAGCGCTATTGTATCCTCACTTTGAGATTTGCACTCCTTTGTTTTCTAGATGCACATTTTCTCCATGTCTATGTGTGTTTTCCCTCCAACATCTCTAAATATAATATCAATGGACTATTTTTACTTAGCTCTACTGTGTGGGTGAATGGACTCTGTAGCGGACATGCATCTTGTTCAGTGCTGCTTCCTGCCTTGTGTCTAATGCTGCTGGGATAGGCTCTGGTACCTCTTTGTTTCTGAATTGAATTAAGAGGGTTGGAAAATGTTTTGTTATGTTAACATGTTTCCATGTCTCTGTAATTGGAGAACTGGCAGCTTTAGTGCCTCCCATGGAGTCACCCAAGAAGAGTGGTTTACAGTTTAATGTCTTAGCCGTTAGGCCGCACTGCCTCTTGTTGCTTCTTGACTTTATTAATATCATCAGAGTTGCTGCTGTGTTGGATAGTGAACAAAGATTAATAATTTTGTAGCACACAGTCAAAGATAATCAACCTCCATCCATCTATCTATTTTTTAACCTGCTCAGAGATGTAGAGTACTGGGGCCTGCTCCAGCATTACTGAGTGTTAAGTGGGCAATGACCATGAACAGGCTGCAGGTTAATTGCATACTGGATCAATTTAAAGTTGCCACATAAGTTAAAATATTCATATTTGGGATGTGTGAAGAAAAGAAGAGTACTGAAAGAGGAGAATCAGAGTAAAGCCAGGACACTGTACATCAGTGAGGTGAATTACCGTACCTAAATGTCATTTAGTAATGCAAGTCCCAGTGTGCAATATGGTAAAAAATTTTTAAATGAGCAGGAGGAGGACCAGAGGAGGGCTTGTGCCTCCTCTAGACAGCGAGGGGGCGTCCGTCCTGGTTATGTTTGGGGCCTCGGGTACAGGGATTGGAAGCCCAGCCCTGTAGGGCCCCGTGGCCACCGCCAGGCGGCGCCCCAATGCCGGAGTATCCCATGTGGGACCCGGTTAGGGCTGGAGCCCGGCCAGGACGCCAAGGAGGACCAGAGGAGGGCTTGTACCTCCTCCAGACCACAAGGGGCGACCGCCCTGGTTGTATTGGGGACCACGGGTAGGGGCTTGGAAGCCCAATCCTGTAGGGGCCCGTGGCCACCGCCAGGCGGCGCCCAGGTGCATTAGGAACCCTGGAGCCCAGCACTTCCGCCACACCAGGAAGTGCTGGGGGGAAGACGACAGGGGACACCCGGACGGCTTCCGGGTGCGCAGCCGGCACTTCCGCCACACTGGGGTGAGTCCAGGACTGATTGCTGGGAAGCAGCTGGAGCCCATCCGGGTTCCCATTTAAGGGGCCACCTCCCTCCAGTCAGCAGTGGATGTCGGGTGGAAGAGGACAGAGCTCGGGAGAGGACGGGAGGCGGTCGAAAGAGAGGCACAGTGACTGGAAGAGTGTGGCCTGGACATTGGGGGAATCGGTGCTGGAGGCACTGGGGTGTGTGAGTGCACGTAATTTGTGTAAATAGTAGTGTAAATAAACAGTGTGTGGTGGAACTATGTTGTCTGTCTGCCTGTGTCCGGGTCCCAGTCCACAGCAGCTGCATTTCCCAACAATACTTTATATTCACTTTTACATATTCTTTCTCCAATGCATCACACTTTTATCCATTGTCACAGGTGGCTGGGTGCGGTCGGCAATCAGCCGCCTATTTAAGGAGCCGCCTTGCAATCAAGGCTGGAGTCGGGTGAGGAGGAAGACGAGGTCGATGCAGAGGAGGCGAGGAGAGGCCCAAGCGATTTGTGTGTAGAGAAAGGACTGTTCAGAGCCTGGACTTTGGGGAACTGGGGGGTTTGGTGGCGGTGCACATAGACTTTGTAAATATTAGTGTAAATAAACGTGTGGTGATTACTGAAACGGTGTCCGCCTGTGTGTGTCCGGGCCGCTCGATTTCACACCATCTAATCTATTTGTAATTTGTTCATCAAGCACAGTGTCACGGGAAGACAGTGTCATTCCAGCAACACTGGACACAAGATTAGGACTAATGCTGCTGGGCACACACACACACACATACATATAAACACTTGCAGACACACATATACACACGTGTGGGATTTATTAATAAAATTCTCACAAACTGCTTAAGAAATATAAGCATAGAACACTAACAAAGCACATCTAAATATTCTCATTTGTATGACTCAGATAATAACTAAGCAAAGTATCACATTCAGTTACTGAGTATATAAAGATATTATGTATAAAGCATGGACTGTTGGTCTAGCACCCAAATCTAAGTGCAGAAGCATTATCTAATTGAAAGAAATGCATCAGAGTGTAATTGCAGACCGTAATACTTATGACGTCACTAGTCGTGACACACTCACTCATGGGTGTTATTCTCAACATGAAGATTCCAAGGTGTTTGTCGAGTGTATGAATGCAATATATTGCATTTTTCATTCAGATGGCATATACGTCTAATACTATAACCTAATGTAGAAAAAATTTTTAATTGATAAAATGACTGGAAATAAAAAAGGCTAATAAAGGAAGTGCCATTTCCATTGGAGCCCACGGACTATCACACAGAGGGAAATGGATACGTTTATGACTGTGGTGGTCTCAAAATTGAGTACTGGGAGACTAACGTACCCTTGTTATATCTCGTAATGTAGTTTGTGATTTATCTTCACAATTTATTCCTGATCTCAGTGTACAATTTTAATGCGGGCATACCATCAGAATGTTTAATGGACTCTTCTGTTTTTTTCTATTTAAATTATTCTTTAGTAACTTATAGTATCAGTCTGTATGTTGTTTCAGTTATATCCCATTTGGTATAGGATTCCCAAAAGCAGTGTTAAAGTTTGTGATTGCCAAGAGGTGGGGGGCTGATTTGTTTTCGATCCTATTTTTGTAAAAATTGACCTATTTGTATAAAGTTTGTGATTGCCAACTGTTGGAATGAAAAATGCAATGCATTTTATTACTACAGTCATTACAAAGTACTTTCCAATACATAGCACATCACAGATGTTAAAGCTGAATACACCCAGCAGAAAGTTAATGCCACATGAACAGACATTGTGTGTCTGTATGCATACAGTATATATGTACATATTAAGGGTAAAACTACTTCTCCCCAGGCTGGCTTTATTCATATTTATAACAAACATATAAAATTTTAATGAAAACAAACAACATTTAGAGGCCACTCCATTTGCCAGTTTTTATGTCATCTGAACTATTCTGCATTTGTAGGTCTACAACATTTGTCTGAGATGTGGTTGTAAAGTTTTTACGATGGTTACTGAGCAGTTGAAGAATAAGCGTTTATGTTTCTTGTCCTTTGTCAGTATGTCATTATACTTTTCAATGAGTCTTATTCCTCTTTCAGCTGCCTCGTTCACTACTATCATGTGTCCCTACAGTTCACAGAATTCACTGAAGATCATCTGTCCACTGTTTTGGTAGTTTGTAGAAAAATGACTGAAATCTTTCATTACCTTGTTTCATAAGGATATCATAGAAGAATGTTGTTCTTTTTTTTTTACAAGATCCTCCAACTTCAGTTGTTCATATTCATTTGTCAGCTTAAAACATTTGGAAATGTGCAGTGTGTATGTACAGTACATAGTAACAATACAAATAAAAGCTTCAGAATAGAGCGACCATTAAATCTTTAACAATCAAGCCGAAATTTCACAGGTAAACAAGTTATCCTTTATAAAAACCTCAAAATGATTGTACAAACATCAACTCTTTGCATTGTTTTGTGGACCACCCTAGACCCTAGTGATCTGTTTTGAAAATTTTCATCTCCATTTGAGGTTATTTATCTGTTTTGAACACTGAGGACCTCCTTTTAACGTTCACATCAATCTTGTCTGCTTGTTTGTTTGTCTATCACAAAAAAACAGCTAAGCCAATTTCGAAGAAGTTTTCTAAAATACAGGCTGTGTGGTATTTCATGAATTTCAT
This sequence comes from Polypterus senegalus, assembly GCF_016835505.1. Classification (NCBI taxonomy): domain Eukaryota; kingdom Metazoa; phylum Chordata; class Cladistia; order Polypteriformes; family Polypteridae; genus Polypterus; species Polypterus senegalus. Next base: position 229,194,272 of record NC_053156.1, on the reverse strand, counting down.
ATGAGAGGGGAGTTGTAATCAAGGGGGGACCTAAAAACTGAGAATTATTCCATAACAGCTGAGTTGACCTTAATGAAATTTAGCATAAATAACAAAGCCTATTGCTGTTTATAAAACTTAAAATCTAGACTTTAAGTCCTTTCAGAAGTTTCATGAGATGATGAATGCAAACCTAAAATTTTGTTAAATAAAATTTTGATAAATAACATTTTCACAGGATAACAGTGCATGCATTTGGCATATAGTTTAGGTTTGGTCCTACTTACAGTGAAGTCTGCATTCTATGTCAAGTGATTTTAAAGACACAAAGGCTGAGGTGGAGAGTGGTGGGTGTGGTGTGATGTGAGACCAATACAAAAAGTATCACATATCTCTCAAAATGGATTTAACATATAGAGTTTATGCATTTTCGAAGGTTTCATCATGAACAAAAGGTCCGTAGTGGCAACAACTAAGAAATAGTAGTTTTGCCTGGGTTGCATTTAGTATCAATGACTGAATTACAGTAATCCCTCCTCGATCGCAGGGGTTGCGTTCCAGAACCCCCCGCGATAGATGAAAATCCGCGAAGTAGAAACCGTATGTTTGTATTGTTATTTGTATATATTTTAAGCCCTTATAATCTCTCCCACACTGTTAACATTATTAGAGCCCTCTAGACATGAAGTAACACCCTTTAGTCAAAAGTTTAAACTGTGCTCCATGACAAGACAGAGATGACAGTTCTTTCTCACAATTAAAAGAATGCAAAGATATCTTCTCTTCAAAGGAGTGCGCGCGTCAGGAGCAGAGAATTTCAGAGAGAGAGAGAGAGAGCGCTCGCTAAGAACAGCAAACAATCAAAAAATCAATACGTGCTTCTGTGCTTTTAAGTATGCCGAAGCACCGTGATAAAGCGGAATTTTTTAGAAGAGCGTCCGTATCCTCTAGGCAAACAGCCTCTGTGCAAACAGCCTCCATCAGGCAGAGAGAGTGAGAGAGACATAGAAAAGCAAACAATCAAGCACCGCGCGGGAAGCATATCTTATATCATTGAGGAGTTTTAGTTAATATGTAATACATGCTCTGATTGGGTAGGTTTTAAGCCATCCGCCAATAGCGTCCCTTGTATGAAATCAACTGGGCAAACAAACTGAGGAAGCATGTACCATAAATTAAAAGACCCATTGTCCGCAGAAATCCGCAAACCAGCGAAAAATCCGTGATATATATTTAGATATGCTTACATTTAAAATCCGCGATATAGCGAGGGATTACTGTATTCTGCAAACTATCCATTTTATTAATATGGGATTAAACATCTATTCATGACACCACATTAAACCAAATAAAAAGGAATTTAAAATAAGCAGTGCTCATGGTCCCAACCCAGCAAGACGTTACTGCAATTTGGAATCATACACAAAAATAACAAATTTGCGACTCATGAGAGCAGGGAAATTGATAGAGAGGTACGGTAGATGATGGAGGTGACATTTGCATTTCATCCTGCATTGATGAAAGAGTCAACATTTTAACAACAGAGAAAAAATTGCTTTTACCTTAATCCATTAAACAAATATACCCAGGTATATATAAAATTTAAATTACTCCTCATGTATTTAATGCAACAAAATCACACATTATGGCCAAAGGACATTTTACACAAGTCAGTGAAATGATACTATGGACTCACAGAGCCAGAGACTGGTAAAAAAAAAAAGATATTCAGCTAGTCATAGCCATCTCTATCTTGTTGAAAGATATCATTATTCTGATTTATCTCCAGATTCTCAAGAGTATGAGAGATTCAAAGACATCCTGGCCATCTATCTGTATCATTCATTTAGATTCAGAGTGTGTTATTGTGAAAATGAACATTGTGCGATGCTTTCACTTCCTCTTCCTGTTAAGTACTGATCTATTGTTAGGCCACATCCATCAAACGTCTTATGGCACGATAAGGTCTTCTATTAACCATTCCATCCTGATTCACAGCAAGTCAGAGGGTTTTCCTGCCAGATCTTGACCTACACACTCCTCTGTCTGGCATAGACTCTCCTTTATGGCTACCATTGAAATTAAAGAGTGCATCCCTGAATTTTCTTCCTAATCTCTCTTTCTTTACCCAACTGCCCATTTTGAAAGCTAGCAAACTGAAGATCCTTTGTTCCAAGTGAAACTGATGCAGATGTAAGGTGAGTAAAAAAAAGTTTTACACACATACTGGCCAAATCAGGATTTGAACCATCCGTCCTTACCACTATGTGCCATCTAAGCCAAAACAAATTTAATTCCTTTTTATCTCTTACGAAAGTATCCTAGTGATCAGAAAAACCCGAATGCCAAACGCATTCAAATGCCTTCAATTTGGTTAGCTTTTAAGCACAGTAACAGGGCCTTCACAAAAATTACCCACAGAATGTCTTTAAATGTGCAATCTTCTAAACTATTTTAACTTGTTACATTGTTTTATTTGAGACTTATTTTATAAACATCAAGATAGTAAGGAACATCATCGTGAAGAACTGCCTGTATCTTTAACATGCAGCCCCAATATTTACTCTCACTCATTTCTTACTTGTGCACTTCTTAATTCCAGATCCTTTCCTCAGGGCATGCCGACTCAATTTGCAGTGAAAGTTATCCTCCCAGAACTCAGCAAACCATATGTTCCGTCTGTTATTGTCCAGTGTGCGGCTCACAAAGTAGCGATCAAACCCTGCGCAGATGGAAAATTGTGTTAGTCTGAGAAAGTCTCTTGCCAATGAGTAGCACCCTGCACACAGACAGGCAGATGCTACTCTCTGATCAACAATACACTCCTGAGGAAGAAACTCAAATACAAAATTTGCACTTTAGCTCCTGAATTGTCAGGTCAGTCCTTGGAGGGCTGTAGTGGCAGGAAGTTTTAATTATTTATGTGTCTTATTATAGGACAGTCTGCTGTTAATTCCCCTAAAGACATTCTGACCTTCACTCACGTCCCCCATGAGGACACTAGATTCTCAGGTAGTTGTTGTCAAAGGACGTGGCCCTCACCTTAATAGCCTGTAGTTAGACATTAGCTTTCTCCAATATCTGTTAACGTCAGCTAAATCACTTTCAGTAGGCCATTGAACTTTGTAAAAGTCTCCTAGGAGGACACTGAACTTAGCTGCAGTGACACCCAAAAGATCACTCTACTGTGACAGAACATTGATATTTCCCTAGACTAATTCTGGTGGGCTGTATCTGCTAGGAGGATCCTTGCTTTCCAGGTAGCTGTTTTCAAAGAGCAGTGATATCTTTCTCTGTGTCACTAGCCTACTCCAACATCTCTGGAACTAAGACAAATACCTTCTACTAGGCAACTGGACTTTGTAAAAGTCCTACTGGAGGACACTGAAATGAACAGTAGCACTGCCCCATAGGCCACTCTGCTGTTACGGGACACTGACATTTGCCTAGACATATTCTGGTGGCTAACATCTGCTAGGAGGACCCTGGTTAGTCTAATGGCTATTTTCACAGAACATTGATATTCTGTTCTGTGTCACCGGCCATCTCATATGTCTGTAGATTAAGCAGAATACCTTTTGGTAGGCCACTGAACTTTGTAAAAGTCTTCAAAGAGGATATTAAACAAAACTGTATTGTCACCCAACAGGCCCCTCTGCACTAACAGCACACTAAATTCTCCTAAGCATGTTTGGTGGAAATGGACCTTCACTTGTGTTTCCCTAGAGGATATTAGGTAACTGGCCGTGTTAATTAATATCTGAATGTTCCTGTTCTATTTCTGATTTGGGTTCATTACCATTGACATGTTATCATCTCTTTTCTTCACTAGAGGCTCTTTGTGGTGCCCTGCTCTTTATTTTTTGCAGGAACTCTACATTTAAATTCTTCTGCAGCAAGTGTAACTATCCTGTCTGTGTTAGTTACATGCCAGACACAGTTCAAAGATGCTAGATGACCTCTATTTCACTGGACCGCCTGCTCTCCCACAAGGTTGATTTGCTTATATGCCCTCCATTTTCAGTAAAAGGAGAAGCTTGGCTGTGATAGTTTCAAATGTTTAAAGTGCCAGCTTACCTCTGACTGACATCCTCTTGGGCAAGATGGTAACTGCTCCATCTGCCACCACTTCCTGGTGTAGCACTGGGGATATTTTGGAACCCCAGCTATCCGACCCGACCCAGAGAAAATGGCCTGTCTGATTCGCCTTTTTTGGCTGCTTCCAGGAGTCTCCTGTGAAAACAAAGCACTTGCAAGTGATAAGCAGTTAAAGACTGGAGGCGTTTAGCCATTTTTTTTAAATTATGGTCCATCCTCAGGTGTTTTGCTTCTGGCCAAGAACCAAAAAACAAAGCCAAATTCCCCATAGCGGCTCCAGCTGCTTACAAAAATACAGGACAAGTTTCCAGCCAGTTATACACAAAGTCTGTTACTCTCCTACAGACTAACCTGATTCTCTTACAGTTATTTCACCAGCTGCAGAGTCACAATTAAAATTGTTTAAGGTGGCCTGGTATTAAAGGACAAAAGCAGGCTGAGAACTGAGAGAGTGAGTGCACATTCAAAAAAAAGAAAAGCATTCCCCATAAAATAGCTGCCACGTAAAATTTCTGTTGCTGCAGTGACAGGTGCAATGCACTAGGCCCACATGCCCCTGCTGCATTAACATGTTGCTGATCCCTCCGAGGTAATTGAGCTAATTAACAGACGCCAGGAGCTGAGTTATGAGCTAGCTTCCCTCCCTGCTGTTTACCCAGGCTACATGCCTAATTAGATCTCATGTGCAGCAAGGATCGAGCTGCACAAGGTCTAGTCTAGCATGCCGAAGGTGAGTGCAGCATGGAATACTGATCAGCCTTCGCTGCAATGACAAGTGTCAGGAAAAAAATGGGGATATGATGGAAAAGAGGGGATATTCTTCTCCATGTAGAAGACAGATAGTGAGTCATCCCTCAAGTTTCATGTTGCGTTGGAAATATTTTCAACAAAGCTATGAAAGGGAAGCTTGAAGAAAATAAGAAGCCAGAAATAGTTACATTAAAAAAAGTTAGGGGCAGATGCTCTATGAGAAGATACAGTTAGGTCCATAAATATTTGGACAGAGACAACTTTTTTCTAATTTTGTGTTAAAAAAAATGCTTTAGTTGCCTCACATTTTTATGCAATTGTTTTGTTCACCCCACTGAATTAAAGCTGAAACTCTGCACTTCAACTGCATCTGAGCTGTTTCATTTAAAATTCATTGTGGTAATGTACAGAACCTAAATTAGAAAAAAGTTGTCTCTGTCCAAATATTTATGGACCTAACGGTATGTAGGATTTCAAATTGGAGGAGGCTGATCAGTTCACACTACTTATTTAGTTTAATATGAAGTTTTTCTAAAGGGCCCGAGAGTTCCCTTTTCAATACCATTGTTGGGTATGTAGCATAGATTTGATAACAATCTGGTGGGTTTTCCTTTGGTATAAGTTTCCTATTCGATGTCCTCAAGTAACAACATCGCTGCTGAAATTTTTGATACAAAATCATCTTATGAATTTAATAAATGAAGCATTAAACTCAAGCTGTAGCTCTCTTTCGTAGTAATGTACCTCTGTGCTCTGTTACTTCTTTTTGCAGTTCTCTGCCATGTCTTGGCTTCCCTGCCATTTTCGTTTCCTGAAAAGAGTCCTCTACTAGTCTTCTAGTTGTACTAACATTCATGTTCAACTGAGCAAAGAATAAAGGTATTTTTGACATGAAAATTCTGCTGGGGACATACTTTTTTTTTGCATGTGCAGACTTCTCTAATGTTAACATTACTTAAGTAATAACATCTGTCTCTCTTTAGCTAATTGCTAGTGGAGATGTTGAATCAGTCAAACAATGGGATCCTGGTGCTTGGTCTGTCTCGATTAGTATCAGATCATTGTGATATCCTGTAATATTGTCATTTTTGTAAAAATACAGTAGAACAGATTTGAATGCTAAGTTAAGTGAGAGCCTCACAAGCACTTGTTGCTCAAGAAATGTATTGGCTAAGACATGCCTAAATTGAAACAACAGCAGCTCAAGTTAAGAATCTAACGGCTCTGAGGTGAAAAAGGACAAGCAATAATAGCATGGAAAAAACACCCAGACGATACATACTTCACAAATTAAGCAGAAGACTCTGGGGCTGTTCAGCATTAGCACAGACCATCATTTGATGAGTTGTTGCCTAGACAGTGAGATGCCGGCAAAAAATTGAATAAAATGATTTTCCACATTTTAGGTATTTCTGCAACAGGATTCTACATTTCATTGAAACTTCTTGTCCAAGAAGTGGAAAGAGTTCATATAGGCAGCCTATCGGGTGCTCCTAATTAGTGGTGGGTGAAGAACAAGATAAAATTCAGCCCCATTCTATCTTGTGCTAGATGACTCTTGATATTGACTGCTGTCTATTTTTTTTTTATTATTGTGGCTAGGGGAACAACTGGTACTGGAGCTTTTGTGGTTGTTCTGCATAGCATTGACTGGGGAAATCAGAAACTGGCAGTGCAAACATGCAAATAAAAAAGGAAGGTCTTTATTTGAATGCAGAGAATAAGGAAATCTAGCCTTTAAGCCCTAACACTAAAGTTGAAAGTTGAGGTTGTACATGGACATACTGTAGATACCCAAAGATACAGAAAATGCTGCCAGGCCAATTGATCCAGTCCATCAGCCTGAAATAGGATGGCAACATCAAGCATAAAGATAATTGCACATACCACAGAAAGCAATAATTCCTAAATAGAAAATTACATTGAATATACAATAGAAAATTGAAAAAATAAATTGCTTAAGAAGACAAAGGTGAGTGTTGTCACAAACATTTTAATGAAAAGTTAAATTAAAAAGGGAAGACTATTATTATTTTGCACACCACGTGGTGAGACTTTGTCCTAATGGCCCTTAATGCAGAAATGCCCCTGGTAAAGAAGTGAGTGAATAAGAGATAATAACATAATTAGAGTTGGATTTTGTCTCTAAAAAGTTAGAAATCTCTGAAAAGTTGTTTGGTGCATACACCATTGTATACATTATAAATCAACCCTACCACTTGGAGCAGACAGGCCCTTCTGTGTATTGTGTATTAAAGTCTCCAAAAAGGAGATAAATGTTAACAGATGGGCCTTTTCAATCTCCAAACTCATCTCATGTAAGAAGGACAATTACTCTTAATAAGTCATAATAAGAAACAAGATAGTGTTCCTCTAGAAATTGAAAATCATATTGAGACGATCCTGTTATCCATTTACACAATGTCAATTTGCACTGTACTGAAACTAGTGAACAGGTGGACTAGCCAGGTTTACTTCTTCAGCACATCTATTGAGTAGTAGTGTCACTATCCTTCATCAAGAAGTGTGATTCTAAAAGAAATACTTTTTGTAGAGATGAAGGTAATTGTGCCCCTTCCACCAAAGATAAGGTTCCATCTCTAATGTCCCATTAGTCAGTTTTCAATATTTTGATCTTCCTAAAGAACAGACTTTGTGGACTTTGAAGTTGATCCTCACCCTTCATCTTTGACATGGTGAGCCAATAATGTAGCATTTTATGGATTTGTTGGCTGGAATCTGATTGCTTACATGAGTCTTCGAGCTACTAGGCACTACCTGAAAGCTTGACTCCACGTTTGTTACCCTGTATGCCTTGTCTGAGGGAGGTTTATCTAATTAAAATAAGAACTATCATGGACATGCCTTTGCTTGGCTCATTCCTGTAGGTTAGTTTCCTAATGACAAATCTGCCAGGAGCTCAAAATTCCCACTAAGCCATCTCTAATGAGACACCTTACAAATCTCACTATTATAAAAGGAAATTTTTAATGAGATAATTTTAAGTCCTGCGAGATGAGACTTTGGCCATGAGATTCTTTCAAGTCATGCCCACCTCTCAACCATATTCAACCACGCATATGGACCTCTCACCTCTCATTTATGTGAATGCTTTTGACAGACACAGTTCCTGCTCTCTTAGTTTTTATAAATTTTTATGTTTTCCCCACTTTGTTCCCAATAAAAGAAGACTTATTATGTCCAAATCTTATTGAAGAATTTCATCCCAAAGGGTTATCAACAAAAGAAATGAGTACACGGGCAATAACACAGAGAAACAATGAAGTCAAACGAATTAAAGTGAAAATTGTCAATCGGTTAAACGGCAAATTGGTTAAATGCATATTAATAGACTATGCTGAAAAAGTTGGTGGTGATCATGTGGAAGATGAAAACATCAACTTACAATATCCCAAAGAATATCTACAACCGTTAACACAGTACTGTCTTCCATTGCCCAAATTACTGTTGAAAGAAGGATGTATCCAAGAAAGGTAATGTAGTACATCTCCCGTGGATAACATTAGACACCAAAGGAGATCTTGATATGCCATTCATATTAAAACGTTAACAGTTTCCCATTAGAATAGCTTTTGCAAAGACAATTAACAAATCACAGAGACAAACATTCCAAAAAGTCGGTTTATTTATTAGAGAGAAAGAAATGAAATTCACTCATGGGCAGTAATATGTTGCATTGTCACGATGCATGTTCAAACACAGAATCAAAATTCAATGTGATATTGACGAAAATTGAATTCAAAACATGTTTTTACTGACGTTTTACAGTAAAAGTGCAAGTTTAAAAAGTATTTGCGTGTTAATTTCAAATCCAAACAGAACGAAATTGTATAATGCAACAAATAACTCTAACGCAACATGAAACATAATTTATTTTCAACTTATTACATTTTACTATTTTTTTAATAAGGTTAATTACTTGCTGTAATGTAAAATAGTTCTATTATGCATATGTAACAATTCCCATGAAAATAACAATCTGTTTAAATTGCACATCCACATCACTATATGTGAGTGGCTGAACCGCAAAGTAGCTAGCGTGTACCGCCAGCCCAGGGGTTGGCGAGTGAAGCAAGCAAGGGACAAACCCCCCCTAATACCCTGTTAAAGGTATTTCATCCTAGTGTATAAACTTTAAAATGAAGAGGCTTTAATTTTTATTCTAAAATACACTGTCATATGAACTAAAAAGGCAAAATGTAATTTTGAGAACTTGATGGATTGATACAGAAAATTAAATGAAGTAAAGAAGTATGGAACACCAAATAATGAAGCTAGCTTATCTACTCTTTGTTCACAGCTTGAAGCAAAGAATCAAGGAGAGCCATTGGAGAACAGACAAAGTGAATCAACTAATTAGGAGTGAAAAAATGCAGAATTCTTTCAATGATTTTAGGCCTAGAAAATAAGACACTTTAGTTGTCAATTAAACTAACATACATGACTTTAAGATGTCAAGAGAAAACCAGAAAACCTGGAGAAACTCCAAATAGACATTGATTGCACTAGGGTTCAAACGCAGTCTCTTGGGTTACACTATTTCACTCTGCTACCTACCCTGTTTATATTTCCATAAATTATTTTAGTGAAGACATTATTACATTTCAGTCATAAAAAATAACCAGGCTTCTTTTGACTTTGCTAATGTGGCCCATTACAGTGTGAATTTAGGTAGGATAAACAGAGCCAGCTTCATCTAAGTGAAGATCACCATCCCTCAGTATTACAAAAAGTGATTAAGGGAGCCATTCCCTCTTACCTAATATCATCCTCATTGGCAAACAAAATGACAACCCTGGCATTGGGATTTTCCATCAAGCGCCGGATGATCTTGTCATATTCTCCAGCTTTGGGCTCCCGTGGGATTTTAACTGACTGTGCCACACACACTGCACCTGGAAGGAAAGAGAAGGAAATTTAAATATTATAGACTGACAAACACAGTGGGACAAAAATTACATAAAAGAAACATAAATCTTTCAGTTTTATTGACTAAATGTTCTACCAAGTGCCTGGTGCCAGTGCTCACTATCTGTAGTATCTTTATCAGTTATATCTTAGACTGAAATTTACTTCAGATATAAAGCCTATTTTTCAGTTACTCATTAGTTCCATCTTCCTGTGGAGCTTGTTTTGGACTTCTAAAATGCATTTGATACAGTCCTGCACTTGAAATTCATTTTTTAAATCAGAAGATATTGGCATCAGGAATTTATAAATCTGAATTTCAGTTTAGTTAATCAACATTTGATAAAGAGCACAAATAAAAGATTAATGCTTCACATAGAGTGAGGTAATCAATGTAATCCCTCAGGGGTATGTCTTTGGACTGTTACTCTTTCTAAGTTACATTAATAACGTTGTCTCAAATATAATTACAAAGCTTGTGAAATTCACACATGACACCAAAACTGAAGGAACAGCAAATAATTTGGAGGAAGTGAAAACAATTAAAAAATATCTGCATAATCACCAAAATTGGATGAACACTTGGAAAATGCAGTTTCAATGTAGAAAAGAACAAAATTCTATACACGGGCAAAAGGGGTGTTATGTACAAATATAAAATGGATGATACCAACCTACATAAACTGGGATTGATTTATTTTCTGTAGGATGATTTTTTTCTGTTAACTTTTATTGACTCAAATTGTGGCAAGCATGCCACTGAAAAATATATGAACACTCTATACATGACCATTTTGAAGCATATGATGCTGTTAAAAGTATAAACTGGTAAATCATACTGTTAACAATAGGTGTTGGACTGCTGATCCTTTCTTTTGACAGCTCAGAATCCTCAATTGACAATGCAGAGTCATCAACAATACAAAAAACATCTTCAGCAAAGGGTTATTTGTTTTTACGAGAGTGACTGTCGGTATTTGTTACTTTTATGGAAAATGTCTGTCCTTTCATCCTCCCCTTTGTTTTTCAAATCTCTCATTTTCACCTCAACATTTTGGATTATTTTTGTTTTATTTATTTATTTATTTTTTGTTCTCAGTTTGATTTTTGGAATCCTTATTTTCATTTTTATTTTTGAACTCTTTGATTTTATAGTTAGTGATTTGAATTTCATTTTTATATACATTAAGTATCCTTTGGGCAAGGTGTTTTTTTTTCGCAGGTTTTGTCTTCCTTTTAAGGGTGAATTCACATGTTTCAATACAGGTCAAAACAAGCTGACCTCTTAATCCCTTTACTGGCATCACTGCACTGACTACCAGGTTGTTTTAGATCCCTCTACAGGACACCATTGAAAACTTGATTGGTGCTGATTGTGATTAGATTGATCAATATAGCAGACTTATTAGAGAAAAGCATCAAGAAACCATTACAAGTTGATAAGTAGTTCTGATGAAGTAATCAAAGGCGGTTTCTTTCAAGCATTTTCCAGGAGATAAAAAAAGCTCTAAGTCAATCTCTGCAGCCTAGAGATTACTTAACAATGTTCTGGTAAAATTAGTAAATAATTTGCTTAGAATTACCCTGAATACCAGCAATGTTCAGTTCTTTGTTGTAGCATACAGTATAAGCACTTTCAGCAAAATCAATCCGAAATGTATTTCCTACTTTTGTTCAACTGTCATGGAACAACTTTAAACAACTTTTAAATGAATGCAGTTTGACCTACAAACTTTGATGTAAAAGAAACATACACAGGTAGCGTGAAATGACCCGAGGAGAGCCTGCCCTAGCTCTAAAGCCTAACTGTACCATTTCAGCTTCTCTGCTGGTATCTTCTTTAAAGTAGGCATACTCCTGAAAGGAAATGTGGCCTGTGGAAGATGAATGTTCTCTTCGTGCCCTTGTACTAATTCATGTCTGAGAAGTAAGCTTTACAAAACCATGTAATAGCATGCTTTGTTTTAGCAAACAGAAAAATGTTTGTGCAAAGGACTCAAGGTCTGAGCATTCCACACATGAGTCTGCCTTATCACGTTTTCCCTTAGCTTGCATCTGAACGCCATAACAAAAGGAGCCAAGAAATCAAGTTGAACAAGGGGCGTTGAAGGGGCTAAAGGTTTGTGTATAATAAATGTGTTGACCGTTGCATTTTATAATGATATTAAATCACGTGTTCTAGGGGTATAAAACTGGACCCCACCCAACAGACGGGGTTCAGAAGAGCCCTGACGCTGTCATGTATATTTGATTGTCTGCTTTTCTGAAACTCTTCTCACCGTGACTCTGAAAATAAAGCTGCTTTATAACCGCACCTGCTGTCGGGTCTGAGATTTCGTCCACAGGCCTGAAAGACAATGATGTAAATATGTGCTGAGCCTATCTCCGCAAGTAACTTATTGCATGATGCTAACTTTTCAGTGCTCCCTGGGATCTGCGAGGATACAGAAACAGCTCTACTCATAAAACAGTCTGGTAAAGCTTACTCACTATGTAACGGAACATTCATCCATCCATCCATTTTCTACTTGCTCATCCAATTTAATTATGAGCTTTGTGGACAATGCAAAAACCAATCCTGGATGGTGTGCTCATCTATTATGGGTAACATTCATGCAAACACCAATGCTCACTTATACAATAGAGAACTGCCAATCAAAATAACTTCCACGTGTTTGGAATGTGGGAAAAAAACTGACCATCTGGAGAAAAACCCATGAAGACATAAAGGGAACATGCAAACTCCACGTTGATACAGTATTAAAGCCTGGACTTTGGAGATAAAAGTTATTGGAAAAAAGGGGTAAAGACAATAAAGCTTCATTGTATTCAGTTTGTTACATTTTCTTTACGATTCTGACATTAAAAATTGCACTTTATTTTGTGTAATCAAGTAAACTGGCCTGCAAAATATTCTGAAATGAAACCCCAATAAGCAAGATACAGCACAGAATAAAATCTGACTGGTTGATAATTTGGGAAGAGTCACTGCCTTATGACTTCAGGGACCCAGGTTCAGATGCTGGCATACTCATTATCTATGGGTAGTTTGTCTTGAAGGAGGGCAGAGCCTGCTTACTGAAGCTTATCTTCTGCTAGACCTTGCCACAGCTTGTTAAACTCCCGATACTGTAAATTTACATGCATCCTTTTTCTAACTCCCTTAATTTATTTTAGGATTATGGGTTGTCGCACACGTGCGCTTGGGAAGCAGTCAATGAGCTTGACTAAGTGTATTGTTATGCTGGACCAGGGTTGACAGTGTGCACTAATGCCTGTTTTCCTTCCTCTGCAGATTCCCAGAAGGAAAATCCATCTAACACCACTTCCGGTTTCTCTACATAAGTTACTTCCGGTTCTGCCTCCAGAGACCTCCCATCTACTCCCAGTCCTGTAGCTCAGGAGATCCACCTCTTCCTCTCTACTCACTATACATTCGCCACCTTTCTCTTGTTGAATAAGCTGTCTTAAGACTCGGCCCTTTGAGACTACTCACTTAGTGTTTTCCTTGCATTTAAAAGTTCCACAAAAGTATACAGGGTGGATCCCCAAACCCTCTTCCTGTCTCTGTTGTGTTCGTTTACAAGGGTCAACAGCACATTTTACCATTTGGTACAAGGAGGGAACCAAACTTGATTGGGACACTAGTTCAGTACAAAGCAAAAAAAAAAAAAAAAAGTTTACGTTACAAAATAATAACTTAAAAAAAACTACTGAGATAGTGGATATCCTGGATGAAGATCAGAGTTGGTGCCAGTAAAGTCACAAAGAGTATCATAGTAAGGCTTTGAGATGTGTCAAGATGGATTATCTGAAGGCTTATACAACAGAAACAACAGTTCTAGAGTGTTGGCTCTCAAAGCTTTGTAAATTAATTTAAATGTGAAAGTCACTTTTTATTAGACAAAAAGAGAGAGAAGATTAGAGAGGAGGTGGAGCTGCGGGAAGTTCTGTTCTGGTATCCTGAAGCAGGTATCAGAATTCCCTTATTGAATCAGTTGTGTCCATCATTTAGCAATATGGGGTGGTAGATTTCATAAATTTCCCCCTATGATCATAAAAGTCTACCTAATCCAGCATTAGCAATCTGCTGGGCAATGAGAACAGCACAAGTGAAAAAATAATGTTTGTTTTGCTTAAAAATCTAAAACTTAACCAGCATATTTTATTTTAGCAAAAAGGAAGCAGCTGACCATAACTCTTCAACAAGTCCATATAACAGAATGTGACATAAAAGCTTATCAGCAAGAAATTGGTAATCTTTCCATCTGGGGATCTAGCTGAATATTTTGTCATTCTACATGTTGCCCCTTCCTTTCAAACACAAACTGCTAGAAACTCTGAAACAAACCAAAATGCAGAACATTTAACTTCTAACCCACAGGAAGCGATTTGCCCTCAACAATTCCCTGACTTGGAAATTTCAGCCGAGTAGGGTAAGTTAAGCAGGGATCCATCTTTAAAAAGTCAGAAAGAAATAAGATGGAAGGCCTGGAGAAACTCCCAAAGACCCTTTTAAAATGTCGTTTATAGGATTTGTTAATGCTGTCTCAGAAAAATATGATGCTTTCAAAGAAAAATGCAGCCTCTAGTTTTTTAAAAGCCATCGCTGTATGATTAAAAATGCACCGAGACTGTATTTCAAAGATCTCTGAAGCCTTTCTTTAACATTTCTTAACAGCTTCAGACAAAGGAGTGCTGAAATGGATTGGACCATTAATTTGGTTTATAGGCCTGCTATTGGGGTGCAAAAATTTTTTGTTACTTTTTTTATTATTTGGAAACTGTGCCAAAGTTTAAATGGAAAGAGAAAAAGTCTAGAATGTGCAGGGAAGGCTGCACATCTTTCATCAATGGCTGTGTCACGGATTTAGTTTTGTTGTTAATAATCCATTTTTTAGCCAATTCAACTTTTTTTTTGCTGTTATAATGGAAGGCAGGAATGGAGTGACTTTCTGACATGGATGGATGGATCTTTGCTTGGCCAAAAGGCCCATATAATAGACATCCTTACCGGGTGGCTAGGATGGATGCTGACATGGAACAAATGGAAAAAGCTGTTTATCAGGGCTGGGTATTCCCCCAATGCTCCTTTTGGAAGATCACCCATATGCACATGCATAGGGCAACCTGGGAATTGTAGTTCCAGAAGGCAGCACTGCTGGGTGCCATAGGTGCCACCAAAGGATGACGCCGAACATGGATGTCCTTATTATGAGGGGGCTCCATTTGACACCGAAGTGCTTCCTTAGATCAGTGTCATAATGCTGGCAGTACTCCTGTTTCAGGCATAAAAGAAGTCAGGGAGGCCCATTTATACTCGGATGCAGACAGCTGTAGACAAGGTTGCACACAAAGGATGTGCACCTCCTGTTTATAGTTCAAGCATTCAGTACATGGCACTGCACAATACTGCACTGTTGCAAAATCCCCCGGCATTTCTCTCAAAGTTTTTTCTTTGCCTTTATATATCCATCTTGCAGATTTTTCCATTTCTGCCTCCACAAGTTTTCATCTTTGTCCAGGGACAGGGCTGTTTCTCACCATGAATCTGTGAACATTTGTCTATCATTGGATTGTGTAGGTGCAGGTAGCGACACTTCACACAACTGTTTCTCCAATGAGTGCCTGTTTCTGATCTTAGGCATGTGCTATAGATGCACTTAAAGACACACGGTTAGAAAATTCTGGAGGCACACAATCACTGATTTGAGGATCCATGCAACATTACTGATTAGAAAATTTATATCACATGCATCATAGCCGACCCTTGCATTGACACAACCCTATTTAGTATAAGCAGACCTTAACTTAGGGAGATGGAGTTGGGAAAGGAGGAGGACAACCCTCACATGGGAGAAGTGGACGAAGAAAATAAAAGGTAATAGAAGAGATTGCATTGTTTATTGTTAGAAGAAGATGAAGTCATTTGAACCTGGGACTGTGGTGGTGTGGTTGCTTTGGAAGCTCTGAGATGCCCCCCTGTGGCCACACTGTACATAAAATTACTTCCCAGTAAACATAATACCAAATAGGAATTGTACAATACAAGTGTTTCTGTATTTTCTACTACTGAGCAGAGCAGAGAATGACCACAGAGTGAGAATGAGCCTTGAGCCTTGGGTACTACAGCCCTTTTCCTCAGTCACTAGGGCAAGCTGGCTATATGGTGCGTGCCTTTTTCAGACCGCAAAATGGAAAATGTAGGGAATGTTGAATTTTGGGTCATTGGGTGAATCACAGAGTGAGACACAGAGCTACAAAGTGGAATTAGTTCACTTAGGCTTCAGGAGTCTGCTTCTCTAATTGCAGGATAATGTCAAGCTGGAGCCTCTCCTTCAAGGCAGGACTACAATGGCTGACATTCCAAAGTGGGCTGCACTAATACCAGGCCAATTTAAATTTGCTGTTTACAATAACTTGCATGTCTTTGGGATGTGAATATAAACCAGTGTACCAGAAGTAAAACATGGACATGGGGAGAATATGCAACTCTACACAGATGGTGGTCAGCCCAAGGAGTGACTTTGTTCATTCATTACAAGGATAAAATAATAAAGGAGTGTAGGAAATAATGTAGCTATGGTCAGATACACTAGACGCAGTGTTACTCATCAATACATTGGATATAAAATATTAAAACTAAGAATGTCAAAGTAATGACTCACAAAGCAATTATAAAACAGAGGACAAAGAGTGACTAACTGAAAGTTCATCCTTACATTCAATATGCGGCACTATGCTGGAATTATTCCTGAATCCTGAAATTATTAGTAAAGGCTATCGTAAGAGATGAATATTATCAACCATGGAAAAGCTCTGAAAATGTGAAAAAGATTAAGAGAATATTAAAATGAACATATGAATGTATGGATGGACTGATGCATTTTGAAGACATTTATTTTTGTTTCTGTTTTATTTCTTTTAGTTTTAGAGTTTGGGTAACAGAAAGTAGAGACATTACAGCCTTCCTCAACACCTCCATTTACTTCCACTGCAAGTGCTATCCTTGGCACACAAAACTCCCTAGAAACAGTTTTTGTATATTTTCATTTAGAATAGCTTAATAACGTATTTTCTTTCCTGGACCCTGTACTTTTTATTTTAATTTTTTTTTATTAATCATGTATGCATTAAACATTAGCAGGGTGGATATTTTATTTGGCAAGAAAAAACAGACTCCTGCCAAAATCTTATTTCTGTTTGTTGAGAAGTAATCAATATGCTGTGTTGGCAAGAAGAGATATTATTTATTTTATCTTTTCTTTCATTATCAAATATTATTTTTAATAGACTATGTGTATATCATCAACAATATACCACACAGCACTTACACCACTGGGAAGATCGAACCAGTAGAAATATTTTGGTTGCTTCAGTGTACTTGTCAGGTAAGCTGATCACTTTACACCGTAGCCAGCTAAAGCTTTTAATAATAATTCCCGCTGTAGCTGACGGCCAGGCTCCCCTACCTGGCTGGGACATCTAGAGACTGGAAGGACTGAGGAGAGAGCAAGCATAGAGCATTACCTCCCACAGATTACTACATGGCAGCTCCCCTTTGTTGCTTTGGCAGCATGGAATCCTACAGGGTATGCTGGGAGTTGGAGTTTGTTGATTCAACCCTGTTGGGAGTGTCACCATGGGGTACTGCAGGGAGCCAGAGTTAGGTGGAAGGTGGATGAAGCCTTTAAAGAGGAAGAGGCAGTGGAAGACTGACCAAGAGGAAGAAGGGAGAAAAGAGTTATTGTGTGCTTATTGTACTTGTGGCTGTGGTGGAAAACACTTGATTCAAAGAGTTTCCCACAATTAAAGTATATTTGTGTCTTTTAACTTGAGCCCATGCCTGTTTGTGTTGAGTGTTTGGGGAGCTGGAATGCCCCCCTTGGGTCCACACTGCATATTACATATAACATAACCATTCTTAAACCAACTTAGTTGGGTTTGAACCCCAGGCGCTGAAGGACAGGATATCCTTAAAGTATTGGGTACAAGGCAGGAACCAACCATAGATAGGATAACAAACAGTGTAATTTAACTTGGGCTTAGTGAGACTGTGGAAGAGCAATTGCAGGAAACAGCACTAAACAGCACTAAAACAGCACTAATGGCTGTGCTGCCCTTTATGTTACACGGGGACACTACAGGCTGGTCCAGATCTAATTATGCAGATCCAGATCGTCTGGATAACTTTGATTTATGCGGAGACGATTCCAGTTCAGGTAGGAAGGTGATTCTTCATGTCGTCAGTTCACACACTTCTCGATGGTCCGGGATTTTTCGGGTAATTTTCTATGTAATAAACTTAATAAGTTATAGCATAATTAAAATTGCATAATTAGATTTGGACCACCCTATACAATGTTTCAGTGTTACTAGATGGCTATCAATGATTCTTCTTGTATCTAAGTTTATACTTTAAAAATAATTTTAAAAATTGTGTTTCCTTATAAATTGATCATTTAATATAGCATTTTGATTATATTTTTGTGCATTAACAGACATTCATTAGATTTTTTAAAACCAATCACACTTACACCCATGTTTTACTGCAGCACTATGAGTTTTAGTTATTTAGCAAGTATTTATATTTACATTTACTTATTTGGCTGGCGCCTTTATCCAAGATGACTCATAACATTTGAAAATCAATTAGTTGTGTTTCTTTTGTTTTTCCAGCTAGGCCACAGGAAGGAGAAGTGACTACCATGGTCACACAGTGGCAGTAGCAGGATTTGAACATACAACCACGGGGTTTGGAGTCCAAAGCCTTTACAAGTATGCCACACTGCCTGCCTAATATTTTCCAGTAGTTGTCAAAGGCTTTCCTATGTCTTTTAGGAACCATTTGAACTGTGAGCATAAGAAAGTACTTGGTGATGGTGATGATGGCAGCATAGCCACTGCCTGCCTGTTGCTGGAGGCTCTAATGAAGTTCTATTAATAGAGTAGAGCCCGATTCTCTCAAATCCTCTCCAGTCTTTACTAGCTTGAATTATTATCTACAATAATGATTTTTCAGATCCATAGGGTTCAGTTAAATTAATATAGGGATGACTTAAATATTGATAAATTCGCTCTCACAGCAAGCTAAGCACATAAGTCATATGGCACTGATGGTCCTTAAGTATGTGCCACATTACTGTATCTTTGCATAATCTTCTTATATAATATGCTACCGTGGCTGTCCATTTCTCTGTCCAGGATTTTAAATCATCTGTAGCTCGCAAACCATTTGACCTCTTGACCTGAAATTTGGTACACATACACAATGTGACTTCTACTGTCTACTTTTGTGGTAGTTTTTATTAATCTTTTTATTTTTATTTTATTTTATTGTAGAATCAACTCTCGACAGTGGGCAGCAAGGTGGCAGTGTGGAGCATGCGTACGGGCGCCATTCTCATCCTTCCCACCTTCGCGGTCACTTGCCCTACCTCTTCATATCTTAAATCATTCTTGAGGCAGATTGAAGACTTAAGTGCCAGCTTAAGTGAAAAATTTAAGAAAATGTACTAAGTAATTGCAACACAAACAGTGACTTAATCAGTTTTAACATGAAAAGATGCCAACGGAAGAAGAGAAGAAGCAGGCTGCTAGGGTGGAGAAAAGAAGAGCTGCTCAGGAAGCAGCAAGAGCATGAACCCCTGAGCAAACGAATGCTAAACACAAAGAGAAAACTAGGAATGCTCAAGTCAAGTGTATTCACAGCACGTTATCGTGCAGTGTGCCATTGCTGGTAACATATAATCCCTTATGAACTCACATGTTTAAAAGCCATAATCTCAGTGTGAAATAACCACACATATAAGTTGGCACAGTGACACAATGGTAAGCATTGCTGCTCCCTGAATTGAGCATCCCAGGTTTATTTGTTCTTATACCAGGTTGTTTCTCCCATGCCTGAAAGGATTTTCCTCTGAGCACTTGGGTTTTTCTCCCACATATTCAAACAGGTGCAGGTTTGGGTAACTGACAGCTCTGAATGGCCTCTGCAGGTGTGTCAGTGATTCAGTTCCCTACCATTTTAAATTACATGAAACATGTTTGAGAATGTTATGTTATATATTTCTTACAGTATGTATCAGGCTAGGCTTACAAATAGAAATCCACTAAACAACAAAATCGATTCATTACAATAAAAAAGAATGTTTGGTCCCTTATTGACCACTTGACCCAAATAGTAAACACAATATACTGGGAAGCTGAAGACATTTGCTCAAGCCATTGTTTGATATTGTTTGCAGAGTAGAAGCCTCAGTGTGCAATGGTTCTTAATTGCCCCCTGCACACTTCAGAGTGCTCATGAACTAACTCAGACATCTACACTTCTTAGGCATAGTAAGTGAATTCCTTGCTTTCAGTCAATTTTCAACAGAATGGCAAAACAATTTATGAAAGGGCAAATTTCCATGAAACGTCTCAGTAGCACTCGCCTCCTCTCCACCTCACACTCCAATTTATCCTGATCTGTTTTCATGTTTTAGAGAAAGGTTTTGGTTACCTAAGCAATCAATGACTATTGTAATCATAAAATATGACGCTTTTCTGCACTAGTCATCGGTCATCCCTGCTCCATGTGCCAGATGTGAATGAGGAAAGTGGATTTGCCTTTCAGAAATCAGATAGCATGTCTCAAAAGGACACTGAGCAAAGAAATTGAAAGCAACAAAGTTCAAAAAGCCCAGTTTGCCCACTGGAATGTATTAAAAACACTTTCTTGATTCTCTTTTGTCGAGTAAGATTGGTCATGGACTACTGGCTACTAGTTTCCTTTATTGTACCCTAACAGTACAGAATGTAATTCCTGGCACAGAATCCTCTTTTTGCAGAACTATGAAAAATGTACACATACAGTAACCACTTTCATGAACACTTGGTGACATTGGAGAGTGAGTCTGTATGAAATAAAAGGACATTGTTGGAGCAATGTTTGATGTTATTGGTGTGTATACAGAGTATGGTGAAATTCTTACTTGCATGTCTAATTAACATGCAACATGTTTTATGTTACTACAATCCAAGTATTTTATGTTTATATTTATGAATATTTTATCTTAATGAAAAAAGAATACAAAATCATACAGTATGTAAACCCTTGTACATTGTCACGCTGATTTTAATTTATTTTGCAGTGTATTGATGTAAGATTTTGTAATAATAAGTAAAACTTATTCTCAGCATCGTAGCTAACGTGTTGGTGTTACAATTTTTTCATATAAAAAAATTGGATTTTTTTTTAATACAGTACATTCATAATCACAAAACTAATTTAATGAAGGTAAAGAATACATCAAATATAGCTGAGATTTAACTTATTTATTTATATACGTAAAATATTTAACCTTTAATTGATTGAAAAGAATTTCATTTGAAAGAGACTAATTGAAGATTTGGTCTTGTGAGTCTGTTATCATCCACTTGACGCTCAGAACATTTGGACAATCACTGAGAATTGCTGGAATCAATTTTGACGCAGCCTGTTTCTCACACAGCCAACTTTATGTGGCATCTTCAATGGTACGAAGTCCAAAGAACCTTTATATATTGGCTAAAGATGGATAAACTAAAAACAATGTATATAACAACGCACTTCAGTAGACAATGCAAGCATATTAGTGAGTCTTCATTGTTTGTTAATTTATTTTTAAAGTTGTGGGTTTTTTTAAATTATATTCTTCCCGAACAATTAAAAAAAAAAAACACTTTATTTTCCTCATGGGCAACGTCAGATATGGAGCTTCACACACGCCCCGTCCATTTTGCAATGCACGACGGGATTTGTAGTTTCGTTTTTCCAGGTAAAAGATGATTTTCTACTCCAGACTATGCAATATCTTCTTCTTCTTTCTTACTATATAAAAGCGGTCGGGATTGTCCTTCCGTCCCGTGAGTGGAAAGCGTAGTGGTATTCTGCTTATCACAGACTTACTACTTGCAGCTTGCGGTACGAAGCGACATGATGTGAGCAGAGTTCCCTTGCTTTTGTTTGCGATGCGCTAGAAAAATAGACAAAATTATGTCTCTGGAAATAATTAATGTTGATCGAGTACAAATGCCTCACCACGTAGTAAATATCAGGGGGTTTCAAAAGGGCGACCTCAATATAGAAAAAAAGTTTAAATTTCATCACAAAAATAACAGAAACTACGCGTATTAAAGTAATACCACTCAAATGCAATATAACCAAATTAATGAGTTTGTATAAAATATCAAATTGATCTACATATTGAATTGCCTTAAGAAGTGGTCGCCTTAAAAGGCGGGTGAGCCTAGTTGGATCATAAAACCTGAAATGTACCGTGAGATAAGTGCATTTTCTCAGACCTAACAACAAGTAGTGAGGGACCAGTAATAGGACTAATGGGTTACTCTCAGTGGCCGCTCAGTTCTATTATGTCACTCCCCCAACATAACAGATTTCAGTGACAGTGTTATTTATACAGACAGTCCAAACCTTTCTGATGGCAAATAAGGGGTTGGCTCACTTATAGGTAGTATACCTAATAAAGTGGCCATTGTATATTAAAGAGATATAATAGGGAATCAAAAAACCTAAGATGCTTGTTCAAATCAATTCCTTCATAGTTAAGCTTATTTCCACTCTGTTCAAGCATGTATATTAAGATTTGAAGATACCTAGAGTGATGGTACTAGGCAAATAATAATTATATTAATAATTATAATAAATGAGGATGGCCTGATGGTGGGGTGGTTAGTCCTGCTGCTGTTAGGAACAAACCAATTCTGTACCAATATACTATAATTGTGAATAATGTGAACAGGAGATTAAAAGAGCTGAAAAGATGAAGAAATTAGCTCAGAGTAAAGGAGAGATAGAGGTCAAAACCAGTAAAGATAACAAGATTAAAAAATTGGGCAAGTTTTGAGGCAAAGAAGGAGTCTAAGTCAAAAACCTGTACAGAGTTCAGTAAACAAACTAACCCAGAATAAAGCCATTGCCAAAGTAATTTTGAGCACACACAGCAACAATTTATTTTGAAATCCCCATAACTAGGATAACCAGAGGCTATGACGCCATCTTCATATATGCTGGCAAACATCACACATCACAACAGGTGGGAGTCACATGATCAAACGCAATTGATCAAGAGAGAACAAAAATGGCTTCCCAAATTAATTATGACCTCACCAAAATGGCAGCAACATAATGACTCTGTCGCAAAACTAAAAACAAGCAAGCAAACAACACCCAATCAAAAAACTAAAAATGACATACAAAATTGATACAAAACTGAAAATGAACAGAGAATCACATTCCAAATATTTGTCTGAGTGGAATTTCTTTCCAAGTATTTAGAATGTTCTCTTACCTCACAAAGACATACCTGTAAAGCTGATTGCCAATGCCAAATTGGATATGGGTTGCTGTGCGTTTGAGTATGACAATGGACTAGAGTCTTATTTGGAGCTGTTACTGCTTTATGTCCAGTGCTGAAATGTTAAAGTCCAGTCATACAACTCTGAATTGGCAGGTTTGAGAATGTTATGTGGTTTACATTAAAGATACCTTTCAATACATAAAGATGACTCTCATTTCCCTCAATATACAGTGTTCCAGTTAAAATATTAAGAATTGCTTTAACTAGTGAGTGAATGCTGTAGACATGTCTACCAAGTTATAATTTGGTCATTCCAACCTTGTGAAAGTTACAAATGTTACCCATATAACACATTTGGTATATAATGTTATTTGGATATAGATAGACCTTAACTTCAGGAGGAATTAATTTACCAAAATTACAGTAAATCATCAAGATCTGACTGATCAAGGGTGAACCAAGAATCACTTGACAAGCTGTGATTAATGTTCACAGCAGCACCAATTCATATAGACCTATAATACTCATTTAAACTTCAGAAAATGTTTTTAACTTTGAAAAGCAGCTGGAGGCCAATGCAGGTCAAAGAATATACTTCGAAACTGAAATATCTTTTTTACAATTTTAAGGTTAGTAGCTCCAATAATTCCCCAATAGCACCTGACTGTACCCCATACATACATCTATTTATTCCCTCAATATTAAGGTGACCATCTGTCCCCGTTTTCCGGGGATAGTCCCCTTTTTCGGACAACTGTCCCCACTCAGAAACATGTCCCCGTTTTGTCCCCGGTTAAAGGTTTTGTCCCCAGTTTCAGCTGGTTCACTTTTTTGAATGTATCTCATCACCACGATAATTTGAACTCGGCACGCGTGCACGGTGTTTTGACGGAGGCCATGCCTTACCACATCCTGCAACTTTGGCGAGAAATCACGTGATAAGCTTTCGCTTTGTACTCTGTAGTGTTTAGAGTCTCTACTCATGATCTGTATGTAAGTTTTACGCTCCTCTAGCCCCCCCCATGTCCCCGGATTGGCCCAAAAAATTCCTGTCACCTTACTCAATATATCCAGGGCTGCAGTGCTGTTCATTTTAGAGAACTCCAAATTATATAGAAAAATGAAATAGTTTTACTTTGTGGAAAACCACACATTCTACATCAAATGCATACTGTTCTAGCAAATGTACTTATAAGATGAAAAAATAGTGCATTAAAGAAATACCTTGGGGGATTTCACATTATAGCTTTTGTGAAACTCTCTCTCACAAGATGCTGAATGTGACATGACTATATGTTTTCTATTCTTTATTCCCAATATTCTTTTTCAAATGTCCCAGTTCAGAATTTGTGGATCAGCTATTTAAAGTATTACACATCCCAACTGGCTTGTCAGTTCGTGAAAGATTTATTGCTTTGCGTTTGAAATCTTCTATTAAGATACAAAAATGGAGGTTGGCCTGGCATGCATTATCAAGTGCATATAGATTTGTAGGCGTGCATGCGTATTTTGAGTTTTTAAAATAAACTGTTGGATAGGCACGTACAGTTTAGTCTGGTGCAATCTATCTGTCTATCTATGTGGAGATAGATCCTCTATATGATCCTCTTTATACATATATTTTTCCCTTCCAATACCACCTTCTTCCAATGACCAGTTCTAGCACACCATTCCTACTACATCAACAACTCCTACCTCATCAAATGGAATGACCAGTGACAAGTCCACCTCTGACCATCAGTATAGGCTGTCCATTAACATTAACAGAAGACCATGAAAGGAGACAACTGAGGAAACTGCATACAGGAAAAGTTGCTGGACCAGATGGAGTCAGTCCTCTAGTTCTCAATTAACTTTGTGGTGTCCTCTGTCACCTATTTAGTCTGACCCTAAGACATCAGAAAGTGCAGCTGCTGTGCAAAACATCCTGCATTGTTCCTGTTCTGTAGAAGGCAGGCGTCTCTTCACCTAATGACTACAGATCAGTGGCACTTACAGTACGTCTCACATTAAGTAGTCATTTTAAGAGGCTGGTCCTGGACTACATTACAGGAGTCCTCTTGTGGACCACCTGTACCTTCTGCAGTTTGCCTATTGGACAAAGACTGGAATGGAGGATGCAATTATTTATCTGCTCCACAAGGCGTATTCTCATCTTGACAAAGCTGGCAGCACTGTGAGGATTTCTCTCCTGTGCCAATCCAGCCATCCCTGTTAAGAGGTAAACTCAGAGATATGCAGGTAAGGCTATGGTGTCCTGGATGATGGACACTCTGTAAGGCAGACCACAGTTTGTGAGACTCAAGGACTGTGTTTATGATACCAATGTGAGTAACACTAGAGCACCACAAGGAACAGTCCTGTCTCCTTTTCTCTTAACTCTGTACCCCTCAAACTTTAAATATAGCACCAGGCCATGTCACTTGGAGAAACTGACAAATGATTCTGCACTTAATGGGTGTTTGATAAAGGAGATAAGATAAAGTATTAGAGTCAAGTGGAGAACCTTGTTTCTTGGTCCAAAAAACATCAGCAAAACCAAGGAATTGGTTGTTGAGTTTCACTGCATCAAAGGGTCACTATGCCTGGTCACTATTCAGGGAGTGGATGTAGAAGTGGTGCACTCCTACAAGTACTTAAGGTTCACATCAATGACAGACTGGACTGGTCGCATAACAAAGAGCAACTACAATAAAGAAACAGAGTAGAGTATGCTTCTTTTCTTAGGAAAATGTGTTCCATTAATGTGGGTAGTGACATCCTTCATGTCTTCTACAACTCTGTGATGTCCAGCGAGATTTTCTAGTCTGTGGTGTGCTTCAAGAGAGGCCCACCGAATCAACAGGCGAATTAAAACAGCATCCTCAGTTATGGGTAGTAGTGAAGGAGAGAATTAAACAAAACTGAGTGTCATTATGACCAATTCTACACCATCTCTCTGACACACTAACACCAATGAATCATTTAGCAGAAGTGTGTCAGGAAATGTCACTGTGGCTCCTTTATGCCAAAAGCAATATGTCTGTGTTATACCTCACTGTGACTGTAACTGCCAAGTCAGACGTTTTCTTTCTTTTTGTTTGTTTTCCTTTTTGGTTATTCTGGTATGTGTTCAGACCATAGTGTGTATGTGTATATATATATATATATATATATATATATATATGTATTTATCATCTTTTATATAAACTGTATCTGTGAAAAGCCAACATTTTCCCTGGGAACAAATAGAGTTCTATCTATCTATCTATCAAAAAAACTCAATTCAGGGTCACAGGGGACCAAAGCCAGCCAATCACAGAGGCAACTAATTTATTTATTCATTTAATAATTTTAAAAATAATTTAATGAGCATCAGGTGTGCAATAGAGAATGATAATCATTTTTCTCATGACCACTGATCAGCCCTGCTGGAACATTATGATGATTACAATTTTCCTGTCTACATTCAAATATGAAGCGTGTGATAATGACAAATTATTCCCATCTATCCACTTAACTTTAACTGTAATCAGATTTCTAAGCAGAATTGATAAAACCAAATCAGGAGGATACTCTGCCTACTGTTATTTTGTTCAGCAGCATTCTTAAACCAATTCATGTTTTACATTATTCAAACACATCTATCACAAAGTGCAGCACCTTTTGTTCCCATCTTTTAAAAGCTCTTGTTATTTCCAGTAAGGATGTGCATTCCTGCCACTATCTGCTTTGTACTCTTGGTGAGAATTTCTTATCAGTGTGACTAGCAGCACAGGACCAGGAACAGGAAATGTAGATTACACAGTTACTAAACAGTTATAGTCTCTTTAAAAATATGCTTGTTGTTCAGGCAGTAAAAATTAAAATCCTGTTGACAGGGAAAAATCCCATATTTTCATGCTTTTATGTGAATGCATCCCATTTATACCTAACGTCAGAACATAGTACTTTCATGGCAGGTAAATCTTTTCAGACAGAAATGAAATAAAAAAAACAAAAGCTAGCAGCTATAGAAGAAAGGTAGAGAAATTAGATGTCTGTAGAAATGTCCCACTGAACGTAATGCCATTGATCTGGACTAAGTATAACTTAACTGCCATTATTTCTATAAAAAAATGTAAGACTGAACAGCCCCAGGAGTCCTGCCTCTGCACCATCTGTTGGAATTCTTTAACAGCTGTAGCCAAGAAACCAGCTTGTACAGTTTCTAGGACATTAAGCATTTTACTTGTATATTATCAAAGTATTTACTTCTGGCATCAGGGTCTTCCCAAGTCCATGGAAGATTTTGGCCACCAGCCAAAAACTGAATATGAGTGCAGTATTCAACCAAATACTAATGTTTATTTGTGTTTATAGGTGAGTACACAGTACATAATATTTACAATAACAACTTGCATTGGGATTAGAACATTCTAAATAAAGTGGTGGAAAATGCAAAAAAAAAAAAAATACAACAGCATATAAATGCTTTTCATCCATCCATCTATTATCCAACACACTATATCCTAACTACAGGGTCACGGGGGTCTGCTAGAGCCAATCCCAACCAACACAGGGCACAAGTAAGGAAACAAACCTCGGACAGGTCGCCAACCCACCGCAGGGCACACACACCCACACCCACAACCAAGCACACACTAGGGACAGTTTAGTTTAGTAATAAAAATACAGTAATCCCTCGCTATATCGCGCTTCGACTTTCGCGGCTTCACTCTATCGTGGATTTTATATGAAAGCATAACTAAATATATAACGCAGACTTTTCGGTGCTTCGCGAGTTGATTTCATACAAGGGACGCTATTGGCGGATGACTGAGAAGCTAACCAATCAGAGCGCGCAGTTAAGTTCTCCTGACTGAGAAGCTAACCAATCAGAGCACGCAGTTAAGTTCCTGCGTGCTGAATGCAGTGTTAACCAGGAAGTCACGTCTCGCTCATTCAGCATCAACGTGTTTCGCTGCGTAAAGAGTTGTGCTCTTTTGTGTTTATCTTTGTGCAAAGTCAAGCCTTTCATTATGGCTCCAAAACGATCTGCTACTGCTTCAGGGGCCGTGCCCAAGCACCAACGGAAGATGTTAACGATTGCCAAAAAGGTAAACGTTTTGGATTTGTTGAAGGCTGCGATTCTTTTTATTTAAAAAGTAGGAAAGGAATATAAGATCTACGGTCGCAATGTCCTTTTAACCAGGGTGCAAAACGAGTTGTAAGTGGATGTAATAAGGCAGTAGTCTGGATGGAATCTGCTTTAGGGATTTGGATTGAAGACTGCCAGAAGAAGAACAACGGCAGTGCTTCACAATCGCCTGAAGAGGCTCCTTTAAGGGCTGTAACGCTCTCCTTTGTTGTGCAGTAAAATAAAACTCATTGTTATCGGACAAGTCATCGTGTCATTGTTGGTGAGTAACTATAATTAATTTTCTACTTACAGTACTTAGTACATGTACGTATGTTTAGTGTTACTGTACACACATTTACTGTATACTATTTATGTTGCATTGTACGTATTTATTGCTGGTGGCCTGTCTATCGTAATGGCTGTAACATATGTGATATCAGAGACACTAAATATCTTTAAAATAATATTTAGGTTTTACTGTATATAAACAGTGTGTTTACATACATAATTTCAATGAATCTTACCTAATATCTAAGAGAATACAAAGGGATTATGATGTATAACTCTGCGGGGAATATTTATAAACAGCGTGGGAGAGTTTATAAGGGCTTAAAATATATAAAAATAACCATACAAACATATGGTTTCTACTTCGCGGACTTTCACCTATCGCGGGGGGGTCTGGAACGCAACCCCCGCGATCGAGGAGGGATTACTGTATATGGTAAAACTTTGTAATTATATTCTCAGCAATAACATGAATTATAAAATAACACATTCATCATCTAACTGCATTCCTTACCCACAAGCAATTGCAAACATCACAGTAACTAGTTTATTCAAACAGGGACTGCCTTTGCTAATGCTGAATAAATTGTGCAACTCTGGATTTTGCTGACATACACAAACTGCTCTCTAAATGTCCAGTGTTGCAGCCAGAATTAAGGTTTACCTGATTGATTCTCAATAGCTACAAACAATACCAAGGCGATCATCACCTTTAACTCTGGTTAATATCAGACAGACAATACAGGCTAAAACCTATCACTTTTCATGAGGTCTGACCCCTAGGGATTCTGGTATGGTTTCTAGATTTATTATTTGTAACTTTTCAATATGCAGGCTGAATAAAAATGTACATATTGTGACTGCTTCTGCAGGGAGACGTGGCAGCACTTCAGAAATCCCCTCTTAAACAGTTTTTCAATGGGAAACAAACACATTCTTACGGTTCCTCTTTGCTGGATCAGCTGCAGGCTTGCTGGGTGAGGGCTTTGAACATTTAAAAAACTTAGCCACAGCCATCCTGTGTTTACACTCTCCTGTCTCTCTTCCCCCAGACTCCCTCTGCTCCGGCCGCTGCTACCGAGCCGCAGTACTCACTTGATGAAGAAGACTTTGTGTTCTTTTGAGCAGGAATCAGGGTCGATGTGTCAAGTTTGACAGCTGTTCCTTGTGAGGCCCAATCACCTCTGAAAGAGACTTATGTTTGTGAAGTGTTGTGAAGTGACGCTCTAAATATGGTGTCAATAAATCTTCTTAGTGTTAGTTACCTTATTGATCAAGCAGGCCCCTAAGAAGTAAGATTGTGTATTCTAATTTAGACTTCATTTTGCTTTTGTCTCTGAAGAAACATCTTGCACTCCCAATACCTTGTTGCATGGTAGGTTGTGATCTCAAAAAAGAGACCACATGTTTCTTTTCATTATAATCTCCCAGTATTTTCAAACAGTCACAATGATGCTTAGGCACTTCAATGTGTCTATATGATCCTTATTTGGGAAGTCTTCTTCAGTTAGAATTGAACTCATTAGAACAGAAGGAGCTAAAAAGAGCTTCCAAGAAGACACTAGCTTAGTATTCATTTTCTTGTTTGTTGTGGGACAAAGTGGGCATTGCCAATTCTGCTAGGCTTTCATGGCACACTAGGCCTGTTAAGAAAGCAAATTTAACAGGCATCCAGCTACATTAACAGGGATACAGGTATCCCTCTGCACAAAAGCCCTTCTTGCTTTTTATACTAACTGACTGAACTCCGGCTTGTACCAGGATCTGATAACAAAGGTGCAAATCAGAGGTGTCCTGATATCTCTTCAGAGGCCCCTCTGCAGACCTCATGAGCCAGGACGTGTAAAATGGACTTAGCTAAGTACAAAGACTTGTAATTCAAGGGAGATGGCTCAACCTTTCTTTAAAACCACATGCATCCCATCTCTCAAGATAAGTGAGAAAAGACAAGAAATGGCAAGAAGAAGAGAAGCTCAGGTATTCTCTCTGGGCACCCTCACCTGAATCCTGATCTCTAAATAGAAAAGCTACAAGCCTCTTGCTTGGAGAGCCAAATTCGACAAACTCTTATCTTTGCAGACTAGAAGCCAAGACCCAGTCTGTTAAGCCAAAGCTTTATGCCAGTAGTCTGACGAGGCTGAGAAGCCATGACTTCAACAAGGGAACTTGCATCTAAACTCTAGGGCCAGAATGAGTAATGCCTTTTACTTATGAAGTTGCAAAAGACAGCAGAAGGCAAGCAGATGAAGCAGTAGCACAGTACTGACAAAGGATCAAACAGCAAATAGAAAGAGTGTACTTCAACACATGAAGAATCTTCCATTTGATCCCAGAGCATCAACAAAGCAACAACTCCACACATCATCGGACATCATCCATAAAGACTTGGCATTGCAAAATTATCTATCAATTACAAGATAAAGTAGAACTCTTAATACCAGTAAACAGCCAGCCTATATGCTATATGTTTGTCTAGTCTGTCTGTATCCAGTCTTATATGTCAACATATACAGTATATGCAGTTATCATATTTCTGGAATCTTTGCATTTATCAATAAATTGTATTATTCTCTTTCTTAAAATGAGTGTGTTTTGGTGACATTGATATAAGTCTAAGGGCCAGAAACCTGCTTTCTACAACAGAGAAAGGTATGGTAAATCAAGCAGATGCCATGACAAATTATTTGATTAATTACTGGTATTGCCAAAAGGCAAAGTCAATATTTAATTAACCAAGTTAACATTTCTTTTTCAAATTTGGCAATATTAGGGTGCACTCCTGGGTTGCCGTCTTATTGGTTATTAATCAATCAAAAATCCTACATGGCCTAACTTGCACTTAGTATATGAGGGCTGAACACATCGCTCTGTAATTGATTCTTGAATTTCTTGACAGAGAGGCTGTAATACTTCCAACTCCGTCACCCTGAGTACTGGAGCTCCTCAGGGCTGCGTGTGCAGTCCTCTACACTTGACCCTGCTGACTCATGACTGCACAGCCACTTGCATCTCTAAGTACATCATTAAGTTCACTAATAACATGACTGTGCTAGGTTTGCTAAGCAGGAATGATAATTCGGCATAGACAGAGGAGGTGGAATAGCAGGCTATTTGGTGCAGAAACAACAATCCATCCCTTAAAACTGATAAGACTAATGAATAAATTGTTAATTTCAGGATGCAAACCTAGCCCTGAACACATCCCAATCTGCATCAATTGCTCCACTGTGGAACATGTAAAGAGTGTCAAGTTCTTCAGTGTGCACATAACTGAAGACCTCACATGTACTAACAATACCACTTCCTTAACTTAAATGGCTAATCAGAGACTACTCTTTTTGAGGCGACTGAAGCGAACAAGCCTCCCATCTGCCACTCTAGCTGCATTTGATATATATTATCGAAGGTGTTCTGACCAGCTGCATTATGGCATGACTCAGAAATTGCAGCATGTCCCAACACAAGACACTGCAGTAAAAAGTGAGTTCAGGGTGAATATTACTGGGGTGCCAATCCCTGGAAGACACAATCTCCAAATATTGTGTCTGCAAGGCCTGCTACATTGTGTAGTACCCTTCTTACCCCTCTCATGGATTCATCATTCTTTTGCTATCTACAGCAGTATCAGAGGCAGATCTGTCAGGTTATGTGATTGTTTTTCCCCAAAGCCATCAAGACTCCTCGACACAATGCACCCTGCCCTTAAGATCTTCCACTGTACCCTAACATCTTAGATCATGACCTCTCACTCCATTTTATGCACAAATCACTTTATTTATCATGTCAAAAGATGAGTCCCTGTACTCTCCTATGGAATCTGCATTAATTAGGTCTCTGTGTAATTGTGGCAGTTTCTACCAGTAGGGCACCCTCACACAATGGTCAAGCTTGGAGCTGTCATTTAAACAAATCTGAACATCTTCGAGAGGTCGGAGGAAAGCTAGAGCTCCTAGAGAAGATCTGGCATAGACATATTAACAATATGCAACCTGTGTACAGGTACTATTTGGGTTATGATTTTAACCTTTAACCTTACAGCAGTGAAGCAGTGCTGATTAACCACTGTCCCACAGTGCTGTGTGACAGATAGGAGGTGCTGTCATCCCCTTGAACCCTCAGATCAGTTGCCAGACACCAGGTAAAAGTCCAAATATTGACTTTATTGTAATTATACAGTGCACAAAGCACCCTCCTCTCCACAATACTCATACAATAAATCAACCACAATACAATTCTCAATCCTCCACTCTCCCAGACGCGTTGCCACCCTGCCACCCAGCTCAGCTCGCCCATCTGGGATCTCCCACAGTCTTTTATAGTCGGTGACCGGAAGTGCTTCTGAACCCCTGTCCGTGTGACTTCTTAGTACTTCCGGGTCAGATCAAAAGTTTTCTTTTCATCCCGGAAGTACGTCATTCCTCTTGCTGCTGTGACTAAGACATACTTCCGGGTTATAGGTCACGTAAGAGTCTCTGGGCCTCCCTACAGCATCCTCTGTTGGCCCCCAAGGTATCCAGCAGGGCTGTAAAGAAAAACTCCACGGTCCATGATTCCCTGCTGGCATTCGGGGCACCTCCATACTGCAGGGAGGGCTCCACCTGGTGGCCTGGGGGTATTGGCCGGGATGACTGGCCGGCCATATTCCACACATGCTGTATTATCCTTTAACTAACTAGCTGTAGATTCTATACGTTTTTTTTGGCATTTCAGAAGCACAGTTCAGAGAGGTCACTTACAATTTGTGTAGTCACTGATATGAATGCAATGTTCCACACAACTCCAAAACAGGCTTTACCTCCAAACTAGGATTCATAGTTCCAAAGAGGCCCAGAAACATACAGTAAGGTACATCTTAAAAGCACAAAGTATATGGAGGAACATTTCAGACAAAATAAAAAAAATGTCACTTACTCCTGCCAAAGTTGACAGAACTGTTGCCTGATTGGTGAATCGTCAGAATGATGGACGTGAATCTTTGGCTATCAAGAGCATCTGTTACAGAATATTCTTCAGATGCTGACTCCTGTCTATAATTTCAGAACCTCTAATTGTAGCCATTTTGTGCAGTAATTCTGATCAACTTCTTATTTATTATTTATTTCAAACATTTATTTATTTCCAAAATATTCCCCAATAAAAGCAAGCCTGGCCCCCAAACTCATGAAACAGGCATACTTTCCACAACTCATGAGATTCAAATAGGGTTACAAAATCCAAGAAAGGTGAGCAAAATAACATAAAGTAGAGCTAAGGCCTCAGCACAGAACTGAGGCAAAGAGAAGGATTAAGATTACATAGGGCACTTGTGGATCCGTCTGAAGGTTCTCATTGGGCAGCGGTGTGGAAGTGGGCCGAAGCAAAACTACAAGTAATACAGAAATGTGATCAAGGAACAAACAGGGGAGCGAGGGTAAATGACAACATTCACATAAAATGAAAATCACTATAGAAACAACTAAATAATCGTAACAACCCATCTCATTTTTTTAAGATTAACAATTAAAATAAATTAACCCAAGCACTACTGCAGTTCCTTTAGCTTTCTTATTGCATTTGAAGATGACTGAGCATCAGACCTGGTGAACATTCGAGGGCTCTGTCAAATATTCTCTTTCTCCTTGTCTAATGGTGAAGACACAAGCTAGTGGGGCAAGTCTACTGATTCCAACTCTCTAGTGCATTTATAATATTACTGACAGAAAAAAAGAGCTGACATTTGATATGATTTCCTTTAGAATGACAGCTATCTGCACTAAAGGACTGCATTCCATTTTGATCAATTGTCGATTTATATCAGGTTAAATTAACAACATACAGCCAGAAAGTATTTGTAAAGAATTGAAACGTTGGGTTGAAAAATCCTTCTGCAACATCTGTGAATGTAAATATTTAAACGAAATTAACAATACAAAGAAAGCAGAAAGATAAAATGTTTAAACACAAGATGGCAGTTTGAGGAAAACAGCTCTTGTTTTTAAATAGCTAGCACATAAAAAACACACAGAATCCTTGCACTTTGTGTACAATTATGTTACGTCATGTTCTGCACACCCACTCATTCACCAAGCACTGCTCTGTTTATAATGAGAAGTGACATCATCAAGGGAAGAAAAAGGTCAGCTGGGTGGCAGCACTGGCCAGTGACAATCATACTGCCTGCCTCCTCCATACTTAGTGACACTTCTAAAACTTAATGTAAATTTCACAAAACATAGATTGGTCATTAATTTATTCATCACTCACATTAGTATTCTTTTGGCAAGATTGACTTGAGACACCTGCAGACTTTCAATTCAAGTGATCAACATTTTTACCTCAATAGATTAATGGATTTTGGGAAAGTTTCAAATTACCAGTTAGTGCTCTTTTATATCTCAAGTCTGATTTCAGTTTTGAGCACCCTTAAATACTCACTTTATAATATGCTTGGAAAATCCAAGCCTGCTCAGGGTGCAAAGTGGGCCTACCTGTCAGCAAGTGCTAGAACAAAATTAGCATTAAGTGGTGCACAACAATTGGCCATTGGGGCTAACAGGACAATTTTTGTGGGCTGCTATTACTGTTGGCCATGCTGTCTGTCTGACAGAGCAAGGAAGCAAATAATTGTGGGAGGGAAGGGGAGAGAGAGAGAGAGAGAGAGAATGTGAGTGGCCTGCTACATCCTCCTATCCAATCACACGGTCCTACTAATTCCAATTCTACACTCTCCTCCCTCTGTCCTAAAACTAACTCAAGGAGTATGTAGCACAAATCGTGGACTAGGCTTTGGTACTGTCATGTGTTACCAACCGGCAGCAGGTGATTCAAAATGCAGTAGCATGTCTGGTGTTTAATCAGCCGAGGTGGGCATGTGTGTCTTCTCCTTTAAAATCACTATATTGGATCCCTATAGTGGCATGAATTAAGTTCAAATCCTTAATGCTTGCCTACGGAGTAGACAACAGGTCAGCATCTAAATATATAGAGACAACCAGTGAGATCCTATTCTACTTCTTGCTCACTAAAGTCTGCTTTTAAAGGGTGCCTGGTGATGTCACCTCTGCATGGCTTCAAATCTCAGTTCAGACTGTGCAGCTCCTGGTTGGTGGAATGAGTTGAATGGAGATCTCCATTCAAACTGCTGACTCCCTCAATGTGTTTAAGAAGCCTTTAAAGACTTTCTTGTTTCATGAATTTCTGCCAAATTGATAATGGCTTTGATAGGTTCTTCAAAAGCTTTGTCTTCCCTACTTTAAATAACTACTTACCTTAAAACGTCTGTCTTCCTTGTCTATAAAATCTCAGAAGAGACATTAAATTTTATAAACAAAACCCATCTCTAGCAAGTGGAGGAGGGGGCAAGTCTGGTGTGGCCAGCCTCAGTCCAGTCGCAGATAGTGTGGGCCTTTTATATGGGCTGTACTGTACACATAAAGTACATCTATTTGCTAGAAATTCTGATAAAATCTTAATGAACTGTAACAGCATTAAGTACAATTAACTGTACAAAAGGACACTGAAGTTTTGGTTACATGGATGGATGTGGATTTTGTGTGTGTAGACCCATGGTGGATTTCTTTCATTACGGTTTGCCACAGACATTCAAGATAGTTGTGTTGAGGTTTAAAACATAATTTTTTTTATTATCCAATACCATATTTTAAAGCTTTAATGAGATATTTAAAAACTGCCTTTCTTAAATAACATCAACATTGTGGTGGTGTGCTGATCATAATCCTAGACACAGATATTTGTTAACTTTTTGGCTAATTATAACCATTTTCCTAATAAGGACCCTGATAAAGATGTTTGGTCTCAGTGAGAGTCAGGTGGGCAGTGCTGCATCTATACAGCCCATGACAGTCAATTTACTGTATTACTTTAATTACAAAATGATGGGGAATGTTAATTGTACAGGAGCCTGCTGGCCAAAAAAGCTGCTTTCCAGTTAGCTTGGAGTTCCAGACTAGTTACAAGTACTGGGCCAAGTTTTGATCCCAAACTATCAGTGGTCCCCATAAATTTGTGACATTCATATACAGACTGTTTTATATCATGCTGAGTTGTAATTTCTGTAGGAAATCCTCAGGGATGCTTTGTATGTAAAACTGTAACACACACATCCGCTGGCTTGCCTCTCATCCACAACTAAACAGCTTCACCGAGATTCAAACTGCAATGAGATGTAAAGCTGTTTGATATTCTCATACACCTACGCTGGTTCTTCCGCTGCAGAATTTCTGCAATCCCAGTCATTTGATTCCATTCAAACAGCATTCTGCCTCCCACTGAGCACCCCTGCACACGTTGGGAATTTCCTGGCTTCCTTTGCTTTAAATAACTTTGATGACATTTCAAGTGGGTAGAGGTTAGTCTAGAGGGCTTACACAACACCTGACATTCTTGTTTTCTTTCATATGTAAAATTATCTACTGCTTCATTTATTCTTGGTTCTTTTAGGTAACATCCTTCCACTTTTTATATCTGCTTATTCAAGTACTGGATCATATGCAATAAGAAGCTGTGTTGGCAGCATCAAGTGCAAGACAGGAAACAACCCTGAATTAGACATAAGTTTTCATGTTTTAGGTTTTGCTTTGTATTTATATTAATTACATTACATTCATTATGCCCATAAAAAGTGAGATAACGCCTGCCAGGAGGCTAATGCAGACGTTGCATCATGGAATTGTCAAGGTCATGAAAGAGTCCATTTAGAGGGTTCCAAGGTACCGTTGTGACTGCTGAGTACTGATCCTTGGAAATTGTATGTAAGGCTTAGAGGAATTAATTTATTCATCCATCAGTTTTATGTAATGGGGGCTAGAGCCAATGCTGGCAGCACAGGATTCAAGATAACAATCAGCACTGTACAGGATGTAAGCCTATCGTAGTGCGAACCCAGGTCAATTTACCAATTAACCTAATATGTCTGTCTTTAGGATGTGGGTGTAGTAAACGAGGGAAAATCATGCAGACACAGTTGTGCTGAGACTCTGGAGCTGTGAAGCAGCACCTCTAACCGCTGTGCCACCATAATTCTTCTGATATCTGTGCATATCTGTAATGGCACCTTCTGTGAAATTATTCTGTTTCATGTAGACTTGCTTTTGTGTGGAACAGAGCAGCTCAGAATTATGTAGGAATCTGTACCTCTCGTGTCAAAGCACACTGCTTACTAAGGGAATCGTCTTCACCTCACAGAATGCTTTGATCTAATATGCAGGGTTGGCCATGAGGGTTTTTTGCTCTGAATTTATGGTCTCCTAAGTTTTGCAATATTCTATTTTTTACAAGTAAATATAAATATGTGCATGCAAAATCATTTAAGAACTAAAAGAAATACTCAGCATTTCATTTATATTTAGCTTCTGAGTCCTCTCACAAATCAGACACACATTTATCTATAAGTGGCTGTTGCTGGCCTTTCTTATTTAAGGGCGGTGGAGACCAGAATCTGTCTTGGGAGCACTGGGAGCAAGGGGGCAACCAAACTTGGAGAGGACAATCTCTGTCGCAGGTCACACAACCAAATTAACTTACACGGAGTCAATTTAGGGAAGACAAGAGCACTTCCTGGAGAATAAAGCACAGGCATATGGGGCAAACATGAAGTCTGAAAATAGCCAGTGAGCAGGCTGAGTTTGGATCTGTGGACTCTGGAATTGTGAGGCAGGAGCACAAACCACTATAACAACATTCAAAATATTTTTTATAAAGCTTGTTTTTACAGTTCAATGGCAAGGATTCTGAATTCCAAGTCACTGTGTGATGCATACATGTACAACAAAGTTGGGTAGGTTCCCTACTGGTGCTTCTGCTCAGATCCCAAAGATCCGTATATTAGAATCTATCAACACCTTACAGCATTTTCAGATTTTTTTTTAGTGTATGTTTGTGTGTGTGTGTGTGTATACCAATCAGCCACAACAATAAAGCCACCTGCCTAATATTGTGTAAGTCCTTTTTGTGCAGATAAAACAGCTCTGACTCGTGGAGGCATGGACTTCCCATTCCTCAGAAAGTGTTCTGCTGTAGCAGGCATCAAGCAGATTCTTTAAGTTGAGAAAGTTATTAAGTGGAGCCTCCATGGATCAGACTTGTTTTTCCAACAAATCCTACAGATGGTCGAATGGACTGAGATCTTAGGACTTTGGAGGCCAAGTCAACATCTTGAACTCTTTGTCAAATTCCTCAAACCATTCCTGAATAATGTGTGTTACAGTACCTTTTCTGTTGGATGGGACCAAAAGGGCTAGCCTATGCTACCCACGCACATCAATGGGCTTTGGGCACCCAATACTCTGTCACCATTTCACCGGTTGTCCTTCTTTGGACCACATTTGGTAGGTACTAACCACTACATACCAAGACCTGCAGACTGTTCACTTGCTAACTAGTATACCCCACCCTTGAGAGGTGTCATTGTAATGAGATAACCAATGGTATTCATTTTACCTCTCAGTGGCATTAATGTGCGGCTGGTCTGTGTATGTGTATGTGTGTATGTATCTACTCTATATATATATAAAATCCTGATCCTAAAAGTGCAACGGTGATGTTTTTATGTCATATTTTTTGCAACACTTTAAATCGGGCTTATTTTAAAACCTACATATATGTGCTTGGTATCATTCTTTTCAGAATTTATCGAAAATTAATGTGATGTTGTTAGATTTTCAGATTCTTATTCCATTTTTAAATTATAAACTAAAAAAATATCAAAAACTCACGTCCCGCAAGACGGGACTTTGTGCCAAAAGATTTAACCACGCCCGGGGTCGGAAATAAAACACAAAGAGTAGCACAGCTGCTGTAGAGGCTTTAAATGTTCGGAGTGCAGCACGAGATGCAGATCACACGGCACGGCAGCAGCAGCAATCCAGCAGCTGATCGAGCAAAGAGGAGGTAAAAAAAAAAAAACTATTTGTTTCTCATTGTATCACCGTTTAAGAGGGGGTTTCGGAGGAGCGACCGCATTTCCCTGGGGTGCGTTCAGCTCTCCTCTTCATAGCGCAAATGGCAGAGGCGCAAAGTGGCTGGCAAGCGAAGCAAGCAGGGGGGAACCCCCTTATATATACTGTGTGTAAATATATATATATATATATATATACATACATATACTAGCTGTGTAAGTCCGTGCTGTAAAAAGCCCGGGGTCCTAGAAACTATTGAAATCGTCAGAAAAAAACTGAAATGTAGAGTTGTCAGGTAATTGAAAGGAACTAGTCTGGGCATTTCTCTCCTAGGAAGATATGTTTTGCTGATGTGCTTGTATTTCTTGTACATTTGCAGCAAGAGGAAAAGTAAAAGGGATAACATTTTGCCAAAGTTAGCAGCTATACGACTCTGTCTTTCTTCGGAAGTTTCGTTTTGCTGACGTGCTCACCTGGCTTGTGTTATTAGTGGCTAAGCAA
Organism: Polypterus senegalus; assembly: GCF_016835505.1. Classification (NCBI taxonomy): domain Eukaryota; kingdom Metazoa; phylum Chordata; class Cladistia; order Polypteriformes; family Polypteridae; genus Polypterus; species Polypterus senegalus. Next base: position 229,154,388 of record NC_053156.1, on the reverse strand, counting down.
GTCTTCTGTTTCCTCGGAGGCGAAGCCCTTACCCCAACTCCAACTCTCACTTCTGGTACAGATAGACACACACACTTCCACTCATAGAAGTTGATATATAAGATAGGGTAAATGGCGACCTCTAATGGCAGAAAACCACTTGTTGAACTTTTTCTTACTTACTTCCAGGCCTGAAGAAGGGGCCTGAGTTGCCTTGAAAGCTTCCATACTGTAATATTTTTAGTTAGCCAATAAAAGGTGTCATTTTGCTTAGTTTTTCTTTACTTCCAGGTGAAAGTTCAAGCTTTATTTTTACCATTCCCTTGTTTACTTGCTGCACGTTGTGAGATCAGTTTGTCCTTTTCCCATATCACCTGAACCATTAATGCTATGTTTCCTTGAGGAAAAGTAGGTTTATTCTAGGTAATAGGGTTTAAAAAGGTTGAAATGTTTGTTAAACTTAGATATGCAGAGTTGTTAAAATGTGCACTTGTTTGTAATATTGTGACACAGCGTATGTATTTAATTTGCTTACAGACCACAGCAACATGAATTAAAGTCCTTTCCAAGTTCAGCCTGTGGCTGGAGTGATTTCTAACTTCTATACCACCTGGAAGGGGGAGTTTACAGCAGCAAAGTTATGCAATTGTGGAATTAATAGCAGCACCTCCCATGGCCAGACATCTGATCATGCCTACTGCCTTTCGGACGTCATCTTACCTGCATTTCCTGCATTAGCCTACTATACCAAGGCTATATATACTAGTAGCTGTTCCCCGTGGCCCTGCCTGCATAGTAGTGAAACAGGACAAACTTTAAAAATCAATAAACAAAAATGTATTGCTAGCTAAGCAAAGGCAAGTTACATTCTAAAACACAGAGGTAGACCAGTTTCCCACTCCTGACATCATGCTTCTCCTTCCCCTTGTCCCACAGCCTCTGTCTCGGATTAGCACGAATATATCACTCCTGCAAGCAAACTATGATTCTTAGCGCGAGGAGAGACGTCGCAAAATCAACCGGAATGTTAAATTAAATTCTAGAAAAAAAAACAGATCTAAATCCGTTAAGTTGTTCTTTCATTCACTCAGTAAGTGGATGTAAGATACGCCTTGAGGCTGGTGCGTGAGTGAGGAGGACCCCACCCACCTCCCCTCGGACCACTGTGTCTCTCTCTCTCGGATTTGTGCAAATAAATACTAAATAAAGTACTGCAAGCAAACTATGAAGCTTAGCGCGATGAGAGAAGTCGCAAAATCAACCAGGGTTTATTCCTGCCTTGCGTCCTGTGTTGGCTAGGATTTGCTCCAGCAGAACCCCGTGACCCTATGTTAGGATATAGTGGGTTGGATGATGACTGACTGACTGACTGTTCAAGAAAAGTATAGAAAAAAAAAACGATCTAAATCAGACGTTGGATTTTATATATATATAGAGATATACTGTATATACACAACCATCAGGTATATCTAACAGGCTCTGCCTGAGTAAGTGAGATGGGGAGGGATGGTGATGCACATGTACCTTGGTTTCACCCTCAGAATTGAGGAGAAATCACTTGAACAACAGAGTCATCACTTCATGCCCAACTCAGAGAGTCCCACCTCTTCCAATCAATCCAATAAATAGTACAAGAAGAACCAAAACTAGAAGTTGTTCATTTTGAAACCAGATGCCAAAGAGAGTAGACATTCCAGAGAGAAGCCTTAATCTCCTATGAACTGAATCTATCCAGCCACTATTAAAAGATGTATTCCCAAAGAATCCGACTCCTTCATCTTTTGTCTTACCTTATATTGCATTTTCTTACAACACACACACGCACGCATACACTGTTTTTTAGGTGTTGCTGTGTGTTTTGGGAGACTACTTGTATATTACATTGTTTGCTAGATGTTTTATTTTAGAATTAATAGAATACTTACCTCTTGAGTTAATAATGAAGTCCCTACCTCAGTAGGTTTATGTTATATTTGTACTGAGGTTGAAGCCTTCATTCTTGTGATTATTACAGTATGTTATTACTTAATACATCTGTTGGTGGTTTTATGTACTATTTGACCCAGTAATTCCTTTATTTAATAACATTTGATGTTAAAGAAAGGAATCAATTTAGGGCTTGAGCAAATAGCCTTACCTCAAAATTACTTGTTTTAGTTCCTTTCCTTTTAGTCTTCAGGGAGGTTTCTTTTTATTATGTGTTATGCTGGACAGTTCTGCTAGGTCCAGTGGGCATACATGGCTAATTTGGTGACTTTAAATTGGTCCAGTATGGCTGTTGTGGTCCCCGGCCGGATGCCCAGGAGTACGAGAGGAGGGCTTGTGCCTCCTCCAGACCGCGAGGGGGCGTCCGTCCTGGTTCTGTTGGGGACCACGGGTGGAGGGCTTGGAAGCCCAGCCCTGTAGGGGCCCGTGGCCACCGCTAGGCGGCGCCCCAATGCCGGTTTATCCCGTGGGGTCCCCGGCCGGGACGCCCAGGAGGACGAGAGGAGGGCTTGTGCCTCCTCCAGACCGAGTGGGGGCGTCCGTCCTGGTTATGCAGGGGGCCTCGGGTACAGGGCTTGGAAGCCCAGCCCTGTAGGGACCCGTGGCCACCGCCAGGCGGCGCCCCAGTGCCTAATTATTCCGGGAGCCCGGCACTTCCGCCACACCAGGAAGTGCCGGGGGGAAGACTTTATGTGGCGCCCGGAGAGCTGCCAGGAAGACAGCCGACACTTCCGCCACGCTGGGGCGTGGCTAAGGAGGGAATGCCGGGAACACCTGGGGCTTATCCGGGAGCGTTATTTAAGGGGCCGCCTCCCTCCAGTCGGTGGTGGAAGTCGGGAGGAAGTAGACTGAACTGGAGAGAGAGGACGGGAGGCGGCCAGGAAGGCAAAAGGACTGTGTGGCCTGGACTTGGGGAGATCGGTGCAAGAAGGCACTGGGGGTGCACGTGAGAAAACTTTGTACATAGTGTATATAATAAATGGTGTGTGGTGACAATATGATGTCCGTCTGTCTGTGCCAGGGCCAGCGTTCACACTGTATACAGTTAGTTGAATATGTCCTGCCAAGAACATGCATACCCATTCAGGGCTGATTCTGTGCTAGCTCTCTGTACTGCACTTTTGATGGAGGAAGTAGGTCCAGTAAATGAACAGGTAAACAGACTTCTAACAGTGAGCGATATAAATCAATTTACAAAATATTCATCAAATGTTTTTTGATATCATATATTTCACAGTGATAACAGGAACAAATCATATCTCTTTTCTGAACTAGGTAAAGTTAATAGAGAGTAATAGAGAACTGCTGAACCTACCAATCTACTGTCACACTAAACACTGTCTCTAATCACTTTACGGAGTTCTTTATATTACATACTAGCTCTGTTACCCAGCTTGCCCATGAAATTTCATAAGGCAATGGACATCAGCTATAGTGCTGCGAGTTATTCCCGTTTATTAGAAGTATTATATAACTAAATGCTTTTCTGCATACAGTATATTTTTTTTCACCAAGGGCTAAAATTATTGGCAGGCAGTGTGTTGCACTGGTTAAGGCTTTGCACTTCCAACCTTGTGGTTGTGGGTTCAACTCCTGCACTGGCACTGTGTGACCATGACCAGATCATTTCACCTGCCTGTGCTCCAGCTGGAAAAACAAAACAAATGCAACCAATTGTATCTCAAATGTTGTACGTCACCTTAGACAAAGGCATCCATCAAATAATAATATTATTATGAGGTCACTGGAGTTGCTTACTCTTAAATATGCTATTTACAGTTGTAAAACACCAGTTCCCGCTTTTCAAAGTGACTTGACTTTTGCTGATGGTCATTGCAAAAGACAATTTCACAGGAAAGTGTATTCTTTGGAATTGATATAAGTAGTGTGACAAAGGTGAATGTCCTCTGGGCATTTTTCTCAGGGACAATGTCAAAAATGTATCAAAAAACAAAAATAGACAAGATGGTGGCACAAACAAGAGGTCCAAGTTAAAAAAGATGAATGAAAATCTTGCTTCTCCTTACAGCCTGCTTAATCTGGTGGTCATGGTCCAGATGCTGCTGTTGGTTTCTCTTCTGGTTCTGTCAGCCCCATTCGAGTACACAGAGATCTCTTCTTCTGTTTTCTTCCTCTCCAGGACCAGATGCGGTTCCTGGGTTAGATAGTGTAGTTTGCTTAGGGTGTCTCACAGATCTGTAGACTCATGGCTGCAGATGAGGGCCTCTTTCCCTGTTCTGCCCTCCTCCTCCCACTGCTCCTGCTGTCTGCTAACCAGAACAGAGCCCAAAAAGAAGGAAGTATGGCTGTCAAAGACCTCACTGCTCCTCACACTTTCTCACTGTACAGATCATGTGAAGCGTATTTCTACACTTTGCAGTTTTTTTTTTTTTGTTGTTCAGAAACATTTGTCAGAGTAAGCCAGATGCCCTAGACACCATGTTCCAACATTCACAAATCAAGTTTGTGTCTGTCAAAGGTGGAATGGTGCCCTGCGTGAACTCAGCTAGAGTACCAAATGACTGCCCTTGTACAGGATTTTACTTGGCCTGTGCCATCCTACAAGTGCCAGCTACATGTCCGATACAAATGTTTAAAAAAATGTAAAGTGTTTGAGTTAGCATAGACTTCTCATTATACAAAGCAAGTGGAAATCACACCTTCAGTGTAGCACATCTGATTAACTAATAGCTACATGGTATTGTTTCTTTCAGATGTAATAAATGGCTCGTCAATTTATGATTCAAACCTGAATGAGCACTAGGAAGACACACGACTTAAATAAACTTTAATTTTCTTTTCAATTATAGCAATACTTCCAGGTCTGCAGAAATTCAAAAAAGGGGAAGTTTGATTTATGAAAGAAAAGTGTTTTGATTGGCTGAGGTCTTGGCTTTTCAATGAATGAATCAATGATTTCACCCTGTTTACACACTTGTAATTTAATTTCTCTCCTCTTTTATCCTTGAAATGAGAACCAGTGGGCTTTCATCATACAGTATGAATATCTAGACAGCTTTATTCACAGCTCATAAGAGTTGTGTGCCATAAGAGTCACAATGATGCCCTACATTGTTGCACTATTTACAGTACATCTCAAACAGACAGGCTTGCAGCAATGAGATAAAAACAAGTGACTACTCACATTAGCACACCAGAGATCTTGGCAGATCCCAGGCATGAATTTCTTGCTTGTGATTCTTCAGAAAGAGGGAAGCATGGTGATTTCAATTTCAGCTTGTGTACAGTCTATGTGGGTTTTACTTGTGGACCTTGGGTTTCTTCTTGCATTGCTTAAAATGTACATGTAAAGCTAATACTCAACTCCAATAGACCGTGTGTGAGTGTGCCCCACAATAGTCTTTCAGGTTTCTGCCTTGTGCCCAGTACTTCCAAGATACGCTCTGATCCATAAAACCTTGAAATGGATTGAGAAAATTTTAAAGGTGATGGACAGATTTCTTCCTCAACAAAAAATAAGGGTGGCCAAAGTTTTACAACCCACTAATTCTTCAGGCTGGATAAGTAAAAGGAGTCCTCTGAGGCTTCTCAAATGATCATGGGTAGTTAATTCCATGAGTTAGTGCTGCACAACTGTGGTTTTTACCCAGGGGTATAACAGAAGTGCAGGGTCTGTGGCCTACTGGATAAGGCATTGTAGTACTAGGGTGTTGTATCGTGTTAGCCATTATGGATGGAATGAGAAGTCAAGCAAAATGACACCTTTTATTGGCAAACTAAAAAGATTACCATATGCAAGCTTTTAAGGCAACTCAGGCCCCTTCTTCAGGCAAGATGTAAGGCACTGAAATGTTAATAAAGGGGCTTCTGTTTCAGTTTCACCCACTAACTGACTATTAGTGTAGGGAGTTGAAATAAATTATAATTTCACTAATGTGTTCATAAGAATGACTTATGAATGCTTTGAAATCACTTCAGTTTTTTTGTCCTCCTCACTCACTAGTATAAGAAAACAACCACATATATCATTCGATTTGCTTTCATGTCTAGTTATGCAAGACATCAAACTTTTTGGGGTTCTCTCCTAGTTTTGGCCCTCTAGACCTGAAAACCTCTCATTTCTATGGTTTTTTGGGACATATTTTTTGCAAGAAGTTACACCCTTATGATAAAGAGGAAAATGATATTTAGCAAAAATGATCAGAAGAACTTGAAGTTGCACATGCCATATTATCCAATGTCATAATGGGATAAGGGGGTTCAATGTAAGTTTCACAAAACTTCAAAAAATGTGGATCAGTAATACAGGCATGAGGAGTATAGTTTCATGCTATTTTGATGTTGCTGATAATGAATATGACTAAGTTTTTGATATTTGATTATTTACTAATGGTTGTAGCCCTATAAGGAGCACTCCCAGATGGTTAAAATGACAAAGTGTAAACATAAGCATGTGTTGTATCGACTATTTCCAGGCAAGTAATTACAAATATAATGTTTATTAAAGTTCCAGCCAACTACAGTATGTCCTTCTATCAGAGGCTGAAAAATGACTAATTTCTCACAAATTTCAGCTTGTGAGAGAATATTTGGACTTTAAACATTTAAATTGAAGCACACATTTCAGATGTGGGTCTAATCTTTTCCATTAAAATCAGTCTCTCTAAAACTAACAATACAATTCAGTTAAATGTAAGAAAATGACACACCAAGCATCATAGTTGTGTTGCCACTACTGAAAGTATCTACAAGATGAACATCGTTCCACCACAAGCTCACAAGATCAATACCCGTCTTTGCTAAAGGTCACTGAAAATAAATTAAGAGAACCATTCCAAAACAAATTTTCTCCATCATTTCACTGGAATCTAAAGAGGCAAAGGGGTCCAAGAAAATGATGTCATCTGAGCATGTAATTCAGTGTATACCCAGTACATAAAGAAGACATGGCAGAAATGTAATGTATTGGTTCCAAATTCTGAAAACTGTCAAGAAAAAGAATCCAGCAGTTTTGCCTGCACCATGGCCTGGAAGACATCACCCATAGGAGGGGAATCTGGGGGAGCTAAGAAAGAGCAACAGATTAACATAAGCCAAGTAAAAGAGTGAATATGAACAAGTGTCAGTCACACAATTGCCCTGAAAAATAATTATAGATGGGTCAATAGAAAGTAACACACGGACACACTTTGGAGACATCCTCAACAGAGATATAGTGAGGTAGCAGTGATGCTATGCATCTAAAAGCATCCAGAGAGAAAAATGGCCTGGAAACAATGAAACTATCTAAGGTGGTCCAAGAAGCATGTTTTGATATTGACAATTTGAAGGAAGTCCAGTTCACGATATGTAGAGGTGACATCTGACAATGCATGAAGTCATACCAAGAGAAGGACTTCAGTTCTCTGACATAGTTTATGAGGGGGTAAATTGGTATATTGTGCAGACTGGGCTGTAGTCAGAAGTTTGGGTGTTACATGTGATTCTTCTCTGCCATTTCTTCCACATGTGAAAAATGTAAGCACTTTGAGCTACATTTTTTTTGTATGAATATGTGCTATATAAATAAATGTTGATTGATTGATTGAATGTAGTGAAAATATCCTTTTTATCATCTGAGGAATTTAGCTTAACTTCGACTGTCTTTGACCATGGCAGATGCTGAATGTTTAGCCTATGCTTTTATTACATCCAGGCTGGACTACTGCAATGCCTTATTGTATGGTCTTCCAATACAAACTGTAATATGTTCAGAACTCTGCTGCTATGGTTCTTACTTACATCGGGTCCTGGGATCTTCTGATGCCAACTCTGAGGAACTACATTGGCTTCCAACTGAATCCCATATCCACTATTAAATACCTCTGTTAACTTACAATGTCTTAAATGACCAGGCTTCATCTTATCTCTCTGAACTTCTACACCTGTACTGTATGTTCCAGCTTTCCATCTCCAATCCTCTGGAGTCGGTCCGCTACTTACCATTCCTAGGACTAGGGAAAGTACTATGGGTGATAGGGTCTTGTGAGTCTCATCTCCAGCCTTGTGGAATGCTTTACCTCAGAAGATCGGAAAGTCAAGTCACTACCAAAAGACTTAAAATTTATCTGTTTGCAAAATCTTTTGTATATCCTGCTTTGTTATCCCTTTCTGCTCTACTGTGAATATTCTTAACTACTTTTGCTATGCTTTGTAGTGTTTCCTTGTGCTGTCAAAGGTGTGTTATAAATACAATTTATTTGTATTATTATTATACTAATCATGCTAATTCTTCCCTTTAGATAAAAATAAAGCTCTTAAGGTCTACTGTTGCTTTGTTTTGGGTCCATGTGCCATGACAGTGTATGACATGGACAATAAGAAAGAGGAGAACGAAGGGACAGAAAGAAAGTGCCAGCTGGACTGCTGAAGATGACAACCTGTTATCTTTCACAAAATATCTTAGTGTGATCAGCAAATATAAGTCAATATAGCACTTTTCATTTTTATTTTTAAATCTCACTGACAAGGTAGGAGGCACTCTTGGGTTCTCAAAGAGATAATCCTCAAAAACACCTACAGTATTGTGTTCTCTTGGCTTTGCTATCACTTACACAGTGGGTCCAATACATTTTTTTTTTGGTTCAACATTCAAAATCATTGAAACTGATGGAAAGTGGAGCCATATGAAAAGGATTAGATACTACTTTACATGGTGGGTGTGTCAGAATCATAGGGGTCAAGTGGACCAGTCCATCACAGGGCACATTCACATATATACACACACACTCACCTATCTATACATTCTTTGTAAACTTGCATAATCGAGTCATGGATCCATTGGGCCCATCCTACATCATATCAAACATAAGATGGGTGATAACCATTGAGGAGCTATCAGGCTATTACAGGACACATTCTCAGCAACAACCGTACTCACATATAAGTGGCCAATTTAGCATCACCAATTAACCCTAACACTCAAGTGCTGTCACCACATTGCATGGCGCTCTCTTCAGAATAAAATGAAGCAAGTCTATCTGCGGGATACCATGACAGAACTCTATCATCTAATCCAGCTCTTCCCAAATTCAACCCTGGAAATCTTTGTGGCTGTGAGTTTTTATTCCAATTTCACAATCAGTGCGTCATTCTTATCTTGAATTGTCATGTTGTTTATTGAGCTGTCCTTTTTTATTCTTTGATTCAAATAAAGTCTGAAATATTTTTATTAGTATATGAAATGTAAATGCTTTCGTTTCCTTTTCTGTTTTCTCTTTAATTCACCCTTCACCTTTAATTGTATCCAAATGCTAACAACAGTGAATGCTAAAGGGGAGCAATGACTTCTGTGCCACATTCACTTGTCCACTTATTTGTGTTAAACGTCTCTTAATAAGCAAACAAGTCAATGCAGATGTGAAGTAACATTTAGTATTCAAAGTTGTGTGCACCTCTGTCTTCACTGCTCACTGTTAATCATCAACATTTGGAAGCAATGAAGGGAGCAAACTCTGCAAAAAAGGGCATGTTATAAAAATGGCAAAAGTAAGAATTTAAAGCTATGTGAAGGAATGAAAATATTTACAAATTTCTTTGAAATATTGCTAGGCCAGATAACTAAATGAGTATGAATTAAAGAATGGATGTACTGATTGTGAAACTGGCTTGTACAAAAACCTGCAGTCTCTCAAGACTGAGTCTGAAAATCACTGACAGTTGTACACACACTCACACTCATTCACACTCAGGTCAATTTAAGCTAACATGCCTTGGATGTGGGAGGAAAATCAGGGCACCCTGAGAAAAGTCCCCACAGACATTAAGAAAATGTCCAGACAGATTGACTGGACTGGGATTTGAAATTAGCAACAGTGAGACTGTATTGCTAGGCACATCACCACCATGCTACCCACTAATGAGACTTTCTACTTTCAATGTTTGTGGGCTTCTCCTTCTAGGATTGAAAATCATAATCAACGTGAACCCAGTCATAAATCTTGGCTGATATATAACAAGAGAAAACCTCAACACCCAGGACATAGAAGACAGAAAATGGGACACACTTGTTAACAAGACCGAAAGTCATGACTGACCATGCTGACCAGCAACCATCACAATGTCTTTTAAGAAGTTACTGGACTCTAAAATTAAAGGAATTGGCAAGAAGTGGGCAGTGTTGGTCCTGGAGGGCCGCAGTGGCTGAAGGTTTTTGTTCCAACCCAGTTTCTTAATGAGAAGTCAATTATTGCTGATGAAGCACTTATTGCTCTAATTTGATGCTTCATTTTAGTGGTCTTGCATGTTAAGGTTCCTCACCCTTAATTGCTTATTTCAGTCTTAAACAGCCGCATTCCCTGTTTTTAATGGCTTCTTATTAGCTATAAGATGCAAATGACAAAGAAGCCAGCAGTTCTCCATCTAACTTGTTTCCATTTTCATCTCTGTGTGTTCATCTTGCACTATTTGGTTTAACAAAACACTTAAGAGAAAAATGTGACAGACTGAAAATTAAATGTTTTAGACTTCAAATCATTTAGATGATAGCCTCGGAAAGGAAAAAATCTATGATATAAGAACTTAACATTTCAGGCTTCTTCTTCTTCATCTTTTCGTTGCTCTCATTAGCGGTTACTATAGCGGATCATGTTTCTCAATATCTTCCTGTCCTCTACAAGCTATAAAATTAAATAAAGTCTGAGACTGGCAAAGATTGGTTTCTTATTAAGCAATTAGGACGGAACAAATACCTGCAACCACTGCAGCCCTCCAGGACCAACACTGCCCCCCCCCCGGTTTAGCCCATAATCAAGATGGAGGATGGATTCTCCTGAGTAGCAGCTCATTCACTCACAAATCTTTAGTACTGTTACCCTAATGTGTCTGAATCACTGTAGTCCAGTGTTGTGAACAGAGCTATGAATTACTCCACATCTGCCTCCTGTTAACACAGCAATCACATTAACAGCAATCACTGGAGTCAGCTAAAGTTCTCTTTGGACATAATTAATTTCCTCAAAACTCCACTCTGCCACCTAATAAGTATCCACATATCAGTCACGCTAACTACAAAACATAAAGGAGCTGGCAAGACCTTCATCACAAGGCACTTCCTCAAGTTAACAGGAATGCAAAAGACTGAATTTTTGGTAATAAATTTAATGTTTGAAATCACTTATTTTTAGATTATCTAAGTGTATTTACTCTTTCTGATGGCCAGCACAATGGTAAATAATGCTATCTCACAGCTCCAAAGCCCTGGGTTCACATCCTTGCCTGGGTACTGTCATTGTGGTATTTGCACATATTCCCTGTGTGGTTCTTACCCCACATTCCAAACGGGTGTGTTTTAGGTTAACTGGTGAACCTAAGTTGGTCCTGAATGAGAGGATGTAGATGTGGATGTAAGTGGAATGGATGGGTTCCTAACTTAATCCCCATACTATACACACTATTTAATAAGAATGTCTACTTCACACATATGCCTTTGAGATATAGGAAGAAAACATCTCCTTTTAAGGTTGACAACAAAATTCAAACAAATTTAATGGGATGACCAGGGGCCTCATGTAAAAACGGTGCGTACGCACAGAAATGTTGTGTAAGAACATTTCCACGTTCAAATTGCGATGCATAAAACCAAAACTTGGCATAAAGCTACGCACATTTCCATGGTACCTCATACCCTGTCATATGCAAGTTCTCCGCTCGGTTCTGCAGACTGGCGGCACCCATTGTCAAAGCAATGCTACTGTTCCTGTTGTGGTTTATCTTTCTTTTTCAGTTCCACATTACTGACGCGGCTTTATAAATACACTGAAATTAACCGCACATTGTTTATTAGTTTAATGCATCTGATTGTAATTAACCTGTAACAATATAATGGTCCACAGAATGGTCAAACTATTCTAAATACCATAGCTGCTTTAGCGTTGTTACTCTCACTGCACCTTCTTCTTCCTCTTTCAGCTGCTCCCATTAGGGGCTACCACAGCGGATCATCTTTTTCCATATTACTCTCACTGCACCACTCAGAGCAGCTGATCGGAAAGAGAATTATCGGTATACAGCATCAAGCACATGCTGTCTCAGCCATGCTTCCTATTTAAACTGCTTCTCACACGGCAAACATATCAAAACCTTTTCTGTATGGACCTCACGGTTCAGAAACAATTTCATCCCAAGAGCTCTAAACGCACTCAATCAGTCCATCAACTGCTCCTTGTAGAGATGTTAGTACTTATAAGTACAATCACCTCACTGTAAACTTGCACAGTTATAATATTGCACAACATGAGCCACTTTATAAAGCGCATATTTACTTATGATGATGATATCATTTTTAAGATGAAATGCAGCAAAATATGTTTATTATATTATACAGATCAAACTTTAACTTTATTTAAATAATCTATATTGTTAATAATTAAAGGACACGGTGTTGCTACGCTAGCAAGGATCTGGCGCTCCGCTCACGATTGTTCCTGCCTCGTCCTATACTGTATATATTTCACTGGGACTGGCGTGAAGGATAGAATAATTAAACATTTACAGTACTACGAAGATATTTAAATGTTCCTTAAAAGTTTTGAAGAATTGGCGTTATAAGCTTACAGATGGCTTAACTCTCTTGCAGAGCTGATTGTGTGGCGATTGGGTACGTGGAGAAAGAAAAGGAAGGACAGGAATTGGAGGTTAGTATGTTTGAAAGAGACAGTACTGCTGCAATAAATTATTTTATCGAAGGTTGTGCACAATCACTGCGCCACCGTATTCCCATGTTTAATAACATGCTTTAACTCCTATCATCATGAAAATGATATCACATATACATCTCAGTATTTTAGTTATTCAGAGAGCTGTAATATCATGAATGTAATGGATTCTATGTCCTGTTGGAGGAAGAGAGCCAGTTTAAGAAGCAGGTAGTGATTCACACTTAAAGAGCACATAGAAGATCAAATACAAAACTTTAACTTTACTACTTTAGTTACGATGGGATTTGAAAAACTAGTAAATTAAACAATTTTAAGATGAAGTTTATGATGTTTTACTTTAATGACAAAAAATTTCGAGATTAAAGTTGACATTTTGTGCTTTTTCCCCACTGTGTGCCTTTTTTTTCTCTGTACCCTAACAAGCTTTCATATGACTTGCCTTTTCATGGCGACTTTGATATGCGACTCTTTTTTTATTTCGGGCACTGTGCTCATGGCTCATGACTCACGACTTTGTGAACTTGAGCTTTCGAGTTTCTCCAACACGCTATGTCACTCGATCAGCTTCCTTTTCTTGTCGATATTACTGTTTAAACCAACAAATAGTACGTTTTTCCTTGCCTCCACTTGATATGCGCTGAAATTGTTCTATTTTTCTTTGTGATTTTGCCATTGTCTTTTCACAGAATGCTGAGCTTAAGGGCTATTAATATTGATTTACATATTCTAAGAGGCGTAATTCTGGGAGGAGTTGGGGTGGGACAGCAAGTGCATGCATGTGCGTTACTTTTCATACTGATTGGGATTTATGTAGCGGAAGAACTTGGAAGTTTGCGTACACACAGATTCCTGCATCTGGATTTTTTTGTGCGTAGGCACATTCCCGCTTTTGTGCTTACACCATGTTATAGTGTGAGTTCTATGCACAGCGTTATACATGAGGCCCCAGGAGAACAGTAAATCGACAAGCAGGGGATTGTAACCCAAAGAGTAATAGACAGAGATCGCCATACTTCAAACATAATCCAAAAAACATAATCAAAAAAGCTAAGGCAAAAGTCAGTGGCTAATAAGATGCAGAATAATAATCATAATCTAACCAACTCTGGTAAGTATGTTTTGTGGTGCCGATCTTCATACCATCATGCCAATGGTACAATTGGCATACCCTCTGGGACTGCTTTCCATGGCAATCACAGACTTCAAATGAATACCACAATACAAAATATTGGTGGCTGGAAGTGTACAAAAATAATGATGATACTTTTCAAAATAATTAATATAAATATGCAAAAAGAACAAACACAAAGTAAAAGATGCTTCAGGGATGGACAAGCACCAACTGTTGTGAATTAGTTGCATACAAATAGTAAAAAGGGTTGCAGGTCACATAATTAGCATAGCTGGATGGATTTCCTAGTAGGTCTAGGTCCAAGAATCAAACCTCACCTCAGGCAGCATAGCCCCAAACTCAAAAAACAGGCTTATCTACCATTAAAAGTTCACAAACCTTAAAATGCTCAAAAATACCCTTTATAAGGGAAGGTAACCATAAACCCTTGATATTTAGGACAACAAAAACAAAGTTTCTTAATTTTTAAATAATTTATTGCATGATCAAGAAGAAGAACAAAGCAGGCAAAGCAAGCAAACAATATGTAAGAAATTATGAAAGAGGGTTTGCCTAAAGGGTAAATCAAAGCAAACACATCCAGGTCACAATCCAAGAACAGGTTCCAATTAAACGGAGCAGAGAATTCAAGAAAACTAGAAAATTCAAATGATACTCGCAAAATAGATCCAAAAACTACAATGCTCAATGACGCTCTAAAAGACCTTAACCCTCAGCCGGAGTATATGGGCTGAGGGTGGTGCGACAGTGACGTCATGTTGGCCTCAATTCTAGGTGCTCCACTCACAGAACACAGATAAGAGACATAATAAACAGAGAAAACAATTAAAAAAAAAATATTCGTAATAGAAATACATGAAAACAAGAAAAAAAAAAAAACATTTGAAAAAAAACAACAAAATGGTTAAATTACATGACAACAGACTTGATCCAGCAAATAAATCCTTGCTAAAATGTAACACAGAAGATATTTTCAGATGACTTTTTGAACAAATAACTTTTTGTTTAGGGTCATTAGTATCAAATGAACATGTACTGTAACACATAATCACTCTTTGGCAGTCTGATTAGTGAGTAAAATAATCTCACCTTAAAAGTTCTGTCATCCCTACCTGAGTGTCATTAATAAAGAGATCTAAAAGATGTTTCATGTGAAAATGAAGGTTCTGAGCTTTCAAGGAGAGGCCCACATTTGACTGGCAATGGTGGTTGATTTGGAAATTTTGGTCAGATATGCAAGGATGAATGTTACTGCATGCTGTATACTGTATATGATATTAAATTTCATCTAAAGCATTAACATGCTGTATACAGTACATTTCATAAACTGACATTACATCACACCCACCCCTGTTTCTGTCATCTTTACTCTAAATAGTTGTAAGATGAGTACAAAATGTGTAGAGTATACTGTCATTTAAAATACTGTAATATTTCTATGTATGCAGGAAGCCACCATTGGTCAGATTAAATATTTTCTGCATAGAAAGAAATGCTTAAATCTAATGCTGTCTGCATATAAAAGGAATTTTGGATCTTCTTTTGAAACTAACCTCAGTGATGCAATGATGAAATATTCTGCATGCTACACAGAAGGAAAGGCTGATTATTATGGGATGGCAGGTGTTTGAGGTCCTTTGCAAGTATTAATTTTTATTTATACAGCAGGTTCAGCCCATTTTTAGTAAACATTTTTTTGAGTATTTCCCTGGTAGTTGTGCAATTGTCTGGGCCATTCTATGGCTAAAATCCCCAGTGGTCACTGACTGTTCATATTCATCACATTGCATAAGAAACACTTAACGGGGAGAAAAAGCAGTGGAGCAATATAAAATCTAAAAATGTATGGGCTGGAGATACTGTCAGCATAGAAATTAAGTTCTGCTGGCACTATTCCACCAAATAAAAGCACCACCAGAACCGGCATTTAAAAAATAAGCAAGAGCTCCATTATCTGTGACTGGTTGCCAGTTTTATTCATTCAATGATCATGCGCTTGCTTTGTTGAGTAATTCTGAGAAGTGTGAATTTGCTAACACTGTATACCTGTCAACATCTGCCATCCACAAAATCTCCTGCCTCACAAGTAAAAAGCTGATGGAGATCAAATAAAGAGTATAAAGCAAAAAGAAAGCCTACCCGTGGCTCTATTCAGGCATGAACTATAGAAGTTTAATTTAAAGAATCAGTGAATGGCTGATCACTGTGTTCTGCTTCAAAGTTGCTAACTTAGATAATCACGTAGCGATTGTTCAGTATTGATTGAACATCCAATCCTCCTATTTTGCTGCTCTAGCTGTTCTATTAGGCTGTGGGGTGATATGCTGAGAAAACAATAGCAGCTTGAGAGGACAGTGACGTGTGTTTTAGAAACATGTGTGATGTGTTTTCACAACAATCTGGAAATTATACAACTAACAATTCATGAAATACACATTCAACAGGAAAAAAAAGTCTATAAATGCAAAAAGTTGTTAATCTTACGGATCAGGCAGAGGAATGTGGAGGCAGAAGTGGGATTCTTTACATTCATCCTCTGAGGGCTGGAAACATAGCCTGTCCTAAAAGAATTGAGTGCAAGGCAGGAAACAGTCCTGGGTAGGGTTTCAATCTTGTACATGGTACATTAATACACAAAGCCATATTCATAATGACTCTATTTAGAGTTGTCATTTAAACTCTCACGCATATATGTGGAAGGAAAATGGGATTACCCGGAAATAAATCCCATTAAAGTCAAGTGAATATAAGAAAGCTCCACAAAACTAGGGGCTGAGCTTGAGAATTAAACCCAGTCTCCCAAAGCTGTGAGGCAGCAAAGACATCAAAAAAACTGCACCGTGGCACGGCTCACAGATTGGACTGCATAGCTGAATTTACTTGCCTTGAGATACACACACATCAATCATCACATTTCAGTGTTAAACTCTGTCATAAACGTTATAAATTTAACAGATAAGCATATTAATCAACCAAAAGTCATACAAAGGCTACATGACAGTTTTACAATGCTCTCTCATGCAATCCAGCATTCCCTAGGTTTGAAGTGATTAACTGTCATAGAGAAGTTTGCCATCACCAATATGTTTTTTTTGTACTTAACCATACTTTACCTAAACATCTCACTTGTGAAAGGCAGCATGCGTGCAACAAACATTCACTACACAAACAGCCAGTGTTGTGCAAGTTCACACCTCACAAGAACTAGTTTAAAGTTCAGTTCCCACAGATTAAAATGAATAAATTCACATTCATAGTTCACCATTTCAATTTTGTACTAGTTCATGGTCAATTCATTTTGTATTTTTTAAGGAGTGAAAATAAATGACCCATAAGTTTATTTTTTCAATTTTGCATGCCTTATATTGGGCTATTACAGTGTTCTTGAATAAAATACAATAATTACGAAGACTTATTTATTTAAATACATTTTATTGAGTAATACTCAGCAACAAACACGTATAAACATATATAGTAATATCCTCCCGGTCGAAAAAGAAATTAAATTGATACAAGTATACATATAAATTACTGCTCTATTTCCAACTATTTGGCACAAAGGGTGACTGTGGAACCAGCGTGTAGGTGAACTAACCTATTACACTGCCGGTCAAAATTCGCATCACATATTGTGTGTCCAACAGGGGAAAATATAAAGTGGCCTCGTGAAGTACAACGTTTTCCTAAAAGCAAAAGTGGAGCTTCACCTCATGCAGCTTAGGCATAAGTGGGCAGACACAGACAGTGCCTATTTGATTTTACATTATTTTTTCCGAATACAAATAAACGGCAACAAACTTTTACAAAATAAGTCCACTATTTGTGCTTATCCGAATACCATATTCAGATTCGGCTCCATCCCTACATTACAGGGTAAGGCAAAACGTTTAATCTGGACCTAAACCAGACCCAGAATGTCACATAAAACTGAACTAGCTCATATTCAAGTTCTTCACTTGCAAATACATTATGTTAAGTTCACCGTGAGCTTGTTCAATGAACGCGTTTTTTTGAGCTAGTTCATGCACAACACTACAAACAGCCTATGTATATATACTATATATTAAATATGAGGATTAAAACACCAGTTAATCACGGGGTTGAGAATGTGAGAAGATCTATGAACACTCAGTAGTTTAGAAAGATTGGAAATGAACAGGATCCTTAATTCATCTAATCAATAAAGGCATGCTCTTAAAAAAACTTTTCCCATCGTTGGGCAATAGCAACATAGGCACAAAATGAGAGCAATCAATATAGAAAAAAATGATGTCACAGAAATTTCAAATCATAATGCTAATAAAAATCCACCTTTATAAAAGGAAAAGTGTCTGTGTGTCTGTCTGGTTGCTATGTCCCTGTCATTCCAACAGATGGTGGATCACAAACATTGGTAGTGATGCTTTTTATTCTACAGATGTTTGTGATGTGCCATCTGTTGAAAAAAAGTGCAATTCATTTTATTGCTATATCTATATATATATAATTCACTAAGGGCACACAAGACACTGAGCGCAAGCAAGACACTGAGGGCACACAAGACAGTAAGCGCAAGTAAGACAGAGCCCTGCCCACCAACTCTAAGACCATGGGATACGCTCGACAGAGCCCCGCCCACCAACTCTAACCCTCCTACCACGTCATGGGATACGAACGACAGAGCCACGCACGCCAACTGTAACCGTCCTCCCGAGTCCAGCGTCGCTCTTGAGGCACGCAAAAACTCACCAAACACAGCCTCAGTCACTGTCGTCTGTGCAAAAGTCCACATGCACCTCTGAGCCACGTTGACTTTACACCACATGCAAGACAGAGAGCCACGATCGCCAACTCACAGAGCCCCGCCCGCCAACTCTAAGACCATGGGATACGCACGCATTTAGTGTATAAATGGATATAAATAATTGTATGTAAACGATTCGCCAAAATCTGTTGCATGTAAACAATACTGTTTAAAAAGTTATTGTTTTTGCATCAGAAAACCCGGTTTCCACGTCTACCTGTATTAGTTTAAATGGCACTTTTACCACTCGCAATAGGGTGGACGTGCTGACTTATCGTGTCGACTGGGCAACACAGTGAATGCGGCGTCTATATATGTCTATGTTTTCCGTAGCCTGCTACAGGAAGGTAATCTCTCGACCATTGGCATTGGTTTCGCTCCTTGCTATTTTCGTTATACTGCGATGGTGGTTTCCTAAGCCTTTGTTATACTGAATTCCTTTCTCACCGTTTTCCGTTCTGATTCTTACACCGCCATATGCTACCGAGGGCTTTGGCTAGTGTATTATAAAATACATTCTAATAGATGATGCTCTGCAAATGATAATGCTGAGTTCCACATTGATTACTTTGATTTCAATCAGCCTCAGACAGGTAGCACAGCTAGTCAGGGAGAAAATGACAATCCCAATAAATTCCCAAGCGTTTAACATCTTGATAGAACTAAGATTACATTTTCAAATCAAAACAAATACTATTTGCAAGTCTGTCTCTCCATTTCTGTTATTCCACATATTCCTATTTCCTTTGCACTCACATTATTATCAAGTTACTTCTGTGTTGATCATATCAAAAAGTTAAATATCACAGCAGTGTAAATGAATGAAAATAGCTGAATACAATACAGATGCTCTAAAAAAAAAGTTATTTTAGAAAGTGACATCAAACGTTTGTATCATTTTAGTAATAAAATTAGTCATAGATGTGGTGAATACGTATTTTAAGAAGAGGGAGGAACATAGGGTGACGTACAAGAGTGGAGGAAGATGCACACAGGCAGATTACATCTTATGCAGAAGAGTCAATCTGAAGGAGATTGAAGACTGCAAAGTGGTGGCAGGGGAAAGTGCAGTTAAGCAGCATAGAATGGTGGTCTGTAGAATGATGTTGGAGATCAAGAAGAGGAAGAGAGTGAGGGCAGAGCATAGGATCAAATTTTGGAATTTGAAAAAGGAAGACTGTAAGGTTGAGCTTAGGGAGAAGGTGAGACAGTCACTGGGTGGCAGTGAAGAGTTACCAGACAGCTGGGAAACGACAGCAGCTGTAGCAAGGGTGACAGCTAGAAGGGTGCTTGGTGTGACATCTGGACAGAGGAAAGAGGAAAAGGAAACCTGGTGGTGGAATGTGGAAGTACAGGAGAGTATACAGAGGAAGAGGATGGCAAAGAAGAAGTGGGATAGTCAGAGAGATGCAGAAAGTAGACAAGAGGACAAAGAGATAAGACGTAAGGTGAAGAGAGAGGTGGCGAAGGCTAAAGAAAAGGCGTATGATGAGTTGTATGAGAGGCTGGACACCAAGGAGGGAGAAAAGGACCTGTACCGATTGGCTAGACAGAGGGACTGAGCTGAGAAAGATGTGCAGCAGGTTAGGATGATAAAGGATAAAAATGAAAACGTACTCACAAGTGAGGAGAGTGTGTTGAGCAGATGGAAAGAGTACTTTGAGAGGCTGATGAATGAAGAGAACGAGAGAGAGAAGAGGTGGGATGATGTGGAGATAGTGAATCAGGAAATGCAACGGATTAGCAAGGAAGAAGTGAGGACAGCTATGAAGAGGATGAAAAATGGAAAGGCCGTTGGTCCAGGTGACATACTGTACCTATGGAAGCATGGAGGTGTTTAGGATAGATGGCAGTAGAGTTTTTAACCAGATTGTTTAATGGAATCTTGGAAAGTGAGAGGATGCCTGAGAAGTGGAGAAGAAGTGTACTGGTGCCAATATTTAAGAATAAGGGGGATGTGCAGGACTGTAGTAACTACAGGGGGATAAAATTGATGAGCCACAATATGAAGTTATGGGAAAGAGTAGTGGAAGTTAGGTTAAGAAGTGAGGTGATGATTAGTGAGCAGCAGTGTGGTTTCATGACAAGAAAGAGTACCACAGATGTGATGTTTACTCTGAGGGTGTTGATGGAGAAGTACTGAGAAGGCCAGAAGGAGTTTCATTGCGTCTTTGTGGACCTGGACAAAGCATATGACAGAGTGCCTCGAGAGGAGTTGTGGTATTGTATGAGGAAGTTGGGAGTGGCAAAGAAGTACATAAGAGTTTTACAGGATATGTATGAGGGAAGTGTGACAGTGGTGATGTCAGTGGTAGGAATGACGGATGCATTCAAGGTGGATATGGGATTACATCAGGGATCGGCTCTGAGCTCTTTCTTATATGCAATGGTGACGGACAGCTTGATAGACGAGATTAGACAGGAGTCCCTGTGGGCTATGATGTTTGCTGATGACATTGTGATCTGTAGCGATAGTAGGGAGCAGGTAGAGGAGACCCTGGAGAGGTGGAGATATGCTCTAGAAAGGAGAGGAGAGGAAAAAAGATCAGTAGGAACTACACAGAATACAAGTGTGTAAATGAGAGGGAGGTCAGTGGAATGGTGAGGATGCAAGGAGTAGAGTTTACGAAGGTGGATGAGTTTAAATACTTGGGATCAACAGCACAGAGTAATGGGGATTGTGGAAGAGAGGTGATAAAGAGAGTGCAGGCAGGGTGGAATGGGTGGAGAAGAGTGTCAGGAGTGATTTGTAACAGACGGGTATCAGCAAGAGTGAAAGGGAAGGTCTACAGGACAGTAGTGAGACCAGCTATGTTATATGGGTTAGAGACAGAGCTGGAGGTAGCATAGTTAAAGATGCTAAGATTTGCAATGGATGTGATGAGGATGGATAGGATTAGAAATTAGTACATTAGAAGGTCAGCTAAAGTTGGACGGTTGGGAGAGAAAGTCAGAGAGGCGAGATTGCATTGGTTTGGATACTGTATATGCAGAGGAGAGGTGCTGAGTATACTGGGAGAAGGATGCTAAGGATAGAGCTGCCAGGGAAGAGAAAAAGAGGAAGGCCTAAGAGAAGGTTTATGGATGTGGTGAGATAGGACATGCAGGTGTTGGATGTCACAGAACAAGATGCAAAGGACAGAAAGATATGGAAGAAGATAATCCGCTGTGGCAACCCCTAACGGGAGCTGCCAAAAGAAAAAATTCTGATGATCACCTAGATTTATTTTTTACATTTACTGTGAATTATTTATAAATATTTTCTGTATATGCTTGTCCCCATGAATTTCTTCCGGGTGTTCTGGTTCCTTCCCACAGTCCAAGGACACACAAGTATGGTGGACTGATAATGCTAAATTGGCCCTGATGTGTATGTGTTTGCATGTGAGGGTTCCTCTAGAGTACCTCTTTCTCATACAGGCTTAAGTTTCGATTTTTGTAGTTTTCTGTCCAGCCATTTTAACTCTAGACTGCCCTCAAGAAATTGTGATGCACAGACAGACTCACACACATCATTGAGATATCAATGTTTTCAGTATCAGTGGACCCTAAAACATCGAAAAATGTTGAAAACCGGAGATCGAAATTTTTGATGAACCTAAGGTTTTTGCTCCTCCCCCATAGACGATAGGTAATAGTGGAGGGGGGGTACAAAGCAATAAAAAAAGAGCCAGACACAGAAGTGTGGGGTCCTGACATTGCCAAGTTACAGATGATGTCTTCATTCCTTATGATGACAGAATACTCAATTATTTGGTGCCCAGTGATACTGGGGATTCAGTAAATGGATGGATGTTTAAGGGGAAAAGCAAAAAACTGTGGATTGTATTTGATAGAATCATAAAAAAAAATATCAGTAGGTCAAGAGACAGTTTTGAAGAGGGATATGCATTGCTGCTATTTAAATTCTTTTTGATTGGTGTATTTATTTTTCATCATGTGGTGTAACAATAAAATATTTAATTGACATTTAGAGTCCATATATTCTGACTTTGGCCTCAGCTAGTGACTAAGCCAAAATCTTGAAATCATGAAAGGAAGCCGAAAATATTACTTATAGTTTAATTCTTTTCCTGTATGTTTTTCCCTCTCATTTTGAAATATAACACAGATGCATAACACTTATACATATCAGTATGTATTCACTGCTGATAAAATACTAATTAATGCTTTTATCCTTTCTTGCTTGGATTATTGTAATGCTTTATATAGTGGTCTGCTAAGATCTATATATACTCTTCAAGTGGTACAGAATTCAGCCATGTGTCTTTTGATGTGTATCAAGATGAATTCAAGCAAAACGCTTTCACTTTCAAATTTTGTCTTTAACCTTTAAGGCACTATGCAATAAATCTCCTTCCTATTTTTCCATTTTGATAAACCGTTATGTGCCAGACAGAGCTCTTCAGTCTGCTGACTCAGATCTCCTTGTTATTCCCAAATAGAGCTAGAAAACCTTTGGGGCTCGAACCTTCAGCTATGATGCTTCCCAACTTTGGAATCCACTTTTGATTATTACTAGACAACTGCAGCGTTTAGATTTGTTCAAATGAAGCCTTTTTACTTGAGCAAGTTTATAATTCTGCTTTAGGTGTTTTTTTTGCATGTATTATATATTTTATATCTTCTGTTTTATGTTATTTTATTTTATGCTGACCTTTGTATGCTTCTATAATGTAAAGTGCCTTAGTCACTGAAATAAAATCCCTGAATCCTTGTATCAGGTGGTACATAGAAGATGAAAAAGTATCATCGTAATGCAAGAAATATATTTACTTTACCACTCCCCTTCATTCAAAACATTTAACAGCCATGCACAGTTCCAATGAGGCTGAAGTTATGGCTGACATTCTGTTTACATCCTATCCACTCTGCAAATGGAGAGCTGGATGTATAGGTGATAACCAACTTTATCATTACAGCATTGAGAAAACTGCCCCTTTTTGAAAAATGTAGCAGAAATTGAAAAATAAACAGCATACAGTACGTAGATATTACTCTATATTAAAATGTACACAAAATGCAGTATAGAAAATATTATTTTTGTTAAATACAAATATACAAAAAAGACGATAACTCAACCATTTCTGAGCCTACGTGCAAAGACACAAAATGCCATGGCGTATCTCCGCTTACAAAAACACTGGTTCTTTAATGGCACTTGATGGTTCTTTACTTGGTTAAATGGCTCCTTGTAGACCTTTTGCTTGACAAGGCACAATTTAATTCTGGGAAGGATTCTTTATATATGAAATTGGTTCTTTGTGCTTTAACAAACTTCGTAATTTGTAGAAAAAAAATGAAATCTTTAATAATGTATGACAGGCTACCTAGCAGGACATTAACAGATTAAGAACCTGGACTTAGCTTTTGTTATTGGATGCAGCAGGAATCCTTTTAAAATGATAACCCATTGGTGTTTCATACATCTGTTACCACCTATTCATGGTCATCTACTATATGGAGTTTGTTATGGATATAAAAAAATAAAGGCCCTTTCTGGATCCTTCTTTTGGATGGGTCCTTAGGAAACCAAAATTAATTCCCCTGTAGCACTGGCCTGAAGGACCTCGCTGGCACCTTTATTCATACAGTAAGAGTGTGGGTAGCACTGAGTGGAAGGCCAGAATTAAACCTAGACAGGTTGATCATCCATTGCAGGGCAGACTCACTCAAGTTAGGCCAAATGTCCCCTAAGATGTACGTCTTTGGAAAATGGAAAGAAACTGCAGCACCAGGAGAAAATGATTATAAAATAATATTTCTTTCAGCACTACATTGGTTTGCTTACAAAGTGGCTTATTATTATGTAAATTATTTTGACAATCTTTTATAATATGCCATGCTTCGGGTTTCACTAAAGTGCATAGACATAGTCAAAGCTAGCTGTACCTTTCTTATTACTGTATATTTTTCAGCTTTGCCAAGAAAATACTTTGTTAATGCGGCTTCCTATTCAAAGACGTTGTGTTACAACCGTTAGTGTAATTACACCACGTACAGTTCCTATTCAATGACAGAGAAATGAAACCTCTGGTTATGATTAGAAAATGGCAAACTGGAGCATATTTGGTTAATACTGTTGCAATGTGAGAGAAGGTCTAAATAAGTGTATGGTTAGACAGTTTTTGCTATTTCTGTGTTATACAAGTATGAGTATCAGTAAGAAGCTATTGGGAATTCTGCCCCTTTTGCTGATTTTGACTATTTTTTAATTAAAAGAAAGTCTCTGGGACTTTTATTGGTCTCCAATGTCCCCAAATTGGCTGCATTCAGTGGCTTCCTGATAATGTATTTGGTCTCAACAAAAAGGAGGCAGCTGAGCATTTCTCCAGATGCACACATTCCCTAGTGAAGAGTCCTAGTAGC
This sequence comes from Polypterus senegalus, assembly GCF_016835505.1. Classification (NCBI taxonomy): domain Eukaryota; kingdom Metazoa; phylum Chordata; class Cladistia; order Polypteriformes; family Polypteridae; genus Polypterus; species Polypterus senegalus. The sequence continues at coordinate 229,129,481 of NC_053156.1, read as the reverse complement.
CGTCGATTTGCAGAGGAGCGACCGGCTCCTAATTATTGTGTATCACACAAATTAATTAAACTCAAGCGCCAGTTAACCTGAAGTACATGTAGCTGCTTAGACCTCATATGAGATTAATATTACTCTGCGTAAGTGAAAACTGCATAATGAATATCTCATCAGATGTAAATGACTTAACTACATACATAAACTGAGTTCATTTTTAATTGTTTCAAATAGCAACAATGCAATAGAAGCTTTATTACAGTGGGTTTTATTAAAGAAAAAGAACAATCCTGCTGCTTTTAGGGTGTACCTGTAACCCCTGCATATCATTCAATATCTGATGCCTGCTTATTCTTGCAAAGCTGGCCTTTAATTAAACGGATAACTGTGAACCAGCCAACCGTTTACTGAGAGCGCGCACAGTTGAACTTATCGTTGCCCTGATTTCATTTTCTGCAGCTTCTCATCTGCAGAGCATCTCAGGCCAGGCTGAAACTAAAGGCTGCCATTGCTGTCTTAAAAAAAAATTTCAAGCAATCCCCCAAAAGGGTGGCACAAGGAATCATAGCCGGTACTCCTGGCCAGTGATCTGGGAACACTGACTCTAATTTCAGTGTTTTACTGTTAAATGGAAATAAATTACCTTCAAAAAAATTCTGTATTATTTATTTATGTGTTTGTTTGTTTGTTTGAATTTTCTTTTCAAGTGGCACATATCACAGTTACAGTATATCAAATTTGGAATAATAATTTGCCAAATAACTAAGAAATAAGAGTCTGTTGTGAAATGTTAGGCCATTAAATAAGTCACTTGCATTGCCCACTCTCTGATGTGATACTGTTCTGCCTTGTTTGCATGCCATATATACACACATGTGCAAGTAGGAGGACGTTGTATGGACCAAGCAAAGGTAATTTCATGGCAGGCCTGGGGGTGGTGGGGTGCACTAAACCTTCTCCTGTTAACTCTACACAGGAAAACCTGATTCTGAGATTATATAAATATATATACAGTAATCCCTCACTATATCGCTCTTCGACTTTCGCGGATTCACTCTATCGCAGATTTTAAATGTAAGCATATCTAAATATATATCACGGATTTTTCACTGGTTCGCGGATTTCTGCGGACAATGGGTCTTTTAATTTATGGTACATGCTTCCTCAGTTTGTTTGCCCAGTTGATTTCATAGAAGGGACGCTATTGGTGGATGGCTTAGAAGCTACCCAATCAGAGCATGTATTATATATTAACTAAAACTCCTCAATAATATATGATATGCTTCCCACGCTGTGCTTGATTGTTTACTTGTCTCTACCTCTCTCTTACCCTCTCTGACATTCTCTGCGCCTGACGGAGGGGGTGTGAGCAGAGGGGCTGTTTGCACAGAGGATACGGACGCTCCTCTACAAAATGCCGCTTTATCGCGGTGCTTCGGCATACTTAAAAGCACACGTATTGATTTTTTGATTGTTTGCTTTTCTTTGCGAGCGCTCTCTCTCTCTCTCTCTCTCTGACATTCTCTGCTCCTGACGGCCCTCCTTTAAAGAGAAGATATATTTGCATTCTTTTAATTGTGAGAAAGAACTGTCATCTCTGTCTTGTCATGGAGCACAGTTTAAACTTTTGACTAAAGGGTGTTATTTCATGTCTAGAGGGCTCTAAAAATGTTGACTGTGTGGGAGAGTTTATAAGGGCTTAAAATATATAAAAATAACCGTACAAACATAAGGTTTCTACTTCGCAGATTTTCATCCATCGCGGGGGGTTCTGGAACGCAACCCCCGCGATCGAGGAGGGATTATATATATATATATATATATATTCTCAAGCCCATTTAATCCAATTCAAGGCCCGTGCAGACCAATCTCAATCACACTAGGCTCAATTTACAGTTACCAGTTATACTGATTGGATGATTTTTGAGAATGTGGAATGGTAATGGGGCCATATGTCCCATGGGGTCCAGGCGGTCCCATAGCCCTCATGACCCCTGAAGAGTTTTTTTTTTTTTCTCAAACCCCCTGTTTGTCTTTTCTATCCTCCCAGCCATCAGACCTTACTTTATTCTTTGTGATTTAGTATTGCCTAATCTTATTTTTATTTGTATATTTTTAGTTTTTATAAATTTTTCTTTCTTTATCTTGTAAAGCACTTTCAACTATGTCATTTGTATAACGATGTGCTATATAAATAAATGTTGTTGTTATTAATCTTTGCCTTGTAGGTGGACATTGTCTATTTGCATGATCAAGCAGTAAGCAGTATTTCTAGTGATAAGTTCTGGAATGCCTCTGCATCCTCCTCTAAATGATGTTTGCTGAGTGAATGGCCCATGTACGTTGTTGTCAATCTGATAACAATAGGTTTCTGCTGTTCAAGGAACAACATATTAGCTGTTGTTTTAGGACTGACCTTTAGTCAATCAGTGTTTAAGTTAGCCTCTGACTTAATACTTGGCTGTACAGAATTTCACACTTTTGGCAGCAGGGTTAAAAATCGGGAGTGGTCTCCCCTAAACTTTCTCGTATACTCAGATATGGGGAAGAATATTTAAGGAGTAAACCGCAAGACAATGATTATATTTTTATATTATGTATATTAAAGAACCATCAACAACAAATCAAATCAAATTAATACTATATTGAACAATTATTATAAAAGTAAAGTTTAATAAATTGGCTGCATGAATAAAAGGTCAAGTACCACTTCCAGTTAGCGAAAATTGTCCAAAGGTTGACAGTGTTGAAGTTTTGTACCTAATACAGTACTTGCAGTCAAAATTTAGTCGACCTAAGTGAAAGTGTACTCAAGTTATACATACACACACAGGCACGCAGACATAATTCCAAAAATAGTATTTAAGAACTCCGAAAGGCCTAAAACATCGTGATTCATCAAAATCTCGAAATTTAATTTTTGGAGGATTCCAATACTTTCCCTATACTTCATATAAGAGAAAGTCAGGAAGATCTAAAATGTTGAGATTCATTAAAATCTTGTGGTTGAGTTTTTGGATGATTATAATACTTTGCCTATACTTTGTATACGAGAAAGTAAAAACTGGCTTCCTTAATAATTCAAATGATGAACGTTATTTTTTTCATCTATATATGCTTAGAGAATTTTCCACATTTATTTTGAAGCAGCAGAAAGTGTTATTTTTATTTCTACAAATGAAAAAATTTGAATTTTTTTCTCAAGCACTTTGTTTGATTTTGATATCAGAGGCCAAGTTTAAACCTAACTGGTTGAAGGTGAAAGAGTCTGCTGGTGTAACAACTGCAGTGTTGTTCTAGGATACAAATTCTATGCACATTTGTGTAATTGAGCTGTGAGTGGTGTTTCTAGTGTTGGGTACTGGAAAGCCTCTGCTTCCTCTTCAGAATCATCTACATCTACTAAACATGCTGCATATACAGTATTAACATGATTAGGCCTGTAAGTATTATTTCTAGTAAATAGTTCTGGAACCTCTCTGATTCATAAAGTATCTGCAAACTTGCAGAAATGATGATAAGCTGCTCCATGTACCTTCCCTTTCAACATATTCTAAATCAACATGTAACTTTATACAACAATTAACTATCCATGTGACAAACACACTTTATCACAATTATTCAACAACAAAAGTCAATATATAATAGTCTTGTGTCAAACAAATTAGCATACCACATCATTCAATAACTTGTAGACGCACCTTTAACAGAAATAACAAGAAGTAATAATTTACGGTGTGAGTTTTTCTGTCTCTTATATACTGGATGAATTTCATCTCACTCCTACACCTTTTCAATTTGTTTATGTACTGTACAGTTGCTCTAAGTTTAAACCACTTGCTAAGGAATAGACGATTGTTACTTATGTCCTGATATGTAACATCAGGGGTGTACTTAATTTTTCAAATGACTGCATGTCCGCTAAGATGGATCATTACTTAAAGGATAAGTTCAGTATTTTTCAAGTCAAAGTGTCAATGTATATATTGTACGCATTTGCCAAACAAAACTGTGTTCTAAATTCAATTGCTTTCTATAAATATCTAGCTTGCACTGACGCTTTACAATGGAGGGTATGGGGCATGAAAGAAAAGCTTAAAAATATACCATATATGTTGATTTTGCAAGCCAAAACAGTTGCCAAGTGTTGATCTACGCCTTCCATGTTTCCGGCTCAAGTATGTGACAACAAAACGGATCTGGAAATCATTAATTTAACTGCATATACCTAGTACTATTTTTCGCATAGTAAGGATAAGTTTTCTGTTCTCTTGTGTGAGTTCTTACATAAATACTGAAGTAAATCAAAAACAAAACAAAGCAAGCAGCATGAGAAGTTTACTGTGATTTGGTCTTACTAGAAGAAGCCAACACTCAGGAGGGTGAAAGGTTGGTGCACAAGAAGAGTAAGTGTTGAGTTATTGCACACAGCTGGTTTTCTTTTAAATCTCATAATATTTGTGTTTTTTTGTTCAAAAATGACAAGTATAAACTATTTTACAATGTGTGTGTGTGTAATCACAAGACGCGGATCAATACTCGACAACTGTCATGGCTGGAATAACGTACATATTTGGTAAGTATTTAAGCTTTTCCTCCATGGCCTATGGATTCCCATGTAAAACGCCAGTGTAGGCAAGAAATTTTTTTAATTCATAGAAACTTTAGAATGCAATTTCATGTGGCAAAAGTACATATACATTACCACGTTTGTGAAGAAATAATTTTGACTTAGAAAGAACTTATTCTTTAAGTAGGTTCCTTTTAGCCTGTTTTCATAATGAGGGTTAGCTAGGTTATGATAGCCTTCTCCAGAATATAGCTGGAACTGATGCGTAATACTTTGCAGTATTCTTTATGGCTATGTACTGTATGGAGCATCAATGACACTTTAGATTTCACAAATTTGAATCGTGTGCATACATACTCTGAAGCAATGTAAAACCGCACAACATCCACAAATCAAGGCAGTGCACATGTACATAGTAAGAAACAGACACCAGAAACTCCAATTTAGTCAACATTCATGAAAAATGCAGATTTTAGGGAAAATCTGATGTGTGTGTTTATAACAATATTACTGCATTCATTTTTGTACTACATTTTGCACATATGATATTTTTTGTCCATCTCCATCATTTAGAAACTTCACATTTTGGCTTTAATTTATCAATTTCAGATTTTACACCTTTCATAGCATATGTTACACACGCTGCACGCAGGCAAGCGGGCAGTGAGAGTGGAGATAAAGACGCTAGATAGATTGTATACAACAGGCACAAATAGCGACCACTTGATAACAGGATTAGCTATAATTAATGAAAGCATGAATTAATCAACAGAAATAACCGCGATCGACATTTTAAACTTAACGATTTACTTAAGAAAAAAGAAAAAAAAAACGGCCCAGCACACAGAAAGCAGACGCTTGCAGGCAGGCTGAGCGGCGAAGGTTAAAAAGAAAAAAAAATAATAACACTTCCTCCCCAGTGGGGAATCGAACTTGGGTGTCTGAGACACGGTAAGCATGCAGGGCTCTAAGAAACAAATCTTAGCGCTATGCCAAGGCAGCTATTGTAGCATTTTTGAATCTTTTTTTTTATTTGATCTTTGGAAATCGGGCTTTTCATATTCTATCATTTATGCCTACATGTTTTGTAACATTTATTATTAAAATATGAAAAAGTTTCTGTTTTAACAATGTATTTACACAGATTACTGTAGAAACGGAACACACATGAAATGCATGTATTCCAAATAACGATCTATTATTTCCACTCTAAAACTCCAGCAGTTGAGTCACTCCCAGATAATCAAACAAGGCATGAGCTGGGAAAACTTAATGAACGTTCTGCGACGGTGGGGGATGAAATAGCCGGCTGCTTGCTGCTCTTTTTAATCAACACATTTAAAAGACAAAAAACGGTGGCAGAGAAGTGAGAATGGTTTTAAGGTGGGCCAGATCTACGAGTTTTTTTGTAGACTCTGCTAATTCTAGTGTTAAATATATAATTCAGGGAGTTATGTAAGCCTACACATATATACAGGGTGGGGCATAAAGATCTCCCACATTTTGAAGGGGTATAAAAAATGAACAAAGCTCTCTAAAAAAAATTGTAAATATTTCTGAAAAGTACATAAAAAACAGTTTTGTTTACTAGGTTTTAAAGATCATATCAGACAAATGACGGTCGTTGTTGGCAATGCATTACTGAAGATGTTCCCGGAAGTTCTCCATTACCGAAATGGCTTTGATTTCCTGTCTGATCCTTTCCTTCAAATACTCAAGAGATTAAGGACAATGTTTGAAAATCTTTTCCTTTATGTATCCCCAAAGGAAAAAGTCATATGGGCTTAAATCTGGTGACCGTGCCGGCCACCCCACATCTCCCCTTAAACAGATCAAATGCCCAGGGAACATTTCCCTCAATACTCCAAGCGAACGTTGTGCTGTGTGAGCTGTGGCCCCGTTCTGTTGAAACCACACATGTTCTGTCCTAGGTCTGCCTAGTTGATTTTCTTTTCAGTGTGGATCCAGCTGCTCGAAGGTTAGAAATCCATAGCAAAATTGTTTTTCGATCTTTCGAGCACAAAGTGTGTGCGGAACGCTCTCTGCGTTGCTATCACATAACAGTTGTTCTCATAATACGCTTGAACAACAAAGCCGCGATGTTCACTGGGTACTGAAAATGGTAGAGCCTAACCTACCGAATGAGACCAACCCCACCTCTCTTCCCCCACTACAGTTCGCACAATTCTCTCTCGAAATGTGGGACATACATGAAATATATACATTGAAGCATGTAAGAGTTTATTAGCCATTCTCTTATCCTTCTTTTACACTTACAGCTGTTAACAGTGTGCCCCCGTCCAATAATACATCATCATTCTTTTGTGCTGTTACAGCAACTCTTACTTCAAACATTTTGATTGTCAGAAACATTGTTTACCTTTGTGAAACATAAGGAAGAGCACTCAATGTTACTTTCTGTATGCTGTCTTCCAATAAGTACTTATTCTGGCTGTTTGCATATTTGAAGATGCTAACTCACCCTTGAAATCACATACATTATAGTCTCAAACCCATTTAATGTGGTTTGCTGTTGTGGGAGGCACACGCCTATCCCTGCAACAATGAGCTGAAATAATTTATCATATTAATTAAAGGCTGCATGCACTCTTTAGAAAGCATGATGATGTGACATGTTAGTGATCTACCAAAGCTGCATTGTCAACAAATCACCATTAAACAGTTCATTTGCCTGTGAGAGTTGTTTTATTACAGATTCTATAGGAAATAATATTATAAACCAAATGGATAATGCAATATTGGATTCAACAGAAAGATGTGAGTCGGAGTTGGCAGAAATAAAACAAGAATATCAGGACACCAGACTATCATGTCCGTCTTCCAAGAAAACTAGGCCTTACCCATATGATTTGTTTACATGATTAGATTGGCTAATCTTCCGCCTCTGCAAGACCCCCGATGCATTTTACAAAGAGTTTACATCACTCCTCAGAAAGTCACGGAGACAATATCAGATTAGTTTAACTAGGCTTTGATCAGCTGTATCAACCGAGAGTGTCATCTGAAATGAAATTTGGAGGATTGGATAATGCTGTTAAAGTCACAGCCAGCATAAAAAGAGAGGCTGATTTAATCATGTGCTAATTGTCAGCTGTCAGCTAAGTCAGGAAAATATCCCAAGTGACCGGAGAAAGCGATGGTACCGAGACCCTCCCTTCCATTTACTTTCTTTTTTGAGTGAACGGGTAAAGAGTAGTTGTAATTTTATTCAAAAGGGTAAAAAAAGAAAAAAATATATTTTTGAAATGTATAGCAAAGATCTTTTGAATGGTGTAGGAAGCACTGAATTTCAGAACTGGTGCTTTCAAGAAAGAAAGAAAGAAAGAAAATATGATCTACAGTGTTTAATCCCTTCAGTCATTTTTTCTCCAAAGTTACCAGAGATATTCCCAGCAGCAACACCAGATCATATGAACAATTAGACATAAGTCTTCATATGCCATACTTCCAAAAATGGCAACTTTACTATAATAACCAAAACATTTATTCCCTAGATCATCTTTCAAAATTAAGTTTTCCATTTTTCATAATGTTCCTGTCTTTCTTATTGTTCACTGTCATGAAAAGGCTGCAACAACAACAAAACAAAGTCCAAATTAAATAAAGTTCAGTGCTTCAAATCATTAAATAAATAATCCATTATGCGGCCAGCCGTCCTTCTACCGGTCACTCCCATTCCGCCATAAAATGTTCAATAGGAGCGACCACTTCCAGCTGCCCTAGGTGTCGGTCAAACACCCCTGCTAGGGCTCAATTGTCCAGCTGCCTGTGAGTCTTTGCTCGCTCGCTCGCACCGACTCTCTCTCCAACGCTGCTCTTCCTGCTACCTCCCACTTTCTTTTTCCATCCTTTTTTGTTCTCCTTCCTAGCTACCTCGCGCTTCTGTTTATAACGGGGATGTGATTCACCTGTGGCAATCAGCGCCTCCCGGGAACAATTACAGATGCGGACGACTCCTCACCTGTGTACTTAAGTGAGGTTCACCCGCATCAAGCTTTCCCCGAGAACCACACGGCCACACACCACCACACCCCCTCGCTAAGCCTCGAGTGCGTGATTTATTTTAAAAATGGTCTTTATGACATGAGCTGTGGACCCGCTATACCACAGTTAAATAACTTGTTTAGCGCCACACAGTGAGGAAGACACCAGCAACTTTATTGGCTTAAAATTTAGTACCTTAGTCATTGTACCCCAATAGCTAGCATGATTTGCCAATGAGACTATGGTCCACTCAATTCACTTTTCAATTAACCAGTCCTCAATTGTATTCGAAGAGAAAGCAACCATTCTTTTATTTGTGCCAATAAAATTCACCCCACTACAACAAATGAAATAACATAAACTGAAAGTCAAAAACTGATTCAATGAGACTACAGGTAACTGGATTCCTAATGCACCACCTTTGCATGGATGTTATGGTTGCAATTATTGGAAAAGGTTTGTATACAGTAACATAAGTTCTCACTAATTTCTGCAGGTGCACAGTAGAGTCCACATCCTGGTATAACATCTGCTTGGTTCAAGAACATAAAGCACTGGAGATGTGGAGAAGACAGCACAGAATACTACCTTTGCCCACTGCCATCTCTTTAAACCTTAGAAAGGCAAGCACTCCTTCCTTGTGACAAAACTGTACGAGACCATTGGCCTAATTGTGATGGCTAGATCAATGGGTCAAAACATCTTCAAAACAGCAGGTCTTGTGGGGTTTTCCTAGTATGCAGTGAAAGGTACCTGCCAAAAGAAGTCCAAGGAAGGACAAATGGTGAACAAGCGACAGGGTCATAAGCACTTAAGGCTTATTGATGTACGTGGGGAGCAAAAGCTAGCCTGCCTGGTCCAATCCCACAGAAGAGCTACCTGAAAAACCTAATGCTGGCCATGAGAGAAAGGCATCAGAACACAAAGTGCCATCATTGGTTGCTGCATATGGGAGTATGAGGCCACAGATCAGTCAGAGTACCCATGCCAACCATTGTCCACTGCCAAAAGCACTTACAATGGAAATGTGACTGTCAGAACTGGACCATTAAGCAATGGAAGAAGGTGGCCTGGTCTGACGAAGAGATGGCACCAGGATATGCTATGGGAAGAAGGCAAGCTGGTGGAGGCACTGTGGGTAATTTTCTGCTTGAAATTTGGCTTTTTACAGAATTTCATTAAATAAACACTCATGCATACATACACACACACGCTCGTGCACACTATAGACTGAACACACACCATAATGTCAAAAAAGGAAGAACATTAAAAAGATTAATTCATTTGTACTACATCCAGGGTGTCCAGAGTGTGCCCCATAACTTTGCCTGCCCTTTTAAATAGCTTGTTGATTTGGTGGGCCTCTCTTGAAGTGATATTACTGACTCAGCACAGCATAGTGTAGAACATCGCATAAAGGTATAAAGGATGTCATTACCCACATTAAGGATAAAGAAGTGTGCTCTGCCCTTTCTTATACAGTTCTTCTGTGCTATGAGACCAGTCCAGCCCGTCACTGATATGGATCCTAGTAGTGAACCACTTTGACATTCACTCCCTGAATAGTGACCTGGGTGTAGAGGCTCTTTGATGTGGTGAAAGTCAATAAAACGTTCCTTTTGGTGATGTCAACTTGCAGAGAATTCTTTCTGCACCATGAGGCAAAGTTCTGCAGCTCACTCCTGTACTCTTTCTAAGGTGGTTAAGAGGTAAGGAATAAGTCGAGATAAGAGAAGAGGGTGGCCAGCATGGTGTAAGTTCATCAGGGATCTGTACTTGGACCATGACTCTTAGAGTTATAATAATTCATATTCACCACACCAACTCAGAAATTGTAAAACATGGTTAATTTTCTAACAATACCAAAAATGAAATTGTAGCAAATACTGAAGACAGAGCAAGAGAAATCCAGGAAGTGTTAAACTGTCACAGAAATGGGCAAAACCTCAGAAAATACACATTAAAGAATACATTCAATATTTTTAAGGTCATTTTTTCACAATTGTACTGTACTATCATTTGGTCTAGACCCATACTTTGGTGACTGAAGATGTATTTAATAATGTTATGTAATACAACATCCACCATGGGCTAAAAATGCTCACAAAAGTGCACCCTCCAAACATTAAACAAAGGCTGTGACATTTACTGATTATGTCCACTTCGAAGGGTCACGATTCTTGGATTAAGAGAGTCTTGTCTTCCACGTTTAGTGGAAATGAATTTTGCTCCCAACATGTTGCACCATGAAAGTCAATCAAGAATGAGCACCCAACTAAACCACTCACTTTCTAAGTCGCACATACAGTATGGCTACAGAGGGTGTCAAACTACATTATTTATGAGGCAAGTAAATAGTAGTAGTAGCAGTAGTAGTAATAGTAGTCATATTGTCATGTGTACTGAGTACAGTAAATGTGGGTACACACAGAGTGTTAACAATGAGGTTTAACATTCAAAGAGATTGAACTGTCCACACATTTTATTTTTGTCCAGTCCCACTGGTCCCTCATATCCAGTAACATGATACCTCATTCACAGCATCATCTGTGTGTCCCACTCCTACGTGTCCTTGGAACTTACTTTTAAGAGCAGACAATGATCTGCACCTTATAACTGAAATTATAAAAAAAGACTGGGATTCACCTGTGGAGCAGACCCATCACAGCGAGTGGCATACGTGCAAATCACTTACACCCTTGCCTGCCTCTGTCCTTCAGAGTGAGATAGCCTTGAGGAGTACAGGCCTAATGTCAGACACATTAAATCATCTGTGAGCACATAACATGGGCAGAACCCCAACGGATACACGCGCAGACACAAACACCTTGGTGAGAGGTGCTGACTTCTATTAGAAAGTGTTAAAATGGAAAGGGGATGACAGCATGACAGAACTGGTAATGGTATTACTTTGGAGGCTGTCAAAGAGTGTGGCATCGCAAAACTGAACTGACAATGGATTCTTCCTCCAAAGGTAAAGGTAAAAGCATTGGTCCCTGATGTGTGACACAGAAAGCGTTTATTTTTAAATCAGGAATTCTTAGACTGGAGGGTTATTGAAACTTTTTGAGAAAGTTTGATAAATTCTAAGAAACCACGTGTGCTTATAGCAGTGGTTCTCAAACTGTGGGGCAGGCCCCACTAGGAGGCCGTGAAGTAACAGAAAGGGTGGTGCGAAGTAACAGAAAGGGGAGTGCGAAGATGTGAAAAGAAGAAAACAAGAATCAAAAATATGAAAAATACATCTATTGAAACCAAAACAGATTAACTTAAACTACATTCTGATACTAGAAAAATAAATATAGAGTTAGATAGATAAATGTTGATAAAAGTTAAGTAGGTATAATAAAATATGCATCTGTGATACAGTGCATCTGGAAATTATTCACAGCGCATCACTTTTTCCACATTTAATGTTACAGCCTTATTCCAAAATGGATTAAATTAATTTTTTTCCTCAGAATTCTACACACAACACCCCATAATGACAACATGAAAAAAGTTTACTTGAGGTTTTGCAAATTTATTAAAAATAAAAAACTGAGAAATCACATGTACATAAGTATTCACAGCCTTTTCTCAATACTTTGTCGATGCACCTTTGGCAGCAATTACAGCCTCAAGTCTTTTTGAATATGATGCCACAAGCTTGGCACACCTATCCTTGACCAGTTTCGCCCATTCCTCTTTGCAGCACCTCTCAAGCTCCATCAGGTTGGATGAGAAGTGACGGTGCACAGCCATTTTAAGATCTCTCCAGAGATGTTCAATCAGATTCAAGTCTGGGCTGTGGCTGGGCCACTCAAGGACATTCACAGAGTTGTCCTGAAGCCACTCCTTTGATATCTTGGCTGTGTGCTTAGGGTCGTTGTCCTGCTGAACCGTCGCCCCAGTCTGAGGTGAAGAGCGCTCTGAAGCAGGTTTTCATCCAGGATGTCTCTGTACATTGCTGCAGTCATCTTTCCCTTTATCCTGACTAGTCTCCCAGGTCCTGCCGCTGAAAAACATCCCCACAGCATGATGCTGCCACCACCATGCTTCACTGTAGGGATGGTATTGGCCTGGTGATGAGTGGTGCCTGGTTTCCTCCAAACGTGATGCCTGGCATTCACACCAAAGAGTTCAATCTTTGTCTCATCAGACCAGAGAATTTTGTTTCTCATGGTCTGAGAGTCCTTCAGGTGCCTTTTGGCAAACTCCAGGCGGGCTGCCATGTGCCTTTTACTAAGGAGTGGCTTCCATCTGGCAACTCTACCATACAGGCCTGATTGGTGGATTGCTGCAGAGATCACCTCCCTGACTAAGGCCCTTCTACCCTGATCGCTCAGTTTAGAGTTTAGAGGCCACTGTGCTAAGTGGGACCTTCAAAGCAGCAGAAATTTTTCTGTAACCTTCCCCAGATTTGTGCCTCAAGACAATCCTGTCCCGGAGGTCTACAGACAATTCCTTTGACTTCATGCTTGGTTTGTGCTCTGACATGAACTGTCAACTGTGGGACCTTATATGGACAGGTGTGTGCCTTTCCAAATAATGTCCAATCAACTGAATTTACCACAGGTGGACTCCAATTAAGCTGCAGAAACATCTCAAGGATGATCAGGGGAAACTGGATGCACCAGAGCTCAATTTTGAGCTTCATGGCAAAGGCTGTGAATACTTATGTACATGTGCTTTCTCAATGTTTTTTATTTTTAATAAATTTGCAAAACCCTCAAGTAAACTTTGTTCACGTTGTCATTATGGGGTGTTGTGTGTAGAATTCTCAGGAAAAAAATGAATTTAATCCATTTTGGAATAAGGCTGTAACATAACAAAATGTGGAAAAAGGGATGCGCTGTGAATACTTTCCAGATGCACTGTATATCATTAATTAAAAAAGAACAAATTGGTGTTAGTGGGCTCCTTTCAAAAAAATTTTAGAGGGGTGCGATTAAAACTGTTATGAAAACTCAGGTCGCAAATACTTAAAGGTTGAGAAACGCTGGCTTATAGGTAATTCATGACTACCGTATAATGGATGCTAAGAAGAATACCTTTAGGAGCTCTCAAAGCCAGTTGAATCTTTATTACATATGCCAGACAATTCTGGGGTGCCACAATGGCTGACTGCAGTGCCTCATAGCTCCAGAGCGACAGATTGAAACCCTTATTCACATCATTCTTCCTGTGTGTATGTTCATTTTTCTCTACGTTCTCAGGTTTTCAGTGCTCATTGCAAAAATATGAGCACTAGGTACAGTAATTGGTGTCTCTAAACTGATTTCCATCTGAATGTTTGCACAATTGCGCAAAGTGTTTTTTCCCCCATTTTGTGTCCAATCCTCTCCTGTGTCACTGAATTTAATTAGATGTGGTTTATAATGAAAACACATCTGATTGGATTTTACACTTTTAAGGCATTTGTCCAGTATTTACACCAAAGAGATTCATTAGTAACATAGGGGAGTAGAGGCTCTCGTGTTATTTTAATTAGTACAACATGAATAACAATTGGGTAGGCGACTGGCAGCTGTATGCCATCCCCTGGAGAGACCTACAAATGTGTGGGTGACTCTATGCTGAATAATGTTACTGTCTTTATTTAAAAGAAAACAAGTGTGCCGTGATGAGACAACTGACTAGTAGGGGAAAAGGACACCATTAAGGTGGCAAGAAGCAGAGGGAAACCTCCAAGAGAGAGAATGAAGAAGAAAAAAAGAGAGCAACTCTGTGTCTCAGTGTCAGTCTCAGGACAAGGATGTCTAGACAGTTGCAGACATTAGAGGACACATAAATGTTATGGGGCTTCCAAGACCTTCAATTTAATTAAAGGATAAATGCCTCAGAAAAACCTAGTGTGTATTAGAAATTATGAAAGCTGCGAACATTACGCTTTAATAGATTGTTTACGAGAATACAGAATTTTAATACAGTATTTTGCTTGCAATGTTATAATAATTATTTTTGGTGACTTTTCAGGTAAGGGAGGCAGCAGTTTCGAGGTAAGGCAGTTATAGCCTCTAAACTAGCCATGTGCGCCCAACAACGTTGCGCGTGTTAAAGTTGTCTGTGAAGGGCTCTCTGTTTAAACGCGGCTCCCAGTCGTGAACTGGGCCCTTCGTCGCACAGCATTATGATTTTTTATAAAGGAAACAAAATTAAAAAAGAAAACCCTTGGATATTGATTCGATAGGAACGGCCCACTCGGAATCACTGTCCGAATAGTAATTATGGGGTGGTGTAGGAGCATTTCTGTTTCTGTCCGTTCACAGTCCGTCTCGTTTTCAGGACGCTGTCGTTTTCTCTCACGATGTCTTCTCAACCTTTCTCCAATCTCGCAGATTGCTTTGTGCCAATCCAAAGAGTAAGGCAATATACACAGAGCAATGGTTATTAAAGGGGGACACATAGGTATCCAGGCTCTTTAAAGCATAAATAGGGATCACTTCACTGACATGTGAGCAAGCCACGGTACAACTGTGAGACGCACAGCACTCGCCGGCTACAACGTAACAATAATAATTTCCGGAACGTGCTGTTACTTTGTCATTTATTTTACCCACTGTCTTTCTTTCATTCATATGTTACGTAGGCACGTACCTTTTATCTTCGGCAATCTCATTCTCTAACCAGGCCTCAGGAGCTAATCAGCGTAACACTGTCCACCACCCCTTTCGTTATTCCGGCACATTGTTGACATCCGTGAGTAACAACAACGTAGTAAACTGGAAGGTGGTCTACGCATGCATGGAATTCGCAGACAACGATCAAGATCTAAATGAAGATCTCTTCAGTTAATTTAAAGCACAACAATTTGTTTAGTTTGAATGTCTGTGCTTTGAGGTAGGACTGGCGTACTACAGTCTTCAGTAGTATAAGCCTGGAGGGGATTCTTAATGCAATGCCTATGTTTTAGCTGTCTCTCTACTGCCATCTAGTGCTTCTTCTTCTAATTCATTCGCGGACAAACAAAGATCAAGACCCAAATGAAGATTATATATAAAGATATCGTGCTCAAGAGTGTTGATTAGCAGATGTCACTGTATCCTGTTCATGTGAAAATAATGACTCTATAAGGATGCATGATGCATTAGCTGAAACAGACAGACAGAGTGAAAAGCCATCAGGACCTGTCAGGAGACAAGTAATGTTTCGCCAAGCCAATAGCAGGAAAAATAAGATTATTAATATGGACACCTGGAGAACTGCCTTGGAAACTCTTAAATTTTAGTGCAATTCTGAGCTTATAGGTGCATGGGCACTGGTAGCTGATACATGGAGCAGTAGCTGTAGCCATAGACACAGTTTGTAAGTCTGACCCTGGAAAAGACACTTTGCAGAAGACTTAGGTTAGAAGGGTAAGGAGGAGAGCTGATCTTGGGAACAAGTCAGGATCAAGAGAGATGGAAACAAAACTAGGAATTAGTTTAGCTTCAGCATGGTCCTAGGGAGCTGGGCATGTGGGCAAACCACCTCAACTGAGAAGCAGGCCTAGGTTTTTGCTTTGTGTTCTCATTTTTTACCTAGTCCCTGTGATATTATTTTTGATGTGGGTACTCTTCTGCCACAAAGTGTTGATGGATTTTCAGTGATGATAGGCAATATACAGGAGAGATAGGCTATGCAATTGTCTACTTAAATTGCTGTATGATTTGAAGGCCTTGAGTGAAAGATGCAAGAAATGTAAATATTGACTGACTTGTAAGGATAGTTTTCACCTTAGTGAAGTCAATGTGACACAAGAAGTGATATTAAATGAGCATATTTGGGCTGATCAGACTGTTCTCTTGCTACACTTTTCATGCTATTATATATTGTCACACACGTGCTCTTGGAAGGCAATCAAAGTGCTTAACTGAGGGTAAGATGTCAGCTAGAGGGTTGATAAATTGCACTGACCTCTCTTCTTCCTATTCTACAGATCCACAAAAGGGAAAACCCATAGAAATCAACACTAACTTCTGCCCTCCTGTCCAGACCACGTCCCTCTACTGACCTCACTTCCGCTCTCTTCCTGCACAGCAACTATAAAAGCCTGCACCTTTTTATCTCAGTCAGTCTACTTTGAGACTCAGCCTTTTTTGATTACTCGGTTGCTATTTCTTTTGTGCCTTGCATGGATTCCCTTACCTTTATCTTTTCTCTTGTCGTTCTATTACAGTTCATAGACTAACCTTTGCAGAATATTTCAACTTGTCCACCATTCCATATGCATTTGCCCGGCAGTACAAATTTACTGTTCTTCCAGAAGAACGTTTGCATCTTTCAGACTAAACGTGACACACAAGTCCTGTGATCCCAATTGTGATTGAATTATTAAGTGCTGGTGGTGTCCCATACCAACTCAACCATCCATCCATCAAACAGCATTCTAATGGTCATTTTCACAGGGAACTGGAGCTTATTTTGGTAGGACCAGATGCAAAAGTGAGCAACTCTCTTACAGGGCACAATGTTCCTTTCAACTATAGAAATAACATGGAGGTCCATCCATGTGCCACATTCAAAACCCAAGGAACTGTCCCATTATGGGATAAAGGAAGTGTGATAAAATATAAAGGTATATGAAACAAGAATATCAACCAACCTCAATAGGCCTAACACCAGGAGCACTGATTACTAGGGAGAGAGTATGAAGGAGTTAGTGAAGCCATGAAATGGAAAACGGCACCTTCAAATTAATGATGAGATAATAACCATTGATTTGGTAACCAGCTAAGTCACTACTGGGAAAATGAAGGAGTGGGCATTACATAGTGCACACATGTTTTCCAGGTCATAATGCTTCAGAATATTGCCACTTAAATGTCTCTGAAATCTTTACGGACTACAAAATTAAAGTTGTATTTGGCCAACTAGGAATAAAAAATCAGTAGCTTGCTGTGGATGATACACATGCCCACGGTATGGCCAATGTTAGCTTTTGGATAGCAAATGTATAAAATAGAAACTGCTAGCTGAAAATTCACCTGCATCCCATAATCCTTTGTGTGTAGGTCCAGTAGGATTTGGACAAGCAGATTTAGTTAAAAGTAAAGAAAGGCCTTGCAGCTTGACACCCCTTGCTATGCATCCAGCTTCAACTCATTCAGAGAAGCAGTTACTGCTGGCTTCCAGTTTACCTACCGCAGGGAGGCTTTTAATTAGAAAGCATGAAGATTCCTGAAAAGCAAGCGTGTGCAAATATGCTCTCTGTTTAATGCCGGCATGCTTAAGTGGCACTCATGAATTTCACATTTTGTTTATGCCGGAATGATTTGCACCATTACATCTCATTGAACAGATGTAACTTTTATATTCTAAATTCCAGCAGAAAACAAGCTGCTTATTAAAGCTGGAGTCACTTTAAGTCATTGTCATTGTAAAGTAGCTGCCAGGAATGTGCAAAAAGACTCTAAAATAAGGCCAGTGTCCTCTGAAAAGTAACCCTGCTGTCTCGACACTTACACTGAGACTGTGCATGAGAAAGATCATCATCTGGCTTCTTTGTTTGATACTTTATATGTTCTGTCACCTAGGGATTAACTATGAAAAACCAAATGTGTTCATATTTTAAGCATCTTGTCTAGTCAGAAGAATGCTGTAGAATTTAAGAATTTAGAAAGTGCACTGTATAAAGAGAGTAATCTCGAGCCAATCTAGACAGCAATCTTGATGTGTTATCACAGGGAGCAGTATTCGCAGAACAGTTGTTCTTGACATAACCCTTACCTTATGTTTGGGTCTATGGGACATATTTTAAGATTTACAAAATGAAAACTGTACAATGACAAACCTGAGACTCAATGGCTTTGGTTCATTTTCTGCAATGAACAAATTTAAAACACATTTCCACTGAGGACACACTGTACACTCCCCTTACATATTTAAATTACATAAAGTACTTTTCAGGTCTACCAGACCCTTACGTAATAAAGTGGGGCAACTGTAGGTTAACATAGGCAAACATGGCAAAAATTAAGGTTCACTGTGTACCTTCGTTTTCTGTATGTGTGTGTTCCACCAAAGCTTAGTCATGTTACGAAAACCCCCAATGTGTAGCACTTTCCTTAGTCTTTACCTTTTGTAGTTAATGTATAACATTGTTACTTTTATAGCACTGAGGACCTGTCTATCCCCATAGTTTTCACACTCTACTTTTTGTAGTGTGAGTCAGCACAATTGTTTTTTATACAAATTCTGAACAATCAACGACTTCTCACTCCCCGTTTTAGGATTTGTGGTGTTGGCACATCTTATAAATGCATAGCATCAGTGTGTGTCACAATAATCCTTCAAGATGGTAAAAAGATTTAGACCCAGAACACCTTAGAAAGACAGAAGCAGGACTTGATGGACCACTCTCAAGTTCAGAAGATGAAATTTCAGAATATGAAGATCAGGTTGGATTAAACCCTTTTACGTGTTTAGTTTTGTATTCTCATTCATGCTGGTGTTTTAGATCCTGTGGGAAATTTGCAGAATCCTTGTGGGATACAGAAACTGGGCAACAATGTCTTTGGAAAACATAATTATTTCCAACCAACACACCAGACCAACTCAGCATTTGGGAGACAAACTGCCTGCAATTAGGATGATATGGGACAAGTGGATGGAGTACTTTCTGTTGTTGTATAACCCTGGGGCCTACGTTGCAGTGGATGAGCAACTTATGGCTTTTAGTGGGGCCACGGCCAGTTCAGGCAATACATGCTGTCTAAACCAAAAAAATATTGAATCAAATTTTGAGTTTCTTGTGATGTTACTTTATCATATATGCCTGGAACATGCAGATCTACATGGAAAAGCCAGATGGAGGAATTCCTGAGAGAACTCAAAGCATGCAGGCTGCCCTGGACATGACACCGGGGCTGTGTGGCCAAAACGTCACATGTGATAACTTTCTTTAACTTCACACAAGCTGGGACAGGAGCCCCTCAAGTGGAAGCTATCAATGCTTGGCACGACAGTGAAAAGTAATCCAGAGCTCCATTCTCAGGTGCTGGCTACACAGAACAGATCAGTGAAGACACTGAAATTTGTCTACACAGCTGACACATCCTTGGGGGTCTATGTGCCAAAGAAAGGAAAAAATGTGATCTTGTTAAGTATAGATAGGAGAATCTGTGGCCAGGAACATCAAACTCTAGAACTGACAATGGACTATAATGCTACAAAAGGAGGAGTGGACAATTTGAACAAGCTGGTGACTTGCTGCTACAACTGTAAAAAGAAAAACACTCTGCTGGCCACAAGTGATTTTTTTAACATATTGGACATCTCTGAATACAATGCTTTTGTCACCTAGACAACCTTGAACCCAGACTAGAAAAGGCAGAATCGTCAAAGGAGACAGCTCTTTCTTGATGAGTTGGGCAAAGCACTAGTGAGACCTTACATACAAGTGAGACAGCAAGTGCTACAGACCCCAGCATCTGGTAAGGTTGCAATAGAATGATGCTAGTGCCACTCCAACCCAGTTCACAGAGGAACCAATGCCAGCACCAGAAGTTAAGTACAAATGATGGAATTGCCTGATTGTGTTTAATTGACTTATCCTGACCTGCTTTACCTACAGTATGTATTCTATAGCTGAAGCCACATATAGTTGTAGTTATAGTGTTGTGTACAAAATGAAACTTTTCTGTTGTTCTTGATAAGAGAACAGTATGGTTCTTGTTAAAAGTGACCTACCATTGGGTAAAGGATAAACATATGGACCCACCAGACCCTCAATAGTAGGAATGCAGCAAAAATGTGAACATAAGTTGAGGGAAAACATCACACCTATCATAGTGAGTGAGCACTACCAAAAATTGTTTAACAGGTAAATTGTGGTCATTTTAGGATGAATTTAGTTAATGTAAGCACCATGTCAAAGTGTTTTAATAATTAATTAGTCTAAATTTTATGGTGCCCATCATAGCAAGTAATACTCAACACTGCTTAAGAGATCCATCCATCCATCCATTATCCAACCCGTTATATCTTAACTACAGGGTCATGGGGGTCTGCTGGAGCCAATCCCAGCCAACACAGGGCACAAGGCAGGAAACAAACCCTGGGCAGGGCGCGCACACACTAGGGACAATTAGGGTTAGGGTTACTGTGAGAGGAAACTGGAGCACCCGGTGAAAGCCCAAGCAGACATGGGGAGGACATGCAAACTCCACACAGGGAGAACCCAGGTCTCCTAACCGCGAGGCAGCAGCGCTACCCACTGTGCCACCCCTGCTTAAAAGATAATCGATCTTAATTGAATACAGTACTCATCCTAGCGAACATTATCCTTTAGAGGGCAACTAACCTTAATTATTTTATAGTGCTATTCATAGCAGGGGTAGTAGGATTGTCACGTGTATAAAATGTGGATAAATTATTACTGGCAAGTTTGACCATCATATGCATCAAGGTATCAAAGAATGCATTAAAATACATATTATTAATGCAACATTCGCAAACTCTTAAACCAATTCAGGTTCATTGGGGGCTGGAGACTATCCTAGTTAACACTGGACGCAATGATATCTGTAGAAAAACATTTTGGTAAGTGAGGGGAAAGGGAACTAGTTGAAGAAAAGCACTAAAATAATGTGCAAACACGATACAGAAGAAATCAGTCTCAGTTTTTGGCAGTTAGCACCAACAAAAAGTGCTTTATTGATAAACTGATCTTCTTTTTATTGAGCCCCCTTCAGGCTGAGAACCATGACAGAGTGGTTTTCAAGATATCTCTGCATGCTTTCATCCATCCTATCTCTGAATAACTTAGTCCAGTTTATGGTTGTGAGAAGACAGAATTTATTAGACACAAAGTAGGAACCATCTCCCCATAGAATGTCATCCTTTTCAGGGCATACTCATGCAGTTGGCCTCTTTAATTGTAGAAGCCATCAGAAAATGATTTAATATCTCCCAGTTTCAGGTTCATATAGCATTCATGACAAGGTGTTTTACAGGATGTACATCCATTCATTGTCTATGCCCTCTTAATCCAAGTCTGGGAGGTGATGACTAGGAGACTTTCCTAAAAACATCAGTCATGAACCAAGCCATGGACTGGATGCCACAGGATATATTCATGCAATCAAAAGCTTCACAGTAAACAAGTGTTTTATAGGGCATCACTTCACCTTTTTCACAATCCACTTAATCTAACTTTGGGTCACAGAATGTCTGAGCCATTTTCAACAACATCTGACTCAAGGCAGGATTCGGCCTCGAATGGATCCCAATATTTCACATACTACACACTCATGCAATCATTCTTATTTACAGATAATCTTCTGTAGTGAGCACTATCAAAAACTGCTTACAGGACAATCAGTTTTAACACCTTTCACAGCAAGACATGTTTCAGGACAATCAATTTAATATTTTAAAAGAGCCCTTCATAGTGAGCAGAATTGCAAAAAGATTTAATGGGTAATCAATCTCAATTTTTATATAGCATCCTTCATAGTGAATATTAGCCAAAAGTGCTTACAGGACAATGAAACAATTTTATAGGATCCTTCATAGTAAGGGAATTCCAAAGTGCTTTTAAAAATCAATCTCAATTTTTGTTTATGGCACCTTTCGCAGTGAGCACTATGACACAGTGGTTTAAAAGCCAATCAGTCTTAATTTTATTACAGCACCCTTCATAGCAAGAACCATCCCAAAGTGATTTAAAAACCAATGAAACTTAATTTTATAAAGAAGGTTACATGGGGAGGACAATCCTCACACACTTTATCTGACATCTTGTGTAAATTGTACTTAGCCTGTGCTTTATTGGACACGTGTCTTCTGACCAGTTTAATCTAGTCCAAAAGACGGTGTGTAATAACATTTGTTCTAGGTATTTGCCAGAAATCAGTCCATTTTCAAAGGCTCTGTCCAAGCACAGTTTGTGGGTCAATCACAATTTCACATTACACCTTTCTCAATGAGAACTATTACAAAATTCTTCAAAGAATAATCAGTCTTTATTGTGTGTATCGCCTTTCCTAGCAGGTCACATCACAAAATGCTCTAGAAAGCATGCATTCGAACACATCTCTCCAGTTCTGATGTCACTACACTGGTTACCTGTGTCATTTAGAATTGACTTTAAAATACTGCTTATGGTTTACAAAACCTTAAATAATCTCGCTCCATCTTATATTTCTGAATGTCTTTCACCTTACATTCCAAATCGTACCCTTAGATTTTTAAATGAGTGTCTGCTTGAAATTCCAAGAGCTAAACTTAAAAGAAGGGGTGAGGCAGCATTCTGCTGCTATGCACCTAAAATCTAGAATAGCCTGCCAATAGGAATTTGCCAGTCTAATATGGTGGAGCACTTTAAAAAACTGGCTTTCGCATGGCTTCATTTTAGTTTAATCCTGATATTCTGTATATGTATTTAATTCTCATTATTATTCATGGTGGCTCTGAATTCTGTACTAACCCCTACTTTTTCTGCTGTTTCTTTTTCTGGTTTTCTGCACCACCACCACCCGTTCAAAGCACCGTGATGTCCATACATTGATGGATTAAAGGCCAGAAGTCCACATGACCGTCATCATCAAGTTCTTCCATGTGAAGCCTGAATACCATGAGGACTGATTTATTTATGTTAGGTAGAAGGCCCAGTGGAGGCTTGGCGGTCTCATGGCCTTGGAACCCCTGCAGATTTTGTTTTTATTTCTCCCGTTTTTTTTTCTGTCCTCCCTGACCGTCAGACCTTACTTTTATTCTATGTTAATTAGTATTGCCTAATTTTATTTTTTATATGTTGTCTTTTTTCTCTTTCTTCATCCTGTAAAGTACTTTGAGCTACATCATTTGTATGAAAATGAGCTATATAAATAAATATTATTGCTGTTATTTAAGAGTGATAAGGGTGCAGATGGGCCATTACTTATTTTTCTGCTTGCTTGTGGTATTCCCTCTAATATCTCACCCAGTAAATGTGTTATAGAATCTCAGTGTGTATTACTTTGAAGTGTATGGCGTGCCCATTCCAAAAATGTGTGTTAGGTTAACTGGTGCCTCAAAATATGCCTTGTGTGAGGGTGTGCAGTGGACAGGCACTTCCCTGAGGCAGGCTGTATACCATCTATAATACTGAGTTGATTAGATGGAGGGTAGATCTTCTGATGGCTTTACCTTTGATTTATTGCTACAGAAATTCCTCACAGACAGGGAGCTCGTAGCAAAGCGCAGGCTTCCTATTAAATTATTCCAACATGTAATGATAAGTCACACTAGTATGGTCTTTCATCTCTAGGGATGTGTAGCTCTTAACACTAACCTGGTTGTATGAGAAATGTCACAAATATGGTGAAGAAGGCTTACTTCTTCTGTGACGTTCCATAGTTTGTCCTAAGGATTTCAGGCACAGTCTGATGGAGGAGGCACTTGTCTTGTGCTGACACTCGACAAACACTTTCCGAATGGCACTTAAGTAACGTGTTATTTCACACTGATTGACATATCTACGTTTACTGATAACGGTGTCATATCTTATCGGCATGCCTCAACATTCAGCTTCAGTGGCTAACAAAACAGGGTTACCTTTGCTTCATTCCTCTGTAATTATTTGTAAAAGCCTCTTCTCTGTGATTTTTTTTGGAACAAACAACGTAGGACGCCATGGAGCTCTTATATTTAAATTTGTCGAAACGTAAATATGTTAAATATGACTGGGAAATGTAACACAATGCAATATTCATGACTAAAGCGTTCATTTGAAAGAGTGCTTGAAGCAAAAACAATTGCATAAAATAATGGGATCCTTTCACTTGCTGGGGATGATCCCTTAGGGGTGGGGGGGCTTACCGATTGAAGACATTTTTCACAAACACGAGCTGTTTGACAAGCTGCATGCTATATGGTAGGTAAAAGTTCATAAAAAAGAAGGCTTTAAATGCACTTAAAACGCGCATATTCTCAAAGGTATACAAGGAGAGCATTTTGAATTCAATTATTACCTCATAAGAGAGAAAACTGTACATATTCTGGCAGATGGCTTTAGAATCTGCATTTAATGTATAATGTGATCTTTGGCAATTTAATATAATATCGGGAAAAAAATAACTGGTGCTTCCTCTGTGAATCTCTCTCAAAATGAGTGATTTTAAAAGCATGCAAGTGCATTAATTCTGAAGCCACTTACTGTATTTTCAGATTTGTTCAGCAGTAGAACCACCTCCATCTCAGAACAGGTAATCCACCTGAAGTTAAGCATGTTTGGGCTCAACCAGTACTTAGATGAGAGACCATCTATGGAAAAAAGTTTGGTTTACGCCTGGAAGAGGTGTTGGTGAGGCCACCAGGAGAAGCTTACCCTGAGGTCTGTGTGTGGATCCCAATGACCCATTGCAGTGACACTGCTGTAAAAATTATCGCCATTCTTTAGATGAGAGATAAAACCAAAGTCTTGACTCTCTGTGGACATGAAAGCTCTCTAGGCATCTTTCAAAAAGAGTGGGTTTACCCCCAATGTCCTGTCTAAATTGCCCACCATGGTCTGGTCATTCTGGCCCCCTAATCATTGACTCACTGTGTCCCTCAGCCTTCACCTCCTAATAGCTAATGTGTTGTGAAGTACTGGTGCAAGAATGACTGCCGCTACATCATCCAGGTGGATGTTTCACATTGATAGTGGTCTATGTAAAGTGCTTGAGTAGGTTAAGAAAGCACTATAAAAATTTCATTCATTCATTCATTCATTCTCTCATGACTGTACGTTTATTCCAATTGTCTCATCCTTAATCTTAATACTTAAACAAATCTAAAAACACCACGCACAAATCAACGGTTTAGAATTTATTGTCTCCTCTCTCTTCTCATACATTATATGCTTTATATAAAAAATGCACCATGGTAGCACAGAGGTAGTGTTGCATAGTCCCAGAGTTCTGGGCTCCACTTTCAGCCCAAGGAGTTTATACTTTCTTCCTGTATTTAAATGAGATTTGGAGACTTATTGGAAATGCTATGACTGATCGTGGGTGTACAGTATGTGCGCACTCCCACCTTTAACCAGATGACACCCTAATTTACCTGACTGCAAGCAGTACCCTTTGCACCATGTCAGGATAAAAGCAGTAAGGAGGCACACATAAACAAATGTTTATTTCCTTATTAGAAATTCTTAAAAATATCTTCTCTCCAAATCTGTAACAGCACCGACCATGCATTTTTTTCTTTTTTCTACTCATAACACTATTTACAGTATATCATTCACATCTTTGTAAATATAAAGTTATTTACAACTACTAGCTGTGCTAGTCGTCTAAGATGGGTTGAGATTTAAGTAATAAATGTGTACCTCAGCATTAACGTTTGCAGGACACCATGCAATGCAAATCTCTGTTTTATGCCATTTGATATGGGATTCGTAAAAGCCGTGTTAATGACTTTGATGCGCCATCTATGCGACAGACACTTTTTATTAAGGTGGATTTAATAAATAAAAATATCAGACCTTAAAAGAAATGAAAAATGAACAGCAGTAAAAACAAACACGCTAGCTTTTTCATAAAGAGTTTTAAGTGTATTTCATAGCCAAACTGTGTGTTATATCTTATAACATACTGCATCCTACCTTTTCAAAATAAATAAATAGATTAAATATAATTATAATTTAATTTATTTACCCAAAGGCATCCACAATACATTTGGCAGCCCAGCAGCAGGAGTTGCCAGATTTGACAGGCACTTTTCAGACCAATCAGGGTCAAAACCATTCGCAGTCCTACAAAACTGGTTAATCCGTTTCAAGTCAGAAAATTGCTCTCAAATACTTTGCATTACATGCAAACTGCAGATATCCATGAACGTTACTCACCTCTGATTGGCTTATGGGTACAAATATTGCATGAGTGGGTGGAGCTTGGTTGTCAAATTTCAAATGTAAAATATTCCCAAATCACTGTAGGCTTTGTCTATCAGAGAGTGCAACCTACAGAAAAAAGCCTTGAAATGGATTGCATAAAATAAATACTATGAACAGTAGAAAAAAATATATAATGCATCATGTTTTTCTCTTTCAGGTGAAACCTTGTAACATAAAGTTAGTGAAGGGCTTTGTTGGTAAGCATCTGCAAAGGAAACAAAACACAAATGCAAATTTCATACTGAAATACAGCACATTTTGTTTACAAAGGGACTGTCCTTTAAAAATATATTCCTAAAGTTTTATGTTTTTACTTTTTGTATAGAGAAAGTAGAGGAATCATGAAAAAAATCAACCTCAAGATTTTGATGAATCTTGACATTTTAGACCTTCCTGAGTCCAAAAATTCCATTTTTGAAATTATGTCTGTCTATCTGTGTGTAAACGCGATAACTCGAAAACACTTGGACCTAACTCAATGAGATTTTCTACACCTGCTTTATATCAAAAATAAGGAATCCTATCAACTTTTGGACCACATCTGGCAACTGGAAGTGGTACTTTAACCAAATACTTTTGCTAATTTTCAAGTAAACTATGGTTAAAATTACATATAGATTATTCAAATTTTGTATAGATATTTATAATGATGAAAAGCAAATAGATATGAAATTTGAGAAAAATTACTCAACTGGAAGTAGTATTTTATTTAAACAACCATCCAAATATTTTGCATCATGGAAATATAAATGTGTACGTGATATTAAAAGCTGCATTCAATATAACGCATAATCTTTCAATAATTGTTATTAATTTTATTTTAATTTATACATCATCAGTTTAACAATAACGTGTAAACATTGAACACGCCATGTAAATATAAAGATGTAATGGGAACAATAAGCTGTTATGTCCCCGTTGTGTTCCTGGTAATATATTTAAGTTTATGATTTTTTTTTATTTCCACCATCTTTATCATAATTAAATGTAGCTAAATGCAGTTTCACCTACAGCCATTTATTGCAACAAATATTATATAATACTAACACTTTTTCTGTTTTTAGGTGACTATAACTCTTTTTACTTTGTACCTAATATAGGTAATGCATATCCATTCATCCATTATTCAACCTGCTATATCCTAACTACAGGGTGTCACACACGTGCGAGTTGGAGGCAGTCAAAGAGCCTAAAGGTGAGTGAAATATCGCAAGACAAAGGGCCATCACGCAGTGCTTACCTAAATCTCTTTTCACCTACAGATAACTTGAAGAAAAATAAGAATCTTCATTTCCGGGTTCAAAATGGCCACGACAATGTCACTTCCTGTTTGTCACGATGACCTCACTTCCGGTTCCACAATCCATTGCTCCTGTCAACTCTTGATGACGTTGGTTCCATTTCCTGCATCCAATCGTCACTTCCTGCCAACCATTTCCTGTCCCATCATCCATTTTGATTACAGTAAATTGTTCAATGTACTGAAAAGTCATCTGAATCAGCTTCTTTATTTCAATTGTCTGGACGACAATATATGGGGACGATCCCCATACCTTTTTCTGTTTTGTGGAAGTATTTTAATTCCAAATATCTTATCACAAGGGTCACGGGGGTCTGCTGGAGCCAATCCCAGCCAACACAGGGTGCAAGGCAGGAAACAAACCCTGGGCGGGGCGGCAGGCCACCGTAGGTAATGTATATGTAATCATGAAAAAATTCCGTCACCGTTTTCGACCTCTCTAAGTGTTAAAATATAATTTTAATATAAAGTTTGATTATAAATAGAGATAAATGATTGTGTATCGATATTATCAATTAGCTATGATGAGAAACAAAGAGATATGATATTTGAGAAATATTGCGCCACTGGAAGTGGTTCTGATGATGGTTTCCTCCATCTCAGTATACGAGAAAGTTGAGGGAAGCACACTCTGGATTTTTTTGTATGTTATTCAAATAATAATGGATTGCTTACCAGATATGCTACTCCCTTTAATCCTTGTATTGCCTCAAAGAACAGAAGCAATCGATTGTTTTAGATCTGGATTATCGTCCTATGCTTTCTAATGCATTTTTTTTATTGTTAAAATATTTTTATATTTTTCCCACAAGTTTACAGAACATAGACCGAAAGTAATAGAGTTACCACCAAAGCAGTTTCAATACTGGAGCTTGTTATATTTTAACATTTTCTGTCAATGATAGATTGGCCATCTAGCTCTGTGAAGAGGATTACTTGTGTTCTGTTCTCTGTATTGTATTGAGCCCATTTTTGGACACCCATTGCACACCCAATGTACATTGAAAATGGTTCTCTCTCTGAATTGCCTTTTCCAAGATTTCTTTCATTTTTTTTTTTTTACAAGAGTATTTTTTGGGAGTTGTTTCTTGTCTTGTTAGGGAGTCAAAGCTGGGGTACTGTCAAAAAACATGGCCTGATAAAGCCCATTGTGGCACTCCTTGTGTGATTTTATGCTATACAAGAAATAAATCATTGTTGTTGTTATATACTAGAGTTATCTCTCCTCTCCGTTCCTGTTTTGGACACCCATTTGTGCTTTTCTTTTTTAGACTGCTGTTTTGGGAGCTGTAATTGTATGAATAATGTGGTAGCAATAGCTATGCTGGCAAGGTCTGGAAATTGACGTTGTGCAACGTTTCACTGTCGTAGTTTGAAAAGAAATATAGACTTAAAGGGGCGTGGGAATGCAAATAGACATTTACATCTATAGAAAATAGCACACAACTAAAAAATAAATCAAAGTGTTAAAACCAAGTGATTTTTTTTTTATGCGTGGCGAAAATAAAAATATCCCAGTTGGGCATGAAACCACCTATTCTGGCAACAGTGCCTCGTGGTGTAATGAGGAAAACCTGTTTGTGTTGTCTATGGAGCATAGCAATACAGTTTTTTTGGTTTGCTAACACACTAAAGCTTGTTCAACTGACAAATTCCCCAACTGCGTTATTTCAGCTGTCAGTAGATCAACACTTTTCCCAATAATACAAGCACAATTCTCTTGTTTTTTTATGTTTGTCAAACTGTAAAAAGCATCCATCTAAACTCTATTAGAAAGTGTCCTCAGGTATTTTTGATTTCCTCATATGCTCATGCAGCAAATGATCTCAAACAAAACATTTAACTTAAGTCCTACAATCTCAACTCAGTTAACACTCCTTTATCACCTGCTGCACTCGGGTCCCAACCCAGGAGGTTTGCTGTGTGGTGGGTGCGGCAACATGCTATTAGCACATGCTGCCAACCTATCAAGGTGTAGACACTAATCGTCAAAAATATTCACTCGCCAGTCATAACCTGAGAATAGTGTCAAAGATATGTCATGTGTGGAAGACGAATGTTCTCTTCGTTCCCTTGTACTAATTCATGTCTGAGAAGTAAGCTTTACAAAACCATGTAATAGCATGCTTTGTTTTAGCAAACAGGAAAATATTTGTGCACAGGACTCAAGGTCTGAGCATTCCACACATGAGTCTGTCTTATCACGTTTTCCCTTAGCTTACATCTGAACGCCATAACAAAAGGAGCCAAGAAATCAAGTTGCACAAGGGACGTTAAAGGGGCTCAAGGATTGTGTATAATAAAGTGTTGACTGTTGCATTTTATAATGATATTAAATCACGCATTCTAGGGGTATAAAACTGGACCCCACCCAACAGACGGGGTTCAGAAGAGCCCTGACGCTGTCATGTATATTTGATTGTCTGCTTTTCTGAAACTCTTCTCACTGTGACTCTGAAAATAAAGCTGCTTTATAATTCCACCTGCTGTCTGGTCTGAGTTTTCGTCCACACGTTTTGGAACAATGGATCCAAACAATGTGAGGGAGACACGTTGTGGAAGACAAACTCACAGAAGAAAAATGAGGAAGAAGAGTAGAAAGGGATGGCAGGCAGGTCACTATTCAGGGCAAGGATGTAGAGGTGGTGCCCTCCTTCAAGCACTTAGGGGTCCACATCAGTAAGAATTTGGGCAGGTGTTGGAAGACAGAGGAACTTTATAAGATAGTCCAGAAGGCCAGAGCAGGCTCTTTTTTTCTCAGGAGACTGCTTTTATTTTATGTGGGAAGCTGCATCCTTTACATCTTCTACAATTCTGTGATGGCCGGAGTAATTTTCTATGCTGTGGTGTGCTGATCTAATAGTACCACTTCAAGAGAGGCTCAACCAATCAACAAGCTAATTAAAAGGTCAGGCTCATTTATAAGACCCACTCTGGACCCCCTGGAGATAGTAGCAAAGCACAGAATTAAAACCAAACTGAGCACCATTATGAACAATGCTGCACATCCTCTCTCTCACACATCAACACTGAGGACTTTCAGACAACAGATTATTTAGCAGAAGTGTGTCAAGAAATGCTACTGGGGCTCCTTTATACCAATAGCGATACACCTGCACAATGCTTCACTGTGACTGTCAAGAAGTTTTTCTGTTTACATTTTCTTCAATTTTAGTCATTCTGATGTGTGTTCAGACCATAGTGTGAGTGTATATATATATATATATATATATAGAGAGAGAGAGAGAGAGAGAGAGAGAGAGAGAGTATACATATATACACACACACACACACGCACACACATAAGTATCTATTCATGTATTTATTACTTTAAAGAGCTTCTGTAAAAAGCAAAATTCTCCCCTTGGAGCTGAATAAAGTTCTATCTAATCTAAAAAAAGTTCTATCTATTGACATCATCTTCTGTAGATGCCCTTACATTGTATCACTGATCTTGGTACTTGGAAATACCAGTTGGGTTTAATTCCAAGGTCATCCTGGTATCTACTAATTGGAAATTTGTTAAATCTGCATTCTGCGGTGGGTTGGCACCCTGCCCGGGATTGGTTCCTGCCTTGTGCCCTGTGTTGGCTGGTATTGGCTCCAGCAGACCCCCGTGACCCTGTGTTCGGATTTAGCGGGTTGGAAAATGGATGGATGGATAAATCTGCATTTATTCTTAATATTTTATTGTTTTTTTGCTAAATCAAATCGTAGTTATAATACTGCTAGCCATTTTAAACACCTTAGGATGAATACTTTATGGTTAAACACCTGTTAAAGGGGCTATATCAAATAGGTGAAAAGACTAGGATACATTTCAGCAGTTTACATGTGTACACAAATTTCCTCTGTTCCTTATATCTTGGAGTAAAGATGAGGCCAACCAGTGTGTTGTTTTGGCTAAAACACTGAACTTTAAACCCCACTGATGTTGCTTCAGCTTCTGCCATGGTAAAATAGAGCAGATCAGAGCAAGTCACTTAACCAGCTTATGTTACAACTGTACTGGCAAACAGGTGTATAGTTTATTTGTATTTGTGAAGTGTCCTGGAAGTGTGTTGCTTATAAACAGGTGCTATATAAAATTAATTATTTTCTAGTAGACCCTGAGAAGTGTCTAACCTATTATAGGATAGATAGATAGATAGATAGATAGATAGATAGATAGATAGATAGATAGATAGATAGATAGATAGATAGATAGATAGATAGATAGATGCCTCGAATGCTTGTATATTAAAATCTGTTCATGTAGCTAATAAAAAAATAAACTTCTCACTGCATCCATCATGACTAACACAGTACACAGTACACAGTACACCCTAACTTTTACATTAAAATCAAGTAGAAATTGTGGTGTTACAGAAGAGAATACAGTTCACCGACAAAAGCGTGATAGACATATGAGTGGCGACAAAACCATGATGGACAAACTTGCGCCGACAAACTAGCTAACTGGTTTTCGACAAATGCGCGCCAACAAAATCGCCACAACAAAATCGTGAGAGAGGCCAAGAGAGTGGGATGCGTACGTGCACATTATGTACACATTATGTGCTAGGTTATAACTGTTATAACTGCTGATGGTATGCCGCAAACAAATAACTCAGTAGAGGGTTGGCATAACGCATCGTATACAAAGCGGAATTACCAGCAGTCAGGCAGCCAGCAAGTCTAAATACGCTCAACTATCAAGACGTCTTGCTGCAATTCTTCCTACATATGCAGGGCGTGATCTTAAGGACTATCTGCGTGCCGTGCTGATGGCATGCCACGAACAAATAACTCAGTCGAGAGTTGGCATAACGCATCATATACAAAGCGGAATTACCAGCAGTCAGGCAGCCAGCAAGTCTAAATACACTCAACTATCAAGACGTCTTGCTGCAATTCTTCCTACATATGCAGAGCGTGATCTTAAGGACTATCTGCATACCGCATCTCATAATATTGACTTCTAAAATAAACATTATTATATATGCTTTAAACTAGTAATTCATATTTAATGAAACTTTCGCGATTTTGTCGGTGCGATTTTGACGCCACGTTTTAATGGCCGCTATTTTGTCGGCGCTCATATGTCTATCCTGCAAATGTCGGGTCACTAAGAATACACTCAACATAAAACCATAATAAAAATAAAAATTTCCATAATCTAATTCAAATGAACATAGTAATATGGAGTGGCACGGTGGTGCAGTTAGGAAACCTGGGTTTGCTTCCTGGGTCCTTCCTGCATGGAGTTTGCATGTTCTCCCCGTGTCTGCGTGGGTATCCTCCCACAGTCCAAAGACATGCAGGTTAGGTGCATTGGTGATCCTAAATTGTCCCTAGTGTGTGCTGGCACCCTGCCCGGGCTTTGTTTCCTGCCTTGCGCCCTGTGTTGGCTGCGTGACCCTGTAATTAGGATATAGTGGGTTGGATAATGGATGGATGGATATTAGTATGGCTAAAACAGTCTAGTCAGAGGTCATCTGATAACTTTTAATGACAGCTGTTAAAAAGATCTCCACTAGCCCTGCCTGGATTTCCCTAGAGGAAACTGCTCTGTGTTGTGTTGTGATGCTATGCAGATTGCTCGTAGTTTTAATTCACTGGATGTCAGATCTCATTCATGGTACCCGGGAGCTTCCCCAGCTTCCTTCTCCCTGCTACTGCCTACAGAGTTTATATTTTGATCCAGAATAGGACCAATCCTCTTGATTAAGCCTTTTGGTGTTTCCCATTTTTAAGTTGCTGCCCCACATGTCATCGTGTAAAAGAGCATTCTTTAAAACCTCAGGTCGACAGAATGCTTGTAGAAACGTTTTTCATGTGGCATATGACCTGTGCTGCCTTAGGAGATTCACTGAACTAATTGGTTGAGCTGCAGATGGTTCAACCTGCACTTTTCAGCAAAGCCATTACTTAGCCATTTGTAGCTTTATTCCTCTTCCTCCTGTCCACCACTTGTACACACCAAGATTGAAGGTGCAGGTGGTGGTGCCATGATTTTTGTTTTAAAATTAGCACAGCTTAGACATGCGAATGTAGGGGTATGCTGGGTAAGTTGTGCGGCCATGGAGTGCTAATGCAGGAATGGAATAATTAGTTATGCATATGCAAATGAGCAATTTGAACATACAGTTAGGACCATACATATTTGGACAGAGACAACTTTTTTCTAATTTTGGTTCTGTACATTACCACAATGAATTTTAAATGAAACAACTCAGTGCAGTTGAAGTGCAGACTTTCAACTTTAATTCAGTGGTTGAACAAAAATATTGCATAAAAATGTGAGGCAACTAAAGCATTTTTTTAACACAATCCACTTATATTTCAGGGGCTCAAAAGTAATTGGACAAATTAAATAACTGGAAATAAAATGTTCATTTCTAATACTTGGTTGAAAACCCTTTGCTGGCAATGACAGCCTGAAGTCTTGAACTCATGGACATCACCAGATGCTGGGTTTCCTCCTTTTTAATGCTCTGCCAGGCCTTTACTGCAGCGGCTTTCAGTTGCTGTTTGTTTGTGGGCCTTTCTGTCCCAAGTTTAGTCTTCAACAAGTGAAATGCATGCTCAATTGGGTTAAGATCAGGTGATTGACTTGGCCATTCAAGAATTTTGCTTTAATAAACTCCTGGGTTGCTTTGGCTATATGTTTTGGGTCATTGTCCATCTGTATCATGAAACGCCGCCCAATCAATTTGACTGCATTTAGCTGGATTTGAGCAGACAGTATGTCTCTGAACACCTCAGAATTCATTTGGCTGCTTCTGTCCTGTGTCACATCATCAATAAACACTAGTGTCCCAGTGCCACTGGCAGCCATGCACGCCCAAGCCATCACACTGCTCCACCATGTTTTACAGATGATGTGGTATGCTTTGGATAATGAGCTGTTCCACACCTTCTCCATACTTTTTCTTGCCATCATTCTAGTAGAGGTTGATCTTGGTTTCATCTGTACAAAGAATGTTTTTCCAGAACCGTGCTGGCTTTTTTAGATGTTCTTTAGCAAAGTCCAATCTAGCCTTTCTATTCTTGAGGCTTATGAGTGGCTTGCACCTTGCAGTGCACCCTCTGTATTTACTTTCATGCAGTCTTCTCTTTATGGTAGACTTGGATATCGATATGCCTACCCCCTGGAGAGGTAGTGTTGTTCACTTGGTTGGGTTTTGTGAAGGGGTTTCTCTTTACCATGGAAATGATTCTGCAATCATCCACCACTGTTGTCTTCCATGGATGTCCAGGTCTTTCTGCGTTGCTGAGTTCACCAGTGCTTGCTTTCTTTCTCAGGATGTACCAAACTGTAGATTTTGCCACTAGTAATATTGTAGCAATTTCTCGGATGGGTTTTTTCTGTTTTCACAGCTTAAGGATGTCTTATTTCACTTGCATGGAGAGCTCCTTTGACTACATGTTGTCTGTTCACAGCAAAGTCTTCCACATATAAGCACCAAACCTCAAATCAACTCCAGGCCTTTTATCTTCTTAATTGATAATGACATAACGACAGACTTGCCCACTCCTGCCCATGAAATAGCCTTTGAGTCAATTGTCCAATTACTTTTGAGCCCTGAAATGAAGGGATTGTGTTAAAAAAATGCTTTAGTTGCCTCACATTTTATGCAATCTTTTTGTTGAACCCACTGAATTAAAGCTGAAAGTCTGCACTTCAACTGCATCTGAGTTGTTTCATTTAAAATTCATTGTGTTAATGTACAGAACCAAAATTAGAAAAAAGTGCTCTCTGTCCAAATATTTATGGACCTAACTGTACATCCCTCATTAGCAGTTCCGTGGGTTAATTAGTGCATGACCTACACTTGCAGGGATAAAAGAGAAGTCTGAGTAGCTGGTTACAGAAGAAAAATAAGAACAAACGAAAGAGGATAATACTGAATTAAAAAGAGTGAGAGCAGGATCAGCCTGAAGCAAATGCGGAGGCAAAGTGGTCTGGAGACCCTGCAGGAGAGCTAGGGATACGACGCTCCAAGGGAATGAGTGTAGAACAGGAGGAATCAGGGCTCGTGTAAAGTGCAAACGTCAAATTTACTGGAATTTATGTATTGGTTTTATCTTTAATCAAGCACTGTTTTTTGTACTGATTATTTATTAATGACGAAATTTGAATTGCTGTGTACTCTGACCACTTTGTATTAAATAATTGCACAGTACACTTTGCACCACTCTTGCCTGTTTGTGTGCAAAATTACACAAGTCCATCCCAGAAGTGACTATCAATGACTGGGTACATGAAAATGCCAGCTGCAGACACCCAGGCATCACAAGTTGGCACGTCTTAGACCTGTACCTGAAGTCTGACAACAGAATGGGGAACTCCATGGAGGAGCCTCTGTGTTTTTCGAGCACACAACTCTAGAGCTGGATTATTATTATTATTACATGGATTATTATCAAAGAAAATGCATCAGCAGTCTTCAAATTAGCACTTCACCTAAAATTAGTGTGCTGCTTTCTGAATCCTTAAATGCTATGCAGTTCACTTGAGTGCGCCTGAGATACTCCCTACTGTCCACTGCCAACAAAAGAAACAGTAATTCAGATCTGCTTGAAACAAGACATGTGAAGGCAGCAGTGCTAGTAAACCAGCTGGGTATTGACTGAGCTCATTAGGAAAAGTTCAGATATTGTTAAATTTAATTGTATTGTGTGACCAGACGTGAAAGTTTTATTAACAATTTGGACTGTACGGCTGTTTGCTTTGTACCGTCTTGTTTTGGTGCTCACTGTGAAAGGCAATTTGTGAAATAGCTAGCTGCGATACTAGGCTAGAATCCTGATTTATAATTCTTAAACTCACACATTATGTACAGTATGTGCGGAGTCAGGGCCAGACTGGGAAGCTTGTTCAGGCCGGGAATCCCAAGTCTAACCCAGGCCACACAATATACATCAGTTTTCTTGTACAGGCACAGACTCAAAAAACCAACAAACACCATTTTGTCTTGGAATTGTTTATGAACAAGGAGACGCCGCTTTTACACATACATTTCGCTCTTAAATATTAGTCTCAAAACAAACTCTGATAAAGTGTTTAACAACACTTCATAAATGTGAACACTTCAGAAATAAATAAATCATGTAGTTCTATAATATTTATATCAAAACAAATGTGCAAAAAGCACTGAACCACAAAAAGTAGTTGTCAGTGGAATACACAGTGCATAAATTATGCTTGCAATTTCAACTGTGAGTCTTGAATCTACACAGCCACTGTCAGTGTCTGGATGGTAATGCTGAATACTCTTCCACAAAGTTTTGAAGTGTTGGTCAAAAAAGAGCATTTTGAATTTTCTCAATAGGCAAAAGACTCAAAAATTATGTCAAACATTTTTTAAAGAATGCACATAGTAAACAAAAAACAATGAAACATTTTGTGTAGCCTGTTCAGTCACTCTCTCATTATAATGCTAAGGTTTAACTCTCAGAGCACGAGAGATGCATTTTAAAAGTATTAAAATAAAGTAAAAACAAGACACATTCATTAATATATTTATCATGAAATAAAGAACAACAGGTATATTAAAAAACACAAGTCATTCTACTCACATATGTGTTTCATTAAAAAAAAGTAAAATAAAACATATCTTGTAGCCTATTCAGTCACGGAGGAAAAAACGTTAAAAATGTGACCATGAACTACACTTCATTAAAATTTTAAACAAAAATAAAACAAAATAAATACACAGTAACAAATACCGAAACCCGTACAACATCCAAATATAATTCAAATTACAGTATATACTTGCATATAAGTCAGGTCTTGAAACCCGAAAAATTGAACATAAAATCAGACCCGACTTGTACGCCTGTTCAAAAATACGACACTTACATTTTATTTCTTGTCTCCTCCAATCTCACACTAGTTTCTCAGACACATTAAATTTTGTTGCAGAAGCACAGATACCAATTTCTTTTGCCACTCCTACGACTTTTAATGTAAAACCAGCTTCATATTTTCTTCTTATCGAAAGCTCCATCGTAGATAAGGGATGCGCTTACGATAAAGGTGTATGAGGGTGTGAAACACACAAAATGGTGCAAACGTCGCTTCAGAGTAGTTTGGGTATTATCGTGTGGTCACGTAGGCACAACACATAGAAAAAAAAGGCAGTGTGCTCCGTGGTTACTCTCTCCGGTGGACGTTAGCATATCATAATCTCTTAATCTCCAATAGTGTGAGTTTTCCATATTAGACTTATACGACTGACATTATAAAATACTGGAAATGATACAGTAAAATGAAGCCCCGACTTATCCGCGGGAGGACTTAAACGCGACTATACACGGTATATTATACTTAACTTTCAATAATTGTCATATATAACATTAATCAAAAAAGCACCAGACGTACACACTACGCACCTCTCATCATAGCGCTCTTTTTTAACTGTCAGAGCGCGAGACGCATGCAAAGTCAAAACCTGACTTGAACAAAAACAAGAAACCATCCAACCAGAAACCAGAAAAGAAAGCCTTCAACATTAAACTGAAAGGATTTGTGCTCACTACAGAGTAATAATGCCTGCTCATTTTCCAGTATGATAACATTATATAATTTCACCATTAGTTTATTTCACCAGGCCAGGCCAGGCAGCAGGCCACCGAGAAAGCTTGTCTGATTGTAATCATCAGTCCAGGGGCCTCATGTATGAACGGTGCGTACGCACAGAAATGTTGCGTAAGAACTTTTCCACGTTC
The DNA here is from genome assembly GCF_016835505.1 of Polypterus senegalus. Taxonomy (NCBI): domain Eukaryota; kingdom Metazoa; phylum Chordata; class Cladistia; order Polypteriformes; family Polypteridae; genus Polypterus; species Polypterus senegalus. The sequence goes on along the minus strand of NC_053156.1, from coordinate 229,091,078 downwards.
AAATCGCGATGTACAAAACCTATACTTGGTGTAAAGCCATGCACTTTTCCACGGTACCTCATACCTTGTCGTACGCAAGTTCTCCACTCAGTTTTGCAGACTGGCGGCACCCAGCGTTAAAGCAGTGCTACTGTTCTTGTGTGGTTACTCTTTATTTTCCTGGCGCGGCTTTATAAATACACTGAAACTAACCACATATTGTTTATTAGTGTAATGCATCTGATTGTAACTAACTTGTAACAATATAATGGTCCAGGGAATAGCCATAGTATTCCAAATACCATAACTGCTTTAGCGTTGTTACTCTCACTGCACCTTCTTCTTCTTTCAGCTGCTCCCATTAGGAGTTGCCACAGCGGATCATCTTTTCCCATATTACTCTCACTGCACCACTCGGAGTATTTATATCACTGTATCTAAATGGGGAGTCACAGCAGCAGCTGATCGGAAAGAGAATTATCGGTATACAGCTTCAAGCACATGCTACCTCAGCCACGGCAAAACGTTTCAACACCTTTCCTGTACTGACCTCGCGGTTCAGAAACAGTTTCATCCCAAGAACTATAAACGCACTCAATCAATTGCTCCTTGTAGAACTATCTGTACTTATAAGTAGAATTACCTCACTGTAAACTTACACTACAGTTATAATATTGCACAACCTGTGGCACTTTATAAAGCGTGTATTTACATATGATGACGATATCATTTTTAAGATGAAATGCAGCAAAATACGTTTATCATATTATACAGGTAAAACTTTAACTTCATTTAAATAATCTATATTCTTCACTGGGACTGGCGTGAAGGATAGAATAATTAAACATGTACTACGAAGATCGTTCAATGTTCCTTAAACGTTTTGAAGAATCGGCGCACTAAGCTTACAGATGGCTTAACATCTATTACAGAGCTGATTGTGTGGCGATCGGTTACTTGGAGAAAGAAAAGCAAGGACTGCAGGGACGGCCACACCAATATATATTGAATATAAAACACAGCTAAAAACGCAGCGGCAAATTTCGACAAAAGTTAAACGCTTGTGTCATGAGCATGAGGCAGCTATGCAGTGTCTGCAACGGATGTGGCCATCCACCGTGCATAAGACACCATATTGACATTGGCGGGCGAAGGAGCCACCGATTCTTTCTTTGCCCAGGGCCACCACAAGCCTAGAGCCGCCCATGAGTACTGCTGCAATAAATAATTTCATCGAAGGTCGCGCACAATCACTGCGTTGTGAAACCCATGTGTAATAACGTGCTTTAACTCCTATCAACATGGAAATGATATCACGTATACATCTCAGTACAGTATTTTAGTTATTCAGAGAGCTGTAATATCACGAATGTAATGGCTTCTGTGTCCAGTCATAGGAAGATAGCCAGTTTAAGAAGCAAGTAGTGATTCACACACATAGAGCACATAGAAGATCACATACAAAACAAAGCATTTAACGTGCTACTTTAACTACGATGTGATTTGAGAAACTGGTTAATTAAACGATTTTAAGATGATGTTTATGATGTTCTACTGTACTTTAATGACAAAATAAACTACATGATTAAAGTGGAAATTTCGAGATTGAAGTTGACATTTCGTGTTTTTCCCCACTGTGTGCCTTTTTTTCTCTGTATTCAAATAAGCTTTCATATGACATTCAGACGGTAGGCTACGACTCGCCTTTTCATGGCGACTGATATCTGAGCTTTCAAGTTTCTCCAACACGCTATGTTACTCGATCAACTTCCTTTTGCTGATTATACCACGGTTTAATTAAACAAATAATATGTATTTCTTTGCCTCCACTTGGTATTCGCTGAAATTCTTATATTTTCCCCCGTGCTTTTCCCATTGTCTTTTCACAGAAGGCTGAGCTTAAGGCTGATTTATATTGATTTGCATATTCAAGGAGGCGTAATTCTGGGAGGAATTGGGGTGGGACAGCACGCGCGTGCACGAGCGTTACTTTTCACGCTGACCGGAATTCATGTAGCGGAAGAATGTGGAAGTTGCAGTACGCACAGATTCCTGCATCTAGATTTTTCTGTGCGTAAGCACATTTCGGCTTTTGTGCTTACGCCATGTTATAGTGCAAATTCTACGCACAGTGTTATATATGAGGCCCCAGGGTTTTTTTTTTCGTATGTCACTTAAATCTTCCAAGATCAGATGCCTCATCTTGGATGAGTTAATGCCTGTGAAGCTCATCCAGGATAAGTCGGTTTTTCAAACGCAGCCGTGTAGTAGATTAGTCTAGCTGAATCTAATCATCCGAGATGAATGCACGCGCCCGCACTAATTGAAAAACCCATATATATTGAGTCTAGAAAACATGATAAGCAAGTCTTTGATAGGCTGTAACAAAATGACAAAAGAATGGGCACATTTTTTTTTCCCACACAAGCGGAGCAGGACCTTTTATTCGAAAGATATAAAGAATTTCAAGATTTAATATGCACAAAGGGTAATACTGCAAAAGCTGTCCAAACCAGAAAAGACGGCTGGCAAAAAGTGACCGACAAATTAAATGCTAAGTAGTGTGCATTGTACTTACTGAATGCAGCGTTTCATTTCCTATGTGTCAGATTAATTATTATTTAATATGTCATAATTCCAGATCAAACGTGAGCACAAGGAGAACTTAGGAACAGGTTAAAGTGAAGTACAAGAATATACTTCAAATTGGTAAATATTGGTATATAACTATTTAAAGAATTGTTGACATAAAGAATCATGTATAATATAAAAAACATTAATTTTAAAGCTAATAAGAAGGCAGACAAGCAAAAAAACAGGTGGAGGTCCACGCGATCCAGACCTAACCCCTGCAGAAGAGTTGGCTCTCCAGCAAAATGCCCATCGCCCTGTTTCTGAGGGCATTTTCTTTGTTGGGTCAGTTGTAGGGAATGTCATATCCCTAAAACTTGTGCCTGACCAACGAAATATTGATGAAGGTCAAATATTTGATGAAAACACTGTGTCTGATTATTCTTCAGGAGGAGAGGTACATTTTCCAAATAATGTTTGATCAAACTCCACTCTGATCAGTCCCATGTGCCCCAATCACATTTGGAAATCCTGGGTAATGAGAATGTTAGGCTGATCATGAGATTCTTTATGGAACTGTGAGTGTTTTTGCCTGTGTACCTGCAATGGCATAAAACGCTTCTTTTATTGTCTGCACACGCAGGTGTCCAGGAAAAAGTATGAAAACCCGAAGGAAATATTTCAGAGCCACACAGACTTTATGAATTGTCTAGCAAACTACACTTTTAGATAGATTCGCATCGCCTACAGTATATAAAAAAAGTGCCGCTTGCAAAAATCCTCAAGGCAATGCATACTGTCTGTGTGGTTGTGACAGCCCGACTTCGCTTAGTTTGACTTCGAATATAAGGTGATAATAAATCTTTGAGGTACAATATTCCCCCTCGGCTAAAGAAGTATCTTTCGAAAATGATTTCCTCCAGGAGCAATAAAGGATCTTTCTATATGAAATTCTCTTATTATGATTTGCGCACCGATATAAATTGGTTGCTCATTCATGAACGGCGAAGCTATGACTGAATGAATTCCATGCACAGACACTGATTAAGTGTGTGAGCTAATCCTTGTTTACATAAAACAAACCTGATCCCAGCAGGTTTGAGGATTTGGATGTGCTGCTATGACAACACATCCAGCAAGAGTTTTGAAAAACCGACAGATCCAGGATCATGCCAAATCGTCAACAATTACATCCGGCTAAACAAGTAATCCACGTACGAAAAATACCCCCAGGTCTGTGCAGAGCCCAAAAACAAGGTAGTTCACAATGTCAATGTAGGTGAACAGAGTTATGCTATTGGGGCGCTTTGCCCATTCCTTGGCTGGCAAGATATACAGGTCCACATTGTTTATTGCACTCAGCTAATAACATTCTTTAGTGTCTTGGTTTAATTCACCTTTTTCCATCCTTTGCTCGTTTTCTTTTGTTTTTAAAAAAATTGTTGTAGTTTGTCATATAATATCACTACTACTGGTGCTCCAGGTTGTAAACAAGCCAGTAAAATCATCTAAAGAATACACTCATGACCCACAATGCAATGTGGTGTGATGTATCACTCATTCCATATGAACGGCATCCATAACTAGAACAAGAGACCCACAGAGACAGCGTAACATTATTGGATAAGAAATTCATCATTTTTACCCATTTGAGTAAATACTGAATGGGACATTTTTGCTACTTCTAGTGTCATACACGTGCGAGTAGGAGGCAGCTAAAGGGCTTGAGTAATTGTAATGAAACATCCAACCAGGGGGCGGCGGAGTGCACCGACTGTCTTTCTCAGTTCCCTACAGACCTTTCCCGGGAAATCTTGCAAGGTTCCGGCGCCTCTGAAGACGTCACTTCCAAAGCCGGCCCCTCTGACGTCACTTCCGAAGCCGGCCATTCTGATGACATCACTTCCAAAGCCGGTCCCTCTGATGACATCAGTTCCTCTCAAGACCTTTAAAATCTCCATCTTAGGCTACTATAGCCAGTTCTGTTTTGGACTCTGTGATATGCACATCGTTTGTTTGAAAAGAAAACCCTTTTGCAGCTGGGAAGAACAATATACGGGTGGCTGCCCCAAACCTTTATAATGTATTGGACTCGTTTTTATGACACTAGTCAAATATTTCCAGTAGCCCTACACTCACCCCTTTATGTCCTTTAATTTATTGAACTCAATGTGTCAAATTTTAAGATGGCAAGGACAGTGGCATAATTAGACCATGATGGGCCCTATTGCTTACAAAATACACCCCCCTTTATGTGAAATTAAATTAAATGTAATTGAAAAGTGACTACCATCAATGATATACATCAAGCATATAGGCCAAATAAAAGGTCAACAGTCATAATTAAGCTGTGTAGAGCTGTGGGAGTGATAACCCCATTAACCTTTTCATGCTGATGTCAAGTAGGTGAGCATATTAAAATAAAGCCTTGTGAAACAACAACCACGCAATCACCGCAGGCTCCTCAGCCCCATGTGCCCCCATGGAACTGCTCCAACTGTGCTGCCTGTAATTACGCCATTGGTCAGGGAGATAGAACTTGTCTTAGTCAATGTATACTTCTTTTATGTTTTACTTCAGATGTTAGCACAAGGAGATTCCTCATTAAACAAATAGAAAAAGGTCAAAACAGTTTCTCAAGTGAGGCCCTTAACATTGAAAATGTCCAAAATAAAAGAAAAGTGAAGCAACTGCTGAGCAGGACAAATTACACCCTGATTGTCTGTGGTGTTTAAATAGCCATCAGATCAATGTGACAACTGTCAGTCTGAAGCAACTTAGTAATCAGCATTCACAGCACTGAAGTGGCTGCCCGGTTTTTTGGAGCCCACAATGTGTCGATAATTAAAACTGATAGTGAATGAATCCTGCAGTAGCACACTAAGGTCTTCACGGAGTTTTCTTCCAAGGTTACCCTACAAACTTTAAAAAGTGAAATACATTTAGGTAGAAAACAGAACACTGAGGGTGGTATAACTATGCAGTACTTTGAAAAGGTACTGGCACTCTTTGACGCATTCTTTTATTATTGATAAAGTTAGTGTGCCCTGCTGGCTGTGGTGGTGGACTGTAGAATGTGAAGCTGTCAATTCAGCCTTGACCACTGACTCACCTAAGTGACCCCGAGCAAAATCACTAGCTCTGTCCAGATGCATTTTTCAAAAAATGTCAACATTTCAATGATTTCAAAGTCATATTGATTAAAAAGATCAGCTAAATGAATGGAACAAAGTGTAATAAAGGTTAGCAGATTTTAAGCAAAATAATGGATAAAAAGAACCTGAGTGAAGGTAACATAACTTTTAGAAAATGTGCTTAATTCAGCTGAGAGTCACTGGGCCATTACCCATTGTAGTAAATGCAAGTATAAAGGGTGCCAGTACATTGTAGGGCACAATCACATTGCACGCCAATTCAGTATTGCTAATTAGCCTGAACTGTCTGGACTTCTGAGAGACAAACCCACACTGGCATTGGGAAAAAGTGCAGACTCCGCACAGACAATGGCCAGGCACAGGATTCAAGAGGTGGCAGCATTGAGTGTTTCAAGATATTTTTTAGTTTTAGTTTGTATTTAGTTTTTTATTCTTTTTTTTGTTGTTATTCAGTATTCATTTTTAGCCATTTTCTAATTTTACTTTCTGTTCCTTAGTTTGTTCAAATGTATTTAGTTTTAGTTTTTTTAGCAGTTAGCATTTAGTTTTTGTATCATTAAAAATGTCGAGATGCGCACAGTTTTGCAAGTGTAAAACACAGTTTTCTTTATAGCTGCCAATTTTATCATTCATTTTGTACCTATCAACTTAATCCGTACAATTTTACTGACTATGACCAATAGTGTGACAGTTCAAGGATCCCAGTCTAATTAAAAAAAATGCAAGAATCAGAAAAAAATGGGCACTGATACAATTTGTTACTTAAACATACAAGTTTAAGCAAATGGTTAATTTCACACACGCTTTGATTTTTTATTTGTGACATTCTCACTGTTGAGAACCCGAGTGGCTGGACTAAGCCAAGGGGACACCCATGTTACATCTGGTTATGTGGCAGATAGAGGGTCATTTCCAGAGGGTGGGACTGGACTGCGTGTCTGCCTGGGGGGTTGCCAACCAGGATCCCATGCAGTTTCATCGTATGGTGGGTGCGGCAATGCGCTGTACCAGTGCATGCTCCCCAATCTGACCTGATCATTTGTGAACTGTCAGATCATCACACACATACTGTCTTATTTTATATTTATTTTTAAAATCTCTTGATGTGAATGAATGATGTAATCTAACCATTGTGATGGACAGCCGGCAGTCCAGTCAGGCTGGGACATCCCTGAAAGAAAAGAATGGAGGAAGGCAGTCTTTTCAGGGCATTGCATCCTCCGGGACACTAGGTGGCAGCTCCCCTGGATGGCAACGGTTCGCCGGATTCATTAAAAGCATCCTGGGACGTGGAGTCCGTTTCCTCAGCCCTGTTGGGTGCCGCCAGGGGGAGCTCACAAAGAACCTGGGGACTACTACTGTTACGACAACCCGGAAGTACTTCGGAGTCACAAGGACAGAAGCCCACAGTACTTCCAGGCTACTTGAGAACTAATGATGTGTTGTTTGACCCGGAAGAAGAGGAGGAACACTTCTGGGTCGAGGACTATTTAAAGGACTGGTCGAGACCCAGCAAAGAGAGCCGGAGTTGGGAGGTTGGGTGACGAAGCTGCTGGGAGTGGAGGATTATTGTGATTATCGATTATTATTCATTATAATTGTTATTGGAGAATTGTGGCGAGAGAGGTGCTTTGTGCACTGCAATTGAGGAAAAATATTAAAATTCTTCTTGGTGCTTTTTATAAGTGTGTCTTCAAGGGGCAACAGCGACCCCTAGCATCCACACCATTTTGAAACTTTGAAAGAGTATTCTTTCCTACTTTGCTTATTTTTTAAAATACTATTGAAGTCACAACTTGAACTGTACTATTAACAGTAATAGCAGAAATAGAATTGAATGTTTTTTTCCATGTATGCTGTATACTGCATTTCTACTAGCATGCAATTTACAGTAAATACTGAAAATCTGTTATAGCAACATCTCAGATCATTCACTTAATAAGCAACATGTAAAACCTGGAGTGCTCCCTGTGAGCCTGTCCTGGGAGCACTGTAATTTAACAACACATATACGAATAAACAGATTTTGGCAACTGAGTGTGCTTAATAACACACTTCCACTATTCTGCTATAAAACAATATCTGAAGTTACACACACTCAGCCCACATACACATGGGAGAACATGCAAACTTTATATAGATACTGACCAGTTTAGCAATCAAACCTGAACTCATGACACTGTAATAATATTAATAATAATACATTTCATTCATAAAGCACCTTTCTAATGCTCAAAGTGCTTCAAAAATAGTCAAAGGAATACAATAGAAATAAAAGCGAAAATGGCATTAATAACACAGGACACAAACTAATATCAAACATTAATTAATATTTGAAAGTCAAAGCACTGAATTAGATTACAAAAGAAGCAGGGAAAAAATGAAGAAAGCCACGGACAAATAACAAAATTTGTACAATTACATGTAGGGATATAAATGTAGACTTTACAATCCTCCCCACAGTAATAAAGAACAACGAATAGGTTAAGAGTGGATTTCGCTCTATTTACAGCCAAGCGCTGGACAACATTGACCATTTAATCAATATTTGTTTGCTGTCCAGTACAGATCTAACAAACCCAGCCTGATCTCCACTGTGCTGCAAAGTAAACACGCCAGACACAGTCGTCTCGCTTACAAATGCAAACTCTGCAAGGTTTTGTTTTTCCCAGTTTTGCATGACAAAGATTGCAGTCTGCAATTAATCAGATAGTTCTAGAGCTCTAACTTTGTATGTTAAGCACGGTAATGTTAGACAGCACAGTTCACTGCACACAGATCCAACGCCAGAGTTTATTTTAATAGAACAGATTTGGTACATTAGTCCTGATAAAATAAATTCTGAGCAGGATGACGTACTTCAGAATGAACAGTGCTGATGAGCTCCCAAGCACAGCACTTCAGAATCCCTTGTTAGAAACTCTGCAAATCTGCTGCATTCTAAATATATTAGAAAATGTCGAGAGAACGGGCCAGTCCTATCCACTTAATTCTTCTAAAACAACATCAAGTCTAGTTTTGAAAGTCCCTAAAGTCCTACTGTCTACCACACTACTTGGTAGCTTATTCCAAGTATATATGGTTCTTTGTGTAAAAAAAAACATCCTAATGTTTGTGTGAAATTTACCCTTAACAAGTTTACTGTGTCAACGTGTTCTTGATGAACTCATTTTAAAATAACAGTCTCAATCCACTTTACTAATTCCCTTTATAATTTTAAACATTTCAATCATGTCACCTCTTAATCTTCTTTTTCTTAAACTGAAAAGGCTCTGTTCTTTTAATCTTTTCTCATAATTCAACTTCTATGGCCCTGGAATCAGCCTAGTTGCTGTTCTCTGGACTTTTTCTAATGCTGCTATGTCCTTTTTGTAGCCTGGAGACCAAAACTGTACACAGCAGTCCAGATGAGGCCTCATCAGTGCATTATAAAGCTTCAGCAAATCTTCCTTGAACTTGTATTCTATGCATCATGCTATATAACCTAACATTCTGCTAGACTTCTTAATGGCTAATGGCTTCTGAACACCATCTGGAAGTTGATAGCGTAGAGTCCACTATGACTCCTAAATCCTTCTCATAAGGTTTATTTTCAGTTTTCAGAACTCCCATTGTGTATTCAAACCTAACATTTGTAGTTGCTACATCTAATACTTTACATTTACTGACATTAAATTTCATCTGCTACAAATGTACCCAAATCTGTCTGCTATGTAATTGTTTCTGTAATGATTCAGTGGATTCTAGATTATCTGTCAATCCACTTAGCTTGGTATTATCTGCAAATGTAATAAGTTTGTTACTTATATTCCTATTCAAATCATTTATAAATATTAGAAATAGCGACACCCTAACACCATAGCCCTCTGCTTCCTTTGTCTGAGCCAATTTTGCACCCATCTACACACTACACACTCTTTTAGTCTGATGGTCAACCTCTCATGCACCTTATGAAATGCAAACCTGCGCTTCAATTCCTCTAAGATTGAGTCCCTGGCTATCCCAACCTCTCTTTTTCTAGGAACTGGTTTGTAGGTGGCCCATTGTGGGTCCTAATGCCTGTCAACCCGCCTCTAAATTTTCTGAGACCCCATCCAGCTCTGCAAAGACCTGAAAATGGTTTGACACAATCTCAATTCTGAGGTTGATGACCATGGACAGTGTGCACCCTTTACCCTGAACCTTGTGACTTTGGACCACCTATCTTTACCTGTCTGGTCTGAAATCTTTTCTCGCGCCACCTTAGGGGTGCACAGTAGCTCTCTAAATGACAGCTGGGCCAGGTCTGCCAATTCTCCTCCTGCAGTTCAGCAACCCTGAGCTTGAGGTGTTGGAACAGCTGGCATCTCCTGCAGATGTAACCCTCATAGATGACTGGCACCTCAAAGCCAACCTCTAAAAAGTCCAACATCCGACAGCACTTATATTGCACTAGCCTCATTGCTAAAATGTAGCTTTAGATTACTAAAACTGCACAACTTTTTTTTCTTTTTTTATTAAAATAAATTGATTTAACTTAAATGGTATATCTAAAAAAAAATTAAGCCAAAAAAATTAGGTTAAAGAACCACTATAGTTATTTTACACCTTCTGGTCCCTTAAGCTCCTGTAATATTCTCCCACTCAACTGCCTGTTGTTTGTCATTCTATGAGGTTAACATTTCTGTCTTTTCTCCTAACTTTGTGCTCCTCTTATTCCTTTCTTAAAAGCTCTCCTCTTACACCATTTGTATTCCTTCATATTAATGAACCCTTATGCAGTCGCCCTCTTAACTGCTATAATTTCTTGCGTGCTAAGAACTGTTCAATCTAGAAAAATCTGCTTACTGAATATCTGCAACTAGTTAATTTCTTACTGTGTTGTCTGCTCCTACAGTTACTTGTGCCTGATTGGTACCTTAACGCTAGTTGCCTGCCAATGTACTGCTGATCTCTTCTCTTTACCTCTTTGAATAACGAGAACAAGTACAAGTAACAAGTAACTTTTCCAAACTTTCCCATTAAACACTCAACTGCTTTTGCTCCTGTGCAGGCAAAAAAGCAATAATAATAAAAAAAAATTCTAAAGAGAAAAAAAGCTTTAAAAATTCCTACATGACTCCTAAACAGCAATGAAAATACAAAGGTTTTAGGAGCAAAATGTATTTTTAATTAATTCTCACACCACAGAATACAAAAACACTAAGCCGCTTCTCTTTCATTTGTAAAGATAATATTAAGATTCTTGTAGTCCATCCATTTGCAATCAATGAAGCACTGAGCCACTGCACCACCCATGTTAAAACATCATTATTAATAACCTGATTATAACTAAACATATACATGTTACGTCGGTATGGTTGATATTTTCCTGCATGCTATACATCTACTTAATCTGTTGCTGGAAAGGTACCATAATCAAAGAAGTAATATCTGTGCAAAGTAAGGCTAAATTGCTGAAATTCATACCTTGTTTGGTATATAAAGATATGCTATTCAATCCTGAAAAATCCTCCATGGCTCTAACTTTCAAAATATTTGGCTTCCAATGTAAATATGGAAGTTATGTAGTTATGGGAATAACAATGCCAGCGCTAAGCATTTGAGGTACTTCATGAGGCATCTGATTCAGCAAGAACAGTGTCCTGTGATAGTACAGTCACTGACTGACTGAACAACCTTCTCCTCTAATAAAAGCAGTCGAGCACTTCCTGTAATTGTTCATTAGACTAGACTAGAAGCTCGTCTAAACTACAAGCTGTAGATATCAGAGGTAACCTACAAAACCCGATCTCAAGTTAGTTAGCTGACAGTATGAGATATTGGAGCAGCTTAGGTATTAGCTAAACAAAAGCGTTTGATGGACTGAATGGTCTCCAGTCGTTTGAAATATTTCTTATGTTCTATGTTGCAGTGGAGAATTTTCACCATTCTTCTAAATCTCCACCATTTTGACCTATGTCTCTGACTGGAGCACCAGAATTAAAGGAATTCATAATGTTTTTGTCTACTTAGTATTTTTCAAGAATGAAATATTTCAAATATTTTGCCACTGGAACTTGCACCACCCTGATCAGGATAGCCACAGTAGCAGGATTTTATACTGGTGAGTTGGGATTGCTTTCTTGTTTTATTCAGACATAAGGCTCTAGACAATTGTTTTACTAGACTGAATTAATTAGATTGTGAGTCACTGTTGGTACCTACTCTCAGCCTAATTCTCTCCAGGATAGGCACTAGACCCTGCGCCATTCAATTGGATTAAGCAGGTATAATAATGAATACTACTAAAATAGTCTCTGGCACCTCACAAGTTTGAGATCTTATGCCATACTATGTTATGAATTTGATAGGTTATGTAATGATTGGAAAGATAGATAATTAGGTAGGTGCCTACATAAGAAAATAGGCTATTAGAAGATGATCAAACATTATAATTTGGTATTATTTGTTCCGTCGAGTATGTTATCTATTATTACAAACGAGGCCAGAATATACTCTGCTCAAAAAAACTAAGTGAACACTTATTCATCAGAGTCTAACACCAAGGCAATTAAGCTTCAGGGATGTCAATCTGTTCATTTAGGAAGTATAAGTGATTGTGAACCAACTTCACCTTCTTTGGTGCAAATGAAAGTAACAACAGGTGCACTGGAGAGGCAACAGCAAAACAACCCCCAAAAAGGGATTTTTTTTGGAAGTGGTGGCCACAGACAATTGCTCTCTCCTTATCCTTCCTATTCTTCTCTAGTTTTGTGTTTTTCTAGTGTCCTTATCACTACTGGTAGTATAAAGCAGTACCTGTAGCCAATTCAAGTTGAACAGGTAGTCCAGCTCCTCCAGGATGGTACATCCATACATACTGCTGCAATTCGGTTGGCTGTGTCTCCTGGCACAGTCTCAAGGCCATGGAGGAGATACCAGGAGATGGGTCGTTAAATGAGGAGAGCTGGATGGGGCCGTAGAAGAGCATCAACTCAGCAGCAGGACTGGTATCTGCTCCTTTGTGTGAGGAGAACAGGAAAGCAGGAAGTGTAAAAAAAGTCAAGCCCATACACTCAAAAGGAACAAAGATGACGAAACCTTCAATTGCATATAAAAGTGAGCAGGGGACAATCTATCTATCTATCTATCTATCTATCTATCTATTCACTGCCAACCAGCTCTAAGTAGACCAAATAACCTAACTGTAGATGAAAGATGGCTCACGTAACAAAAGAGAGAGGGGTTAGGAGCATACGTTTATACAGCACATTGCTGCACCCACCACATGTCAAACCACTTCAGGATCCCAGATTAGGACCCGAGTGCAGCCATGCAATGTGTGACACTTCAGCTCCACACTAGATCAGATGGAGTGTGAGGTTTCATTTTATGGTGGCTGGAGTGACAATTCCTCCACCAACCCCCAGGTTTTCTCCTGCAGGTTGGAGGGCCTACTTGCAGGGCTGGATGCAGGTTAACATCATACCCAGGATGGAGCAATTGCAGGTTAAGGGCCTTACTCAAGGGCCCAATGGAGTAGAGTTACTTATGCCGTTTACAGGGTTTAAACCGGCAACCTTGCAATTGCCAGTGCAGATCCCTATCCTCAGAGCCACTACTCTGCCCAAACAAAAGAGTCATTCACTTCATGCTTAAACTGATACACAACTACATTTAAGATTGCAATGAACCACAATCTAACTTAGAATTACCGAAGGCAGGGCAAGAACCAACCCAAAATGGGGTGTTAATCCATCATAGAGCAAACTCACTTATGTGCAATCACTCATACAAGGTCAGTGTCTGCATATTTTATATATTATTAACATTCATGACAAAACTGGGAGAGCATCCCAACTAAATAGGGCAGTGAAAGCTATGATTTGATCTCTGGAACAGTAATGCAGTGGTGCTGACTGCTGTAACTCCACGGTGTTCTGTTGTGGTGGTTCACAAGTTCAGTCATGGTTGCCCCAAATACCATTAGTGAGTCATTTTATCTCTAATTAATCTCACTGTTCAGTTAGTTGAACCTTTTATTGTTCCCTTATTTTACATTTGGAAAATTAAAAGTAACTAAGAAATAACTGCATTTTTGTTATATTTTTCACGGCTTTACTCTGTTATTTTGATTCACTTTTTTCTTTGTACTTTGCTCATTTAATTCTATCTAAATATTAACAATTAAGAATTAGTGGAGCAGAACACTGAATGTAAATGCGCAGCATCTACTTCAGTGTGACCCACTTGTGTGCCTATTAGTAATTAATGGCTTAAATAACATGCACATAAAAACATAAAAAAGAATTAGATATTAAAAAGGCAGAAAGAATAAACTCTTACACATTTTACACACATTCATTTTTGCTTCATTCATTAAAATGAATTTCATTTGCTTTATTCAATAAGCAGACCAGTATATCATTTCTGGATTCATACAAACAACATAAAAGCTGTGGAATGAAAGCTTGCTGCATTACACATCAATCCAATTTAATAAACAAATTGGTGGAAATGAAAAACAGCAGCATCAAGGCTTGAAAATCACCGTCCTGTTGGAAACTTAAACACCGAAGTGAAACTTAGAGCTCTCCAAGAGCCCCAATGAAGAGGCTGTGAGTCTTGAAGTGTAATGCTTCAATTCCTGTACTTTGTTTTTTTTATTTTCCTTGAATACTATCTGCAGTTTGACACATGCTTTCTACATATGGTAGAGTGAGTGTGCAGCACAAGCCACATCTTGGTCATTATAGATTGACTCATCATCTTGAACTGTCCAGAAGCAATCTCATGAGCTCGGCTTTTAGCTTGTGAGTATTTTAATTATTCACCGGTTATCTGGTATTGGAGTAGTGGAGGACATTTCTCACTTTTGCTATTTACTCATATATTAGAGATATATAAAAGAAAGACATGTGTGTGTGTGTGTATGTGTATGGAGCAGACTGCTCTGCTCACTCTCAGCCACAGCCACTAGTAGGCGCATGCATGCAGTTTTACATTTTTTTGGCTTTTGCATGCACCTCACTTCTCATTCAACCCAAGCAGACAGACTCAGCTTTGTGGTACATGCAAGCTGTACAATCACACAACGAGCTACCATACGTTTGTCTGAGGCAGGTTCCAGCCTGTCCCACTAAATTTGGTTCACAGCCATACTCGACTACACGTCCATCTCAGGCAAAATACAACCTGTTTTTTGTCCCAAAGACTACACACAGGTAGTATTATTTATATTTGAATATATTATTTGTAGCATTGGATGCAAAGCTGGAAGCAGTCCTTGCTGGGGCACCAGTTTGTCACAAGCCACACTTAAACCCAAAACTGTTGTGACCTTGGATTGAAGTTAGACAAAACGTAGGTACATGAATAAATATTTCACTGCATTTAACTAATATTCATACCTTAAAGATTTCCTCCAGTGATTTGTGATTTTTATGGTGTGTTTAACTTAAGTGATGAGTTTTATTCAGATGTGTTGAACAGAACATTTTCAAATGGAATAACTTCTTCATTATGCTCTTCATCCGTAACAATGTCAGTCTAATGCACTAAACATGTTATGGTGCAAGTGAAAGTCCTCCAGAGCACCTTGAGTCCAGTGCAGTATAACTTTCGATAAAGTGATTACTGTCAAAGTAAATCATTCAGAAGAAGCTTAGCGTGGGCCACAACATGCCCAATTTGTTAATCATTGTGTCAATTACTTTAATCACTTTGATTCTGCATGATAACGTATTGAGCTCTGTCAGCAAACGTGGCATCATATGCTACATCATGTCATAGCTTACATTATAAGCAGTGGTCAGCTGACACAACTGTTGCTGCCTTATATAGGTTGCCCAGTTGACTTTTACAAAATTGGCACCTTGACTTACTACAAACCAATGTGGAGAGTTGCTAAAGGCTATTTCACATTACACAACTTTTCCAAAGATTTTCACTTGTAGCCTTCATTTAGACAGTTAGAATTTTATTTGTCCCCAGGGTGAAAGGGTTGCACCAATGTTGCATCTCTCTATTATAATAAAAAAGTCTTGGCAGATGAGACTTTTTATCCTGCGACAAGAAGTGATCTTTTGAAGAGAGACACTTTCACATCCCATGAGACAATACTTTGTGCCATGAGATTTAACCACGCCCGGGCCCGGAAATAAAAGACAAAGAGCAGATGACAAAGTAGAACGTCTTAAAGATTTCAAAAACATTGGCACGATACACATGCAGAGCAGGTTAGAGATAATGGAAGTACGAAAATTCTAAAGTCTCAAAAAAATGATAGTAAAGATCGCATTATCACAAACAAATGGAAGTTATTACTTGGTGAAATAATGGAACAGCGAAAAGAGATTGATATATTGTTTGGATTTAAAGTTTAAGTCGGATACTTGTAGATCGTCTAATTTGTGTTGCCATCAGGGAAACGTAGTGTTTCTTCCCAATGAAGAGGCCTATCCGTGAGAATTAAAAGATTTGTTGTTTGGTGAAAGTGAAATCGTGTGAGAGAAAATTTCAAGCCCCTCGAGACAAGACTTTATGCAAAGAGATTTGGAAAAATCCTGCCCACATCTAAAACATTTACAACCACACACATGGTTCAATCATTTCTGTAAATGCTATTGTTAGACACAGTTTGTGTAGTGAGAAAGAAACAATATTCACTCACGGGCAGTTATACGTTGCGTTGTCACGATATAATTCCAAACACGGAATCAAAATTCAATGCGATATTAATGAAAAGGTAAAAGCGAAAAGAGATTGAATATATGGACATAGGTGATATGACAGAAGTATGTAGATATTGTTTGGCTTTAAACTTTAAGTCGGAGACTTGCAGATCGTCTAATTTGTGTTGCCATCAGGGAAAAGTAGTGTTTCTTCCCAATGAAGAGGCCTAAAAGTTTTGTTGTTTGCGAGTGGCAGAGACATAAAGTTGCTGGCGCATAGCGCAGGCAGGGGGTTGGCAAGCGAAGCGAGCAGGGGGTGAAGCCCCCTAGTCATCAATATTAAAATGAGCATAGATTGGGGCCCCTGACATACTTGACAGGCCTGCTCGTGCTCATGTCATTGGCAATGCAGGCTTATTATGTGGATGGTTGCAAGTAAAGACGTCACATGGCACAGGAAAGAGAGATTTCTTTAAAAGAAGGTATAAGGCTATAGAGTCACATCCATAAAAAGTGGCACACACACTTCTGATTAATGGATAAAACTTTTCTCAATTCTTGAAGGCCTGGAAGGAAACACTCATGGCACATCAGCAGATATAAGCAAGTATATATAAATAAATAAAAAAGAGCATGGCCACAACATGTCACAGTATCACCCTGGCCACACAGGTACATACACTGAACCAGAGCAAGAAAACATATTTGATGTCCACACAGGCATCAAGAAAATAGAACCTTACTGGGCTCTTGGCTGGATGAGCCAGCAGTTACTGAAGAAAGAAAGTCAGGAATCTATTAAAACTATTTTTTTTATAAAACACTGGCAGGAAAGGCTGCTGTCCAAATGTTGATAAGTAAAAGAGGAGCAAACAGATGGGAAAGGCCACTCTGAAGGGCTTCCAGTTTTGTGTTAGCACAAGCTGTGCGGGGAAGTACATGGCAGGGGATCCATAAAAGAGGACTTTTCCTTGGGTGTGGCAGCAGCAGCCCAGCTAGCATGACTCTCACAACGATAAAGGCTAGCCCAATGATGAAGGCTGACTTAGAGTGTCTTTTACAAAAGTTTTTGAAACCTGGAGTCCTTCAAGACAGGCACAGGCAAGGTGAAGACAGAGAAATGTAAGACGAGCTTAGAAAACATCCCACAGCTGCAAGAATTAAACTAATAACACAATGAAGAATAATTGAAGTGGGTTTCAAGGAGACATCGTGATTTGTATTTTCAGGTACAAAGCGGTCGTTTGATTTTGAATCAAGCGTAATTGCCAGAGTAATTATTCAGTCATTTCTGAAATCTGAAATAGAAGATTAGTGTGTCTACGTGACAGAAAATCACACACAAGCTAACTCTGCCTCTGAGCTTGATGAATGACAAGTGGCTTCCAATGTTGAGATTCAAACCAGTGAAAAAGGGAATAATACTCCAGAAGAACAGTTGTCCACTAGGCAGTACCACACAAGTGGCTTCCCTAACCCTACTCTTAGGAGTATTTGATAATCTATAACCTGTATTTTTATATTTATTATAATGGCAGAATTTTAAACATTTTACACTAGTTATATGCAAAAATCCTCAAAACTAGTTTGCTAAACTAAAGAAGAATCCTAAATGAGTAAAGCTTTGGTCACAATTCTAAATTACTAAATCTATGTTTATTTGGGTTTCTTTTTCTTGCACCTAAACATAAGCTATAATAACATGCACCTCTATATTCTAACTACTCAATTACAATGCATCGTCAATCAACCCAACATGCACATTTTTGGGATATGGGAGAAAGAAACGGAGTACCAACCAGTGACACAGGGAGAATTGCAAACACCGCACAGATAGTCTCCATTGTCAGATTTGAATCCAAGACTTTGCTGCTAAATACTAAAACAAGGGACAGAACTAATCCCAATAGCACTAAATGTCAAGACGTAAAACAGGAAGGACCATTGTAGAGTCCATTCACATTTATAGCCAATTTGGAATTTCCAATGAACCAAACCTACATATCTTTGATAATGCAGTGAGAAAACAAGAATATCCTGAGAAAAAATCCACACAGTTAAAGGATCAATGTGCAAAGCACACATAACCGAATTCAGGGTGATTCTTGAGGCAGTATTGTGTGCTACCCACTGTGCCACCATGCACCCCATCACAAAATGTATGTAAAAAAAAATTTAAAAGTCGCATGCAACACTGCTCAAACACTTCATATTCCAACAGCATGATTCTGCACCATGTATGCCTTACACAGCAGAGTGAGGTCCATTCCTAAACCCCTTTATCTGCTGAGGTCCTGCTCCCCTTCTGAATGGAGTCCCTAGTTTCCAGCATTAGTTCAAGTTCAAGCTGAAGTTCAGGTTTATTGTCAAGTGTACACAGTACAATGAAATTCTTGCTTGCATGTAATATGGAATATATGGAATAATGAGGAAGATATAGTACCAGTAAAAGACACACACACACAAAGTAAACATTCATAAAGTGCAACATACATGTATAAATGTATTGATGGTATTTGAAGGGAATAAAACTGGGCAAGGCATAATAATCTGGGCAAAGCATAGTAAAAAGGTAAGGTTGCAACACACACAAGGGGTGGCTCTATCATATAGACAAGCTAAGTTTTCAAGATGGGGCATTTTGCTAAGTATAATTGACTTGGAGGTTGGTATCTGGAGGGGGTGGCTTTGGGAGATCTGTGTTGCCCAGACCCTGATTTTCCCAGCCACTACCTTTTCCCCTAATAACCCACCCACACTTTGACCACATCTTCTCCACCCACAAATACACTTTGATCCGACATTTGTGTACAACTTGTGCAAAATCACAAAGGGGAATCCCAATCCATGATATGTAACAATATGAATAGCAATTGCCTTCAATCCCCTGTGGTTTCGGTGCAACAGTTTCACTTTTGCCTAAGGCAGCAAAAATGCTAGAGCCAGCCCTACTTGCAAGCAGAAGACAAGTGTTTTTGCTGTCAAAGCTCTCCTGCAGAAGCATAAACACCACTGGCAGGGTTGACAACCACAAATGCAGTTGTCAGCCATGAAATCTGATTGAGGTAAGTAAGAATTACAGCCAGGTGACTTCCCTTTAAAAAACTGGAAGATGCCCATACCTGCTCTCAGCTCAAAACTAGTAGAAAACCCTGGGGCTCTCATACAACCACCTACAGTTTGGGGAATTCATATCAGAAGTGGTCTTCATGGAAGCGATGTGGCCAAAAAGCCATTCCTCTGAGATGAAAATAAAGCCAATGCCTCACCTGCGCATGAAAACACCAAGACTGGGGTGCAGAAAAATGATAGCGGGTGCTCTGGACTGATGGTTCAAAATTTTAAACACCAGCCTTGCTCCTGAAAATTTTCCACAGTGCTGCATGTGTATACAGAATATACGGTTTATGCAGAATACACACTGTATATACATGTATACAGTTTTGTTTTAACGTTACAAAATGTATTGCTATCATAGTCTGTTTGTAACTTTATGATCTATGGATATAAAATGTTCACTGCATTGTTTACTGTGACTGCCAATGGTCCAAGCTAATCGCAAATATGGAATGTTCTGTACCCTTTCTATCTTTCCACACCACCTTATAAAACAGGCTAAAAAATGAAAATCTAAAGGGATGGGCAAGTTAGTGAAATAAAATCCTGTACAGTCGATTATTCCGATAGCTGAATATATCTTGTGTAAGTCATAGCTGTTTACATATTCCAAGTCTACTTTTTTCCTAAGTGCATTTCTTCTATCCAGGGTCAGTTTCCACCTTTCTGCTAGAATAAGCATTAGCTCTCTGCAACATTAAACTGCATAAACGAGTTAAATATTTGGATCAATAGATGGACAGAAATTGCTCAGATGCAGTATATGTATTTGTTCTAAGCCTTCCTTCACCGATGTTGATCATTGCAGAAGTGGCCGGCATTAAGACCCTGATTTGTCCTGACTTCATTTCCTGCGCTGTTTCCTCCATTTAAGTTCATCTTCATATCTCTTTTCCTCACTTTATTTGCACTGGCTGGAGTAATGCTTCTTGTCACTTGTAAGGGCCTCCTCTCACCTTTTCTGTGCATTGAAGTACTCTGCAGAAAAAACATTATTTATCTTGATGTTGAGGTTCTTTGTTTTAAATCTCTGAACAGCAAACAGATGCTGTTTGCAAGTGGTGCACATTGTCGGCTGGGTCATCCAAAGCCACTCAGGAAAATGAAAGCTGGCTCTCAGAGGATTCAAAGAAGCCAGTGTGGCAGAGACGAGAGATTGGAAGAGTAATCATTTTGGCTGATGGAAAATTACCTGCTGCTAAGCTGGCATCTTCGGTCATGACAGAGAGAATAAAAAAGAGGAAGAGGGGAAGCTGTCTCCACAGGCTGATTTGCTTTACCTCTAAAAGTGTTGTCATGAGAGACAGATGCCAGAATTCACACATCTAAGGGCACATTTCACATGTCAACCACACTTCACCTGGCACACCTTGGTCATGTTGGGGTGACAAGCAAGGTGGAAGGAGAGCAGGATTTTTAAATATTTAATATGGGTAAGTGGCCACAGTATAAACTAAATGAATGTCAGATCAGACCCTACCACAGTCTCGTAGTCTCAGCTTACCAGTAGGAAATTTCATATAAACACGTGAAGTGGGAGCTCTGAGTCAGACAAGTTGGAGAAAACCATGCAGCCCAAATTCACCGGCGCTTCATGTCAGTCAATACAAAAATAAAAAAGTCTTAATGAGCATGAGCTGCCCTAATTTAGGGTGTTCAAATGAAATAATTTACTTCATGAGGTAACAACAACAACGATTTATATAACACATTTTCACACATCAATGTAGCTCAAAGTGCTTTATAGAAAGTCACAAGAAAAGAAAAACAATTAAGATTAAGCAATAATATTAAAGAATATGTAACAACAAAACAAGGTAAGTTCAGAAGGCAGGGAGTATAGAAAAAAGAAATCTGCAGGGGTTCCAAGGCCAAAAGGCCACCCTCGGCATTCTACCTAACATAAATGTTCTTAAATCAGTCCTCTTTGTTTCCAGACTTCACATCATAGTATTTGATGATGTTGGTCTCGTGGACAGTTGAGACACCTGCCTTCATTCCAACATCTCATGGGGCTGCATTGTGCTCAGAAGGTAGAGAAGTACATAATACGCAAGAATAGTTGCATCAAATATTTGAAACATTAAAATGTATGCTGTAAGTGCCATGGAGGATGGATGCAAGATGATTCTTGATGACTGGGATGCCATAATGAAAAGGTATCAGAAGTGGAGACACAGCCTGACCAGGACACCTTGCAACCCTCAATGCGGTAGGACTTCTACTCTGTAGACAAGCATTAAAGATGTGAACTTAATATGTGGTATTACAGGGACCCAATGCTGTGATCTGAAAAGATTAGTAACATGTGCCAACCTCTCATTTTGAATTATCTGCAGCCCCTTGGTGATACATGCCGATACTTCTGCCAGCAGAGATTTGCAGTAGTCCAAATGTATCAAGATCATAGCTTTGGCCAGAAGTTGTGCTGCATACTTTGTCAGATACAGTCAGATGTTGTGGATGTTGTACAGAATGAGCCTGCAAGACTGGGAAACCACAGTAACATGTTCCTTGAAGGACAATTGGCCATCGATCAGCACCCTAAAGTTGCGAATTGACTTGGCAAGTTCTGAATAGACTGACAAGCTGTGATAACAAGAACCTGTTTTTGTCAGAGTGAGCTGGAGATGTTTTTCCTTCATCTAGGTTCATCAGTGAGAGATGCAGCATAGCTCTGATAGGAAAACCCATTGCACTGAATGAGAGGACCTAGTGAGGAGGTGTAAGGAGAGAAGAGGAGAGGGCCCACCACCCTGTGCTTGCCTAGTGCACCCTTGACTATTCTCCTCCCCAGGAACATTGTATGATCTTTCCAAGAGGTACGACTCAAACACCTGAGGGCAGTCCCAATGACGCCAAAGTCAGAGAGTATGGCAAAATGAAAGATACTTGCATGTGTATGCTAAATTTCCTCCAGCTAGAATAATAGAATAGTGAATGGACTGTCAGAAACTTGAGACCTGGAGCAGTTCAGCACCCCATAAGACAGATGGCAGTAACCCTCTTGAACAGTCCCCGTCTGGACACCCGCATGGATACATGGGACTTGGAGTATGGAGGTGCAGACATGTCTGGGTCCTTGTGTGTCGCTAAAAGGGCGCTTTCTGAGGAAAAACATTTCTGGTTTCCATATAACCAGGAAGGACTCTCAACAGGTCAGGTTGTGTTACCACAACCATTAAAAAGTATAAAACGACAATCCACATCCCTGAATTATCCCATGTTTTTGAAATTGTGTGAAAAGGAGTAACTTTGACCCCTTGTATCCCATTATGGGGTTAAACCCAGGGGTCAGGTCCTTCTGCTCATTTCAGTTAAAGATACTTACTGGTTTTCTTTTTATAATAAGTGTTCATTTCCGGCACAAAATAGATCCAAAATGGCCTAAAAAATGAGGGATTTTCAGGTCTAAAGGACCAAAAATAAGGATGAACCCCAAAAAGCTTAATTTCTTGCATAACTAGACATAAAAACAAATTGAACAGCATATCATATTTCTCGCACTTGTGAGACTAGACAAAAAAAACCTGCCATTCGTATGTATTCTTATACAAAACTCTGATGAGCCAGAAGTGGCATTTATGCATATTTTCAGCATTGTAATACACTGTAAAGTGTTTAGTTTGCTAGTTACTATGTTTAGTTGCTTTTTGTGCAGACTAAGTAGGATATCCTTTTCCAAAAAATCTGGAAATTTACCTAATGAAATATGAAAATGAAATGTTGCATGTGGAAACTCCCAGAATTCCCACATCAGGCACAGCATTAATTTACCAAAACTCCAGTTATAGAAATATAGAGAGAGCTACAGTAATGAAAGGCTTTAAATTAAATAAAGTGCACTCTTTTATAAAAAGACATTGACGTAGTAACCTCCATAAGTGCTGGCAAGGCCATGAGAATAGCTCCTGAACATGTGAAGTGACATTGTGTATTGTGGTGGTAGAATGCAGCTGCTTGGGGTTCAAGGAGTGAATGTGCACATTTTGTTTGGTTCCTTTATGACTCTACAGATAATTGCTGTGCACATTACAAGTAATCTACCAAACAAACTATCTTTACACAATGCACATTCAGCTTTGTGATTGTACCCTGCAGGACCCTTTGTCTAGATCTATCCATGTGACTTGTGATAGTGAACACCTCCAACATTAAAATAAAATGCTTTACCTGTTTTGCAATAGGTTTGCTGCATGGCATCTTTATAATAAGCATATAAGAGTAACAGCCTAGCAGGAGATTAAATGGGGGCAAAGCTCCTTTAGAATAGACAGAAGTGAAAATAATTCTCCTCATTGCAGTGAATCCCTCTTGAACACATTTTGTCTGCAAAATATATCACTCTGAAGCCTACTTGGTCCAATACTGAGAACAGTAGGCAAAAGGCAGGAAACACTCATCCACATAGGGAAATTTAAAATTTCCAATTAACCTAACCTGGGTGCTTTTGGGATGTGAAAGGTAAACCCCAAGTACGTGGAGAAAAATGTACATGGACAAATGTTCATATCATATGCTAACAATAATCACATGTGGCATTTGAGGTGATAATCCACAAGGCTGTAGTGCTAGCCACTGCAATACCTTGGAAGTCCACATTAAACATAGAATCACATAGCCAATAACCAGTGGAAAAAGAAGGGTGGTGCAAGCAATTTGTTTTCACAGTTTTGAAAATGGTGTACTGAATAGGTAGCATGTTCAATAAGTGGGGTTAAGGAGTATGAGTGAGTGAGTGACATCATGCCCCACAAGATCATACTAAATCAGACAATGTACATGTGTATTGTACTCTCTGGATGGGAGCAGAAAAGGTTAAAGATCCTGTCATTCGCTGATTCTATAAGATGTTTTACACCCTTCACCCATTCTTTTTGATTTATACGTTGTAGGAGATGTCAATCAAACCTTTCAAGACTAAAGTACCATTCATTTTTGACTAATAGTGTAGAAAATGTCAAGATTAATAGGACCATCTTTAAGTCATCATCCATTCTACACAGGCACCCCTCAGGGTCTGTAAGAGCTCACTGATTTTAGTGGACTTACTGGCAGTAGCTGAAGTAATTCTCTTTTAACATTTATAGATGACATTGCTATCCTTTATTTTACAGTATGAATAAAAGAAACAGGTCTGTGATGTGTAGGTCAGACTCAGATGATGTGCCATCTAGTCCTAAGGCTGTCAGTGACCACCTACTTGTGTGATCCACCACAGAGAAATTGCTCAAGAGTGTTCAAGCTGGTAACCTGAACTGCACAATAGCTGCTTTAGAACCCATTAATATTTTTAAATTTAAGTTCATTGTCATGTATACTCATGTATATAGAAGGCAGCACAATGTCTACATTCATATTTACATTTATTGGCTTAAAAGACACTTTTAACCAAAGTGACTTGCAAAAGAGGTCAAAATAATTGAGTAAATATCAGTTCTGGGGAAAGTTTGAGAACATGTGATACTGCACTAGATTACCAAATTAATCATCACAAGTGAAAAGATCAGAATAAAATGCATACTTGTCATAATTCCTAGGTTACAAAACCATTAGATAGACAGAAATTCACCAAACAAATGCTTGTAAAACACATTAAGAGAGTCAGAATTTCAAATGGAGATGGTCAGCTCTTTCCACAAGTTAGGAGCTACTGTACACATGAAAAATGGTCGGGATTGAGATTTGATGCCATACTGAGGTGGCGTCATCAGATGCCATTCATCAGCAGACCTGAGTGGTCAAAAAGGAGCACAGTATCTAACAGATATACCCTTATATAAAGTTTAGGTGCTGAAGCGTTGACTACTCTGTAGACAAGCATTAAGGATGTGAACTTAATATGTGGTACTACAGGAAGCCATTGTTGTGATTTGCAAAGAGTAGTGACATGTCCCGACCTCGGCTAGTTGAACACAAGATTTGCCCCTGCATGTTGAATCCTCTGCATAGCTCTGATAGAAAAAAACATGGCACTCAGATGTTGTAGATGTTGTATAGAGTGGATCTGCAAGACTGGGAAACCATAGTAACATGTTCCTTGAAGGACAATTGGACATCAATCAGCACCCTAAATTTGTGAATTGACTTGGCAGGTTCTGAATAGACAGACAAGCTATGATAACAAGAACCTGTTTTTGCCAGAGTGAGTTGGAGATGGTGTTCCTTCATCTAGGTTCATCAGTGAGAGATGCAGAGATTCTAGCTAACACCGTATGGTCCTCGGGATGGAATTACAGGTACAGCGATGCATCATCAGCATAGCTCTGATAGGAAAATCCATTGCACTGAATGAAAAGGCCTAGTGAGGAAGTGTAGGGAGAGAAGAGAAGAGGAGAGGGCCAACCACCCTGTGCTTACCTAGTACACCCTTGACTATTTTCCTCCCCAGGAACATGGTAGGATTTTTCCAAGAGGTACGACTCAAACACTTGAAGAGCGTGGCAAGATGAAAGTTACTTGCATGCATATGCTAAATTTCCTCTTGGGACATCTATCTATCTATTATAGCATGCGGCTGGGGCCCTTGCTCAGCCGGGACGCCTCCATGCTGGGAGGACTGGGGGAACAAGTGTGGCCAAAGTGTTACCTGGGTTGCAGCAGTGCCTCAGACTCCCACAGGGCTTCATGGAAATTGGAGTTTGGTGCAGCCCTGTTGGGATCCGCAGGCGCCACCAGGGGGTGCTGCAGCAGGATCTGCTGAGCCCTTTTGGGAAGTTCATCCGCCACATCCGGAAGTGCTGCTGGAACCTAGGTCATCAAGAACCAGGAGCACTTCCGGGTGCAGTATAAAAGGAGCCAGCAACCACCAATCAAAGAGGTAGAGTCAGGAAGGAGGAAGATGAAGCTTGACTGGAGGAGTGGAGGAGAAGAGAAAGAGAGGAGGAGAATTGTTTGTGTTGGTGCTGTAAGACTTGATTGGGACTTGTGGGAAATGGGGCATTTCCCACAAAGAAAAAGAAAAAAAATAATTTGTGAGTGATTTGAACTTGTGCCTCACATTTGTCTGTGTCAGGTTGATGTGGCGGTGCCAGCCTGGTGGTCCACATTATCTATCTATCTATCTATCTATCTATCTATCTATCTATCTATCTATCTATCTAGATAATTCCTTGATTTTTTGGAATAGTAAAGATAATTATACTAATGTTTAACCAGCAGGGGTCAGATTGACATTTAGACAAATAGTCTTTTTGTTAAAGCTAAAAAGCCACCTGGAAAACAATGTCAAGAATCAAATAAAGATTCAAAACCAGACAAGTTCCCTGAATTAGTTTAGTTTTTTAATTGTAAGCTGAAACAAATTGTTTCTAGTATCTTCATATTTGGACACTGTTCATTATGAACTGCCATCTTACACAGTATATCATGGCCACCATGATGTCATAAGTTTGCTTTTTGACTATAATGTCTAGTCTAATGCTTTGGGTTTGGTGCTTGGTGTGGTTAGATCTTCTGGTATTATTGGCCCCAGCCTGTTTAAAGAAAATGTTCTTGCCTGCTCTCTCCATTTCCTGGTTTGAGGATCAGGTCTTCAAAATTGATCGATAAAGTAGACCCCACAAAATTCTTTCAGTTTAAGCATGAATCATGTACTCAAGGGCACCCGTGGAAATTAAGGGGAAGTGCATTTAAGATTAAAGCTTTGAATCACTTTTTTATGCAAAGATTTGTGGGAATCTGGACCAAGCTACAGAGATAGGTGGTCGAAGCAGAACCTTGGCAAGTATCTGAATAACACATATTGGGACAGTTAAGTTATTAGCTAAACAAACAAGCTTGATGGGCTGAATTGGCTCTTCTCATTTTTACATTTTTTTATTTTCTATATTTTACCTTTTCTTTGATCTCTCTACCCTTTTAAGAAGTTATAACAGAGCACTTCCATTCAAGAGCCTTTCCTGTCTGTGCTAGCTGTTGGTGTGGATTACTGTCTATGCAGCCACACCACTGTAAGCAACAGTAAAAAATAACCATGAAATTACACATACAAATTTGACTACAAGACTAATTAACTACAGTATAGCAAGGAGTTTAGGATATCAGCTTACTTGCTGAAAAATGTGTCCACTGAAGATTGCCATTCAGAAAATAAAGGAAGTGAAACTCACAGGTAGTTTGTCAGCATGCATGTACCCATCCATCGATTGTCCCAGTACAGAGCTACAGGGAGCCTTAGCCTATATGGGCAACACAGGGGGCACGAAGCAGAAGCACACTTAGTATAGAATGCCAGTTCATCACAGGATATATATTCATCCAGAGGTAATTTAGAATCACCAGTCTCTCTCTCTCTCTAACTCTCTAAGATGAAGGTCACTGGGAAGTGGAAGAAAACAAGGGTACCCAAAGAAAATCCTTCCAGACATGTGCAAAGTTCACATAGCGAGTAACTATCAAAAAAAAAGGCCAGAGAGAAGCATCTCCAGTGTCACTGGCACCTTATTCAAACACTGAAGGCTTCCCAGAGGCACATGACTTTCTACTTAACACCTTGGTTTAATTATTAAGAACTACGAAAACCAATCATTAGGAAAGGTATTGACTTTGGGCAAAGGAAACTTTAAAAAATGATCAGGAAATCTATTGCCATGAGACAACCAATATATTCATGCTTCTTTCATTACATTGGTAAACCTTCACTTTGAAGTAATTAGTGACTGATCAATATGTCTATTGATTCGTTAGCATTCATTAGAGTACAGAACCAGAGGAATTGCACGTCTGCTAATTTATTGTCTGTGGTTCTGTTCAAGTCTTTGCTGGATAAAACAAGGCAAAAATTCATAAATCTGGGATGTTTTCAGAGAGAGGCATGACACAATGAATGAATCCAATACAGCAGGAAACTTTTGCGGCAGTGGACAATAACAATAATGGAATTATTTCAGGAATGGTTAGCGGAGGATTAAAAACTAATAATAACTGTTTAAATAAAGAAAAAAGAAGTGATTTATGAAGTAGAATTTATAATTAGCACATTACTAATATCTGGCTAGGCAAAGTGTTTTTGTTAAAAGGTATTAGTAATGATTGTGCTGCTCTCCCATTTAAAGATATTGTTAACACTTGAAAAGATAGGTAGCCATATATTTATATTGGCAATAGATCTAACATTGCCTCATTATTTGTTTTCTTCATGTCTATTACGAACAAAGTCATCAATCCATGAATTTCTGAGCCACACCACTTTTGACCTTTCACATTACCTGCATTTAC
Source organism: Polypterus senegalus (assembly GCF_016835505.1). Lineage (NCBI taxonomy): Eukaryota > Metazoa > Chordata > Cladistia > Polypteriformes > Polypteridae > Polypterus > Polypterus senegalus. Next base: position 229,062,403 of record NC_053156.1, on the reverse strand, counting down.
ATGATGTGATCTCACCCAAGAAACCTAGCGTAACCATGGGGTAAGAGTAACCAGGCATTTTGAGAAAGATGAAGACAACTGGGTCAGAGCATTTCCAAAGCAGGTCTTGTGAGGTGTTCCTGGTATGCAGTGGTTAGTACCTGCCAAAAGTGACCTAAGGAAAGACAACCAGGAACCCAGCAACAGGGTCACTAGTGCCCAAGGTTTACTGATGCGTATGGGAGGTGAAGGCTTGCCCATCTGGTCCGATCCCATAGAAGAGCTACTGTAGCAGAAATTACTGTGAAACTTAAGGCTGGCCATGAGAGGAACGTGTCACAACACAAAGTGCATCACATCTTACTGTGTATGGGGCTATGTTGCCGCAGACTGGTCAGAGTGTCCATGCTGATCCCCATCCACCACTGGAAGTGCCTGCAATGAGCATGTGAACGTCAAAACTTGAAAAATATGGAGCAATGAAAGAAGGGTGGCCTGATCACATTTTCTTTTAGATCATATGGACAGCCAAGTGTGTGTGTGTCATTTACCTAGGGAAGTGATGGCAGCAGGATGCACTATGGGAAAAAGGCAAGCTGGTAGACAAATTGTGATGCTCTGGGCCCTGTTCTGCTGGGAAATCTTGGGTCCTGGAATTCATGTGGATTTTACTTTGATGTGTAGCACCTACCAAAAGGATGTTGCTGACCATCCTCCCTTCATGGCAACTGTATTCATTGATCCGAAAGACAGAACTGATTCTGACTTTGATTGGTAGTCTTGGTATTTGTTTATTAGTTTTAACTTCACAATAACACTGTTTTTATGGAGGATTATTTATTGAAAGACAGGCACCAGGGAAATAACACAACAACTTGGTTTTCAACTTTCAAAGCAGGATGTATCAAATCCCAAGCCTTGTTTTCTTATTCGATGAAATTACCAAACAATTAAAAACACAACACATTACAGAATGGTTCTTCCTGAGCAACACTAGACATTCGGGAGGACAACAATAATGCACATGACCTTGGATTGAATTAATTGAGAAGGACCTAGGAGTCGTAGTGGACTCATCACTATCAACATCCAGACAGCATACATAAGTCTTTAAAAAGGCTAATGATACATTTTCTATTCTAGTAATTATGATCAGAGAAAGCATTTCATTTTCATCTTGATTATTTTACTCTTGATCAAACTGGCACAACAATGGCATCATCAAAGAGACATTGCATTTTACTCCAACTGATGCCATTGCACGTGCATACCAGGGTGTGACACCACAGTGGTGATTTTATGCAAATGCGATGGTCATTGAAGCTGCATTGTCTAAACTTTGGTTTTGCAGGGCAAGGACCAATTTAGGTTGGGCAGGAAACTTCTTCCCTTTAATCTGGATGGGGCTATCCAGCACACTGCAGTCCCCTTATCTTATTTCATTTAACACTAGAATTACCAAAGCCTACGAAAAAACTCGTAAATCCGGTCCACCTTAAATCCCTTCGCACCTCTCCATCAGCATCTTTTGTGTTGTAAATGTGCCGATCAAGGCAAGCAGCGAGCAGCCTACTATTCCATGCCACCACCGCCACAGAACAGGCACAAAGTTCTCCCAGTTCCAGCCTTGATTATCTAGGAGTGAAATGTTGGAGATTTGGAAATAATAGATCATTATTTGGAACACATTCCTTTCATGTGTGTTCCGTTTCTACAATAATCTGTGTAAACAAACACATCATTAAAACAGAAAAGTTTTTCATATTTTAGTAATAAATGAGAAAATGATATAATGTGTAGAGCCTGAAGTCCAAAGATCAAATAAACACTTACACAAAAGGTTCAAGGATGATACAACAGCTTCCGTGGCGCAGTCGTATTTTCTGATCTTCGAGTTTATGAACTCTGTTATTTGATTGTGGATTTGATTTTGTTCATTTTTAGCTTGCCTTTTACGTTATCCATTTTTATGTTGTTTTATTAACTCTTTCAGGGCTGATGTTGACTTTTGTCGAAATTCAGATGTAGAGGGCGGTAATCAGCTGTAAACTGCAACAAAACTCAACCTTACATTTACGTTTGACTCACTTTGCTAGAAGGATAGTTAAGTAGTGTTGTTGATTTAACCTCGACTCCCTACATGAGTAACGAAGAGCATCGACATCTGGCGAGAGACTAAATACTCCATGGACATTTTACATATTATCACTGCATCAGACTCTGAATTGTCTGACTTGGAATTTGATGCAAGTGATCAGGAGATGGACATCAAAAATGAAAGTAAGGGACCAGCATCAGCTGATCAGTCATCAGTTGATCATTTGTGTAGCTCATACACCTACAGCAGCGTTTGCCTGGGAGGACCACCACTTATGATGACAAAAGGTACAACCCATATTGCGTCACACTGTGATTGGCACCGCTACCCACTGGCTGTGTGAAGACAGCCAGCCCACCATGCATTCCTGCTGGCCAACAAGGTGCCCCTGCGCAGCCACTGCCGCCAAAGTTGCCGAACATGCGCCAACAGCAGCCACATTACGTAGCAACAGATGTTTTATGTTGGAATCATTGCTTTGTGTGCTTTTCAGAAAACTGAGTTTTTTGGAAAAAATATTTAGACCTCAAAGAGTTAAAACCATTAAATGTAATAAGGAAGATTGTTCTTTGAAGATAATGGTTGTATATGGTACCTTACTTTTTTTTCTTCATTAACAAGCTAATAACACTAAGTACATTTGAATGTTTTTAGTGTTTTGTGTTAATTTTTACTTAATGCCAAAGGTTGATCTGTTTTTTACTGAAAATATCCCTTTCCTTGTCTTTCGTTTGTGTTGAGTTGGGGCAGTTTACTTTGAACTAAGTAGTTTTGTAGGTTTTTATTTCTTTTACATGCCAGGATAATTTTGTAATTACTAATGTGAAAAGACAATGTCAGAGATTTTAAAGGTAGGAAAGTAGAAACCTTTTATTACTTAAAAATTTGTTTTTCCCTTTTAGATTCATTACTATTATGGATAAAGACCCCAAGATCTGTTTTATGTTTTAACCAATTTAAGGTTATATGTATAATGTAATGATGTTCGAGCTTCTCATTATGATTTTCTCAATATTAACTCTTCTGGTTTGGGTATTGGAGAGTTTACGTTTTGTAACAGTTTAAGTCTTTGATGTGTACTAAACGATGTTAAATATTTTTTGCCCTTTTTTCTTAATTTTCACAGATGCCATCATTTTAAGTATGTTTTGTTGTAGCACTGCTAAATAATGACCAGCCGCAGTCACTTACTGTTGAATTCAGCTGTGTCCTTGTAATATTTCTATTGCACTATTATATTTTATTGAGGATTACTTGTGTTTTGTTTTGTGTATTGCATTGTACTTAACTCCTTTTTTGACACCCACTGCATGCCCAACCTACCTGGAAGGGGTTACTCTTTGAACAGCCTTTCCCAAGGTTTCTTCTGTAATCTATACTAATAAAAGGCAAAGCCCTCACTGACTGACTGACTCACTGACTAACTCACTGATTCATCACTAATTCTCCAACTTCCCGTGTAGGTTGAAGGCTGAAATTTGGCAGGCTCATTCCTTACAGCTTACTTACAAAAGTTAGGCAGGCTTCATTTCGAAATTCTACACGTAATGGTCATAATTGGAACCTACTTACGTACATATATACAGCCATAGCCTGCAGCTCGGTCGCCGTGTGAGGCGGAGTTGCGTCCCTCATCATCACGCCTCCCACGTAATTGAGTGCCTGCCCATATAAGGCCATCCATCAGCAGCTATCCAATAGACATGCTGCCGCTAAATATTCGCGGGTGAAGGACTGTGCTTATGCAAACGAAGATGAGATGGTCAGGGATAGACTAGTGTTTGGCACAAACTCAGCAAAAGTGTGAGAGAAACTTTTAAGTGCCGGGTCTGAGCTAACATTACATAAAGCCGTGGACATTGCGAGATCGCACGAGATAGCACAAGCACAGCTGAGAAGCTTCGATGCATGTACTCCGAGCGGCTCATGTGAACTGACTTTGCAGGACTGTGAAAGGTAAACTCGTGCATGCAGTGTGTGATGTCTCAGATTAAGAGGAATACGAGCTGCTTATTGATGCAGTAGGAAACGAACAACCCTCTGACGCTGAACAAGCCTTTGTACACAAATCAATAGGAAAGCAAGGTGTAAAGCTTAAGTTTAAATTAAGTTCATAGAAATGCTGCCGCTAAATATTCGCAGGCAAATCCACAACTTAATACTGGGAATGCCTGTTAAACATCTTAGATTTACGAGTACCGATTTGGGTAGTGAACACTTCGATGAATGAAACCTGTTATCTTTACAACGGTTGACAAACACGAAATGTAACTTGAACACAACACATCCTCCAAATACGAACCTGATTGAAAGAAATAATGATAATCAAATCCTTGATGACAGCAACACTCATAACATTGACAATCATGTTACGTTATTTTTAAAATTTTTCTTTTCTTTTCATAGCTTCTTTAACACACTACTTATTCGCTGCGAAGCGCGGGTATTTTGCTAGTGAGATATAATTCAGTGTTTTAAAGAAAATGACATTTCTGTGTGTTGCTTAGTGTAATGGGCTGTAAACTGGTGTTTTAAAGAAAAGGCAAAATTTCTGGAAAATTCAGCTACAGGTTATTGTTGATGGCTATCTACAGGACATAAATATTTACCTGTCTTGCTAAAGAGTAACCTGCTTTGAATAGTCACACTGCTTTGTTTAGCATCTCATCCACACACAATGTGGTGATACAGAACTGCCGATTTGCTTAGAAAATGAACGAGTTCTGGAGACATTGATTTCTAATCAGGTACTTCTTGATAGCTGACCACAATACTATTGTTGAACCAAAGCAAATGTGTTTACCTTGGGATTAATAAAGTATCTATCTATCTATTTATCTACACTGTTGTTCGGCAGAGAAAATTGGCATGCACCATTGTTTAACTGATCGTCATGCTGATCTATGCAGTGATTGAAGCATTTATATATTTCTGGGTAAATGAGAATAAAGGAGAACAGGGAAGTATGGTCTGAGAGTCGGGACTGCTGCCTGTTTCTTTTATGCTTTTCACCACAGCGCTGTGCTTACACCCTGTAGCAACAGTGGCTTGTACTTGGCCCAGGTTCCCCTAGGCTTTAGGCCAGTAACACTTCCATTTTTTTCCCTACATGGGTTTTTTTGGGAGTTTTTTCTTGTCTTCTTAGAGATTCAAAGCTGGGGGACTGTCAAAAGGCAGTCCCTGTTAAAGTCCATTGTGGCACTTCTTGCATGATTTTGGGCTATGCAAAAATAAATTGTATTGTATTTTAAAATTGTATTAAAGTTCAAATGGCCAGTGATTTTCAGTCATGTAAACTGACATAGTCGGGAGACAAGCTTAGCAACACCAGTCAGCAAATCTGACGTATCCCACGACTAGTCACGTAATATGACATCAACTTTATGACATATTAGGTGTGACAGGAGAAAAGGTCAGCACTGATGTTTCATGTCTATCTGAGACTGCAGAGAAACAATAAATGAAAACCCTCAATTTAAAATTTGGGCAATAGCTTCCCTGGTTTTCTGGTCAGATTTTAACTTCAGCAGCTGATTCTCTAACTTCCTGCTTCCAATCCTTGATTTGTTTTCATGGTTAACATCTTGCCTCCTGACCAGTATTTCTTTTACTGCTAGAAGACCATAAGTAGCAGAACAATAGGAGCCAAAGACTCTCCTGGCAGCATCAGGCACAAGGCAGAACCAAACCCTGAATAAGGTTCCGGTCCACAGTGTTTTGAATTTCGACTTCAGTCATACATAAGTACTATTTAAATAGTCTACCTCATGTTTTGAACTGATAGATCTACATCCCACAGGCTTAAAGGACATGAAGAAATCTGAGGGGAAAACATGAGAAAAAAAGAAAGCACATGCACATGCATTCACTGAGTGCCAGGGGCGTGAGATGCAGAAAGCATATGTGGGACCTCACCCAAAACAAAGGCCTCTTGTGGTGTCTGTTTTCCCCACCAGCAGGGAACGGAGAGTGGGAGTACAAGCTTCTAGGAACAGATGCTCTGTATCACAGCCTGGCAGACGTAAGGAAAAAAGTCCAGCTTCCCAGTGTTCTGGAAACACACACAAACACACACATGCAGCGGCCGAGCTGTTGGAAACACGCCACACACACAAAGATATGTGCTGGGCTTTACAAGCATGCATGCATACATTTGCTACAGCTCACTTTCACACACACATTGACCTTAACATTCACATACACACACACACACACACAGCCTTTCAGGAGACAACTGAGTGTGGATGGCACATGGTGTCTGAAAGATTCTATTTGTTCTTGTATTCACATTCATTCACTGCAGGAGCCGAGTGCTGCAGCATGCAGATTTTCTGTCAGATTTCACAATAGCATGAATCCATTCTTTCTTCATTTCTAACCCACTTCATCCAGGTCAGGATGCAGCCAATGTTTGTTGCAAGGCAGGAAGCAATTGCATACTTCTTTATACAAGGCCATTTGTGATTTTGGTGTAAGGGATGAAAGCAGACTTCCAGGAGAGAGACCCTCACAGACACAAGGAGAATGGGCTGCTTCCATACATTCACTTCCCTTCTGGTGTAAAAAGGCAGCAGCGGTGTCTACTGCATCACCATTCTGCATATCAGGAAAACATGTATTTGTAATATCTCTGAGGCTTTTAGCCATTTTTTGCTGCAAATTAATTAGTGTGAATGCTTGTTTATAAATACAAAATGAGAGCAAGGAAGATTGTCTTTCCTTAAAGCTGCATTTCCGAATGCAGATGAGCCACCCCATAAAGCAACTGCACAGATCGCCTCTCCCATCTTAAAGCCAGCCAGAGCCTCCATTCAAAGATTTTAATTTGAGTCACTAATCTCCCTTCTGTGTGAGGAGAGCCTTCCCCGTTCTTCGCCCAGCTATTCTTAGAAACTCCATTTGCAGCTGATCACAACATTCCTTTAGTACGGCTTGCCAAACTCATTAACGCACCACACAAACGCTCCTTCTCACGAAGCCCGATCTGTTCGCACTCTTAGCTGACAGTGCTAAAAACTGCAAGGCTTTCACTTCATTTGGCTAATAATATTTTGCTAAAAACATTTGCTCAACATTTAGTCATTACAAAGGTCGCTCACGAGACTGCAGCATGTATTTTGGGTGGCACTGCTTCTCTCACTCAGCCTACTTACAGGCGATGCTGAGCTCTGAAATAAGGCCAGGCTCTGCACACCTCTGTGCAGCCATCACACTAGTCTGAGCGACCAGCAGTGCAGCTGGGGACTCGTCACACAAGCTCCACATACACTCTGGTTCAAGTTACAAAACACAAATCAGCTGGAAATGGACAAGGTCTTAGTTTGGTCATGATGTCAGAATGAGAATACTTCATTCTTGTAGTTAGTCAAAAAAAATCATCAGCGGAGTGTGTTTAGCACCTCAGCTTGGCAACAGATGCTTCATGAACAGGCTGAGGACCTCTGACCTCACTGTGGTCTAAGGCTGTGTGAACGGTTGAGGAAGGTGTGAACCTGCAGGTACAGAATTCAACAGCACTATGTCAGGTGTAGTTTAGTGACTCAAGAATGTCCACCTATCCCTAGTGATCCCATAACCTGCAGTTTAGTCACGACAATTTCTATCATGCAGTGTCCTCTTAGCCTCACCTTCCATGGCTTAGAGACACAATAATGTTCAATTAGATCCATGTGTTTGCTGTTCAGTGAGTCCAACTATTACTAATTTTATGCTGTTTAGTAACTGTAATTAATAATTCAATCAGTCAGTCATCTCATAACCTGCTTATTCCTGAACAGGGATGCAGGGATGCTGGAGACTATCCTAGCTAGCATAGTGCCAAGGGAGGAACAATTCCCTGGACAGGGCTCCAGTCCATCTCAGGGCAAACACACATACCCCGAGCACACACTGGGGCCAGTTTATGGCCAATGCACCTAACCTGCATGTCTTTGGATTATGGGTGGAAACCAGTGCACCCGGAGAAAACCCACACAGACATGGGGAGAACATGCAAACTCCATGCAGGGAGGACCCCAGACGTGAATCCAGGTCTCCTTAATGCAAGGCAACAGCACTACCACACTGAACTGCCCATAATTAATAAGCTAATTAATTAATTACATTTATTTAGAGCTTTTCTAACCTACTCTAAGCTACTTTTCATAGACAGTGAGGAACCACTTCAACCACCACCAATGAGCCTCATCCACTTGAACGGTGCAACAGCAGCCATTCTTACGCCAGTATGCTCACTGCACTTTAACTATTAGATGTAAATGGTTGAAGAATGTTAACCAATAAGGCACAAGGAAGTATTATGGATCCAGAATGACTATACTGTGTCGAGTAAGTACCAGTGGCTGATGTATGTCAAATCCAAGATATCTACTTAGTCCCAGTTTTGCTGTCCATGGCCCTACAACTGCCATTCACTAATTCCAGAGTCCCTCAGCCCTGGTGGTGGTGACTCAGTGACTACACAGAGTCCAATTAAACCTAATGAGTGTTGTCCACTAATTCCAAGGCATCAAATTAATCAAGATGTTCACTGGCCAGTGATTCCATCTTCCCCATTTTTCTGACTGCACACTGTCCACTTGGTTGATGTTCAGCAGTTCTAAAATGTCTTTTGAGTCTCTTTAGTGGCCTTATGCAGGCTACACAAAGTCTACATGTTGTCCTGTAGACACTCATGTGTAGGGCACATGCAAGTAAGAAGGCACGCGAGCCAAAAAAAATAAAAAATGAACAAATTAGTAACAATGAGGGTAAACAAGAAGTCAATGGCAGAATAGCTAAAAACAGAATGCAGTTGCCCAGTGAGGGACAATCAGCGTGGCTGGCTGATGTAAAACAAGGCAGTGTGGTGCAGTGGTTAAGGCTTTGGACCTCAAACCCTAAGGTGGTGGGTTCAAATCCTGCTTCTGAAACTGTACAACCATGAGCAAGTCACTTCAACTGCCTATGCTCTAATTGGATAACCAAAAGAAATGTAACTAATTGTACCATAAATGTTATAAGTCACCTTGGATAAAAGCATCAGCCAAATATGTAAATGTAAGACACTTAGGAAAATATGGCTGTTGTCCGCTCACTGTGCCCTATAGAAGGATGGAGCTAAAAAATGTTAAATGCTTTGTGACATATGAAGTGGAGGAAAAAATAGCTTGCCTTTACATTCATTTCTTCATAATTGTATGGTAAGCACAGTTTTCAGCTTATATTGCTTAGGGGTCTCAGAAGTGACTGGCTTGTAACAAATAATTAGATATTCTGAAGCTTGGTGGTCAGTATTCCACTATATTAGAATTGGCCACCTGTGCAGAACCGTGTTGTGAAGGAGAACTAAACTGGACAGTATTTTAAAAAGCATTGTAGCATGACCCCAGTCCTAAAAGTGAGCAACCTTTGCTGCTGAGAATATCAATTATAGTTACAAAAAAATAGCTGACTTGTGCCTCTGATTTAAAATATACTGTACATGTATGTCTATATCTATTTTTAAGTATATGAGTTGGAAAATGTTACATGCTCATTACCACATGTAATAAGAATTTCACTGTACTCTCTACATGTGACATTATTGAGCCCACTAACCTATGCATATGTATATGTACAGTATATGTACATGTATATGTTGCAACAGATGTCTAGGGACATTGCCCCACCGGGATGCTGGAAGAAGGGAAGGACCGGGAGAGAGGCCGTATTTTCACCGGAACATAAGAAGGCAGCCTTCCTGGGTTGCATGGGGACCACAGAGCTGGGACACTTAGCCCTGTGGTGGGACGTGGCCACTGCCAGGGGGCGCCTGGTCAGCTCTGGAATTGTGGTCAGCAGCGCTTCCGCCACAACAGGAAGTGCTTCCAGAAGAGGAGCTTAACTCATATGCAGCACTTCTGCCATACCCAGAAGTGCTGCTGGATGTTAATCGAGAAGCACCTGGAGCACTTCTGGGTGCAGTATAAAGGAGGCCATCACACTCCACTCGAGAGCAGAGTCGGGAGGGAGAACACAGAGCTATGAGTGAGGAGTAGAGGTGGCCAAAGAAGAAAAGAGAAAGAGAAAGGGGACTGAGAGATTTAGCACTGTTAATTTGTGGTGATTGTGTTGTGTAAAGGAAACACAATAAATCGTGTCTATATTCGGGACATTTGGTGTCTGTCTATCTGGTTGGGCTGGTACAGTATATCACAATGTATATGTATATGTTGTAAGAGGAGAAAAGGCATCCCAGTCGAGAAGGAGGATGGTTTCATATCTGGACGGGAAGCTATAGCATAAGAGCAGATGGTTTAGCTGGCAGGGGTAGAAAATAACTTTGTGCCCAGCTGGTATAAAATAATGGATGGTCCAGTGGAAGCAGAGAGTCAGAAGCAGTTCTGTCAACCATATGCCAGATGTCCTCGTGTGGCAGCTCAGTTGGGATGTCCGCAGGGGTGCTTGGGAATTAGAGTCGTGAAGTGTTGAAACCCTGTCGGGTTCCCTAGAGAGCTCTCATCAGAGAGCATTATAGGGTGAGGACCTTACTACTTTATATATGGCCCGAAGGAGCTTCCAGGAAGATAAGGCATGACATCGGAAGCATTCCTGGGACCAGCTTAAAAGGATTTCGTTTCATTTATTCTTATTGTGGCTGATTTTTGGAAGGGCGATTATGTAAATGTGCTTGGGGATAGATAAATAAATGCCTTTTACGTTAACCTAGAAACATGTTGGGATTTACTGTGTCTGTGGTTTGGGGCTCACAGGCGCCCCCTGGTAGTTACAATCTTATATGTATATGTATATTGTCAAGTATACACACTTGGGGAACACCTTCAGGGCTCTAATAAGGTAAACAATACTGCCCCTAGCAGAGAGGGGCTGCATCACTAGTAACCTCTCCTTTTCCATCTGCAGTTGTTTGTGGAGCTGGGCAGATGGCCCCGCCTTTTGGGAGCGCCACCCCCACAAAATACAAGGAATGTGGCACAATATAATATTGTCAAAAAGAAACAAAATAATCAACACTGATAGCATACAAAATGATTGAAATAGATAAAAATATGACATTTTAATCACAGGCAGGTGAAGAACCTTGGCTGAAATATAACATCACGAAATAAGGGTCATTTTGAGGACCACCGTTTGAAGAAAACAGAATGTTATCTGATTTATAATATTTTGGCCAATTCCAGTTTTGCACTCAGGTGTGTATTTAATCTTCAATTTTTTTTTCACCATCATCAAATGGAATTTCTGGCTGGTACCCAAACTCTGTTTTTGCCTAATGTGCCCTTGAAACCATTCCAAAATGTGTGTGTATATACATATACCATTCAAGAGAGCATGGTGACATCTCATGGCATCCTGGACTGCAATTTCATGCTTGGTCACTACCTGTGTAGATTCTGCATTGTTTCACTATGTTTGTATTGTTTCTGTTAATACTCCAGTCTTCACCCAGAATATGTGTGCATGATTGTGACTTGCAATCCTAAATTTGCCTCACTGTATGTGGGTTAGCAGTTCCTGCAATGGACAGATATCAAATCCAGGCATGGTTTTTATTTTTTACCCTCTATATTCAAGATTGCTTTGTGCCCCCCAACGATCCTGAATTGGATTTGAGAAAATTACATGTTATTATTATTTATGTCGGTACTAGAATGTTGCATAGATTGTCACGGGTAAAGGGGCACAAAGTCTAACAAAAAACAGTTCAGAAAAAGTAACAATAGGTTTAATGAAAATCGTAGGCTGTGGATTGTTGGCTTAAATTCTGTGATATAAGGCACTTTTTGCTTCTGTATCTGTAGTAATATAGTTAAAGTGCTCATCTGAGATAACTGCTGCGTAATCATTTTCTGCCTGGCATCCATTCTGCACTAGGTGGTCACTAACATAATGGTACATACTTGGCAGTACTGTGTTGGATGAAACTAAGAAATAAAACTCTATTTTCTAAACAGTTCTTATCTGGTTCTGGGTCATGTGGATCTGGTGCCCTGTATGCAACAACTAACACTAGACATGATGCCAGTCACATGGCACGCCCATATTGGGTCAATTTCCTCTATTATCAATAACTAAATGGGTTGGCATGCTTGTCTTTGGGAAATGGAAAGAAGATCTGAATACCCTGAAAGATCATTCAAATTCTATAGATGATGAATTCAGGAAGGGATCTGAAACCATGGGTACCAGTGTAATTTAACCAGTGTACCATAGTACCAACAAATTACCTGCCTTTCTATTCAGAGCACCCTAGCAAGGTCACTTCATTGATTCACATGTATTGCACTGAATTATAAAGGAATTCCTTCCATAATTCTAGAGATGTAGCCCAATAGAGTACCTGAAATCACTGGGTACAAGACTAAAATAATCCTTTAGTGGCACAGCAGTTCACTGTAGGCCCCATTCACTCAGACCAGTGGCGGTTTAGTGCTGCCAGTTAACCCAACACAGGAGCAAACACTGAAGAAGATGCAAACTTCACACTCAGTGACCAGGCTAAGACCTGAACCCACTACTCTGCTGCTTTTACAAAATATTATTATGTATGTCATTGATGACATTGTTCCAGGGTGACTTACAAAATCAGCATACATTACAATTGCTTACAAATATATATATTCTTAATTTGGAACACAGGCAGGTTAAGTGACTAGCTCAGGATCACATATTTAGGCAAGGGTGGGTATTGAATGAGCAGTCTTAGGATTTAAGTGCCAGTGCCCCATACTCTACAACATACTATAATAGTCTCTGTTCTATAATACAGTGTAGACCCCAAAATATGGAAATAAAAAGGGGAAATAAAAGACAACACCTGGCATGAATACACTGGTAAAACAATGTCATTGGTGTAATCCATTTTCAGACTTCTTTTGACAACCGACCTAGTTGACCCACTTTATGTGGTCTCTGTGATTCTAACACCTTTATAAGAGCAACATTTCTGACAGCCTACAGCAGTAGACGTCGACCTTAAATATTAACTGGGCCATCCAAGCAGGCAGAATGTGCTTTCAGTAAGGCCACAAGGCCGATCGTTCAAATCTCACTTCTGGCACCCTGAACAATTCAATTACCTATTCAGGGTTCTAACAGTACAAATACATGGGCAGCCCAATTGTTGTGTTTAATACACATAAAGAATAAAAGGTTTACTTGAGTGGGTAAATATGTACTTAATTTGAGTTGAAGGCCTAATGCCATGTATTCTATCATACCATATAGAGACCACACGCATTTGCAGAAATACATTATTTGTAAACTTTAATTCTTTACATTAACTGACAGCTCACAAAATGGCTTGACATACTTCCAGTACAGTTAGCACCCAGTTCTCCCTGCACAAATAAATTTTAATATAATAATAATAATATAATTATCTAAAAAGAGGCTCTTTCACTTTATTTTTATTTATTTATTTATTTATTTATTTACTTGTATTGATTTTATTGAAATCACACAACATTACATACAAATAGATCAATTTCACAAGAATAGACGTGAAAACAAATCAACCCCCACCCCTTCACTTTAAAAAAATGTCACCCACTCTCACAATTCCAGTTTCCTCCTAAATATGAAAGATGTACAGGTTTGGCTGACCTGACCATAGTGAACCGTGTGTGTGCAGCTTGGTGTCCCCTCTGGGGTTGTTCCCTGCCTTGCTTAATGATGCCGGGATGCAACCTGACCTCGATGAAGCCCTGCAATGGATTAAGCAGGTTGAGAAACTGGATGGCTGCATGCAGGTTGGCATTCTGCTGCAGAATGAAACTGGACTGATTTCTAAGCAGACATCTGCTCCAAAGGAAATCTGATTTGCAGCTAGCATTATGTCTGCTCACTGGTGTAGAAATGGCGGAGTCGTTACCCGACACTTTCTCTGTAAATGCATACTTGCAATTTTTTTATTGATCCTATAACAAATAATCTCATTTTCAAAGCTAAATTATTTCAGCAGAGTGATGCAGTGGTTTGTGTGTCAGCCACACAACTGTGACTGTTTGTGTTAAACTAACTTGCTCGCCCTGTGTCTGCCCATTTTTTAGATATATGCAGGTTAGTATAATCAACAGCTCTAACCGTGATTGAGTGTATCACAAGCCAAAGTCTACGAGTCACAGTCAAAAGCCCTAACAGCCACCCAGACTTCAGGGGTTGTCCAATGTCCCAGCTGGCAATGAGACTTGTGGATGCCTTTTACAATGTGAAAGGTGCAACGACCAGTGAGACCTGAGGTCATGTCTCTGAAGTTGTGACTGCAAAGTGCTGTCTCATTCAGCGCCTATGACCATGTGGCCTACCATGGACTGTCAGGCTTCCATCTAGTGCTGCCAGGATGAGCTCAAGGTTTCCAAGAAATCTGTAATTGTATTATACAGACTGAGTAAATGGACGGGTAGATCAGTTCAGCCATGACCTTGTAATAGATTAAGCACTTCAGAAAATGGCTCAATGAATAAATTATATTTCAGTATTAATTATAGTGCGCTTTTTCTCCATAGAAAGTGAATTTATATTTCAATGCAATTATAATGCTTGGTTTCCATTGCATTCTTCAAGTGCATTGTAATTTTACTCATGGCAGAAGGTGCCTTATAAACCTGCTTAATGTAAACTCCATGCTAACCTAAAGAAAACACCTTTCTATATTTATGGATCCTACACTGTTAACTCTAATGCTCTTTTCAGCACTCGTCCTACCATATGGGGTCATTCCTTACAAACCTGCACTGAAATGAATGGGTAAGCAAATCATAAAAAAATTAGAAAATATACACCTGGTGTAACATTCAGGTGCATTCAAGAATTGTGCAGGTACTGTAGCCCTCATTGTACTGAGTCCAGTCGGTAGGTTCTAGAACCTTCTCAATCCATTTCAGGGTTTAGTGGATCAAAGACTGTCTCGGCAGGATGAGATAATCGCCTTGGGCATGGGAAAGGCACTATATAGATAACATTTATTATTATTGTTAAAAACAGGGTGAAAAAATCACTGGGACCACTCTCACACACAAAAAACACACACACACACACAACAATTTAGAATTACCAATTAACATAACCTAAATAAATAAAAAAATTAAATTAAATTTAAACATTTTTTTAAGTAAAAAGATTTTATTTATGCTGCTTGCGCAGACTCAGTCGGGTCCTCCTTTGGCTCAGGATGGATGTTTGTCGGCGCTGCCTTCAACCAATCACCGATGGGGACTTGACACAAGCCATCCAATCCTTCGCCTGCTTCTGGGAGGTCTATCCAGTCCTCCACAACCCCCTCATCCCTTTGGTTGGGCTAAATGGGAAAACGAGCTTCCGGGTGCCTTTCAGCCTGCCGTTCTTATAAGAAATGTAGCGATTCCTTGTCCTCTTCCGCAGTTGTCTCGCTGTCTCTCCACGGGTCGGCATGCTTCGGCCACAGATGCCGATCCGGGCAGTCCCCTAGTAAAAAGTAAGACCAGGGGATAGCAAGGTAAGCTCCACCAGGCCGATCGCCATTGTGCACAAGACTTACCTCCCTGATCTTGTCTCCCGGAGCATGTTTAAGCTGGGTGGCCTCTTCAGCTGCTGTGCCGACCAGGGCATCTGTGATGACAACACCTGTTTGAGGACTCGCTACCCTCAGGGCTTGCCTGCCCTTCTTCTTCCGCCTGCAGACCTCTGGTGGCTTTCTTTCGAGCTGTTGGTTGCAGTGTGTGCGTGCTGCAACATGTGCGTGCCTTTGTCTGCTGTGCCGGGTGGTTAACAAAATTATTTTTTAAATGGGTCCCCCACCTTCTACCAGGCAGGAGGTCCCATCTGGGATGCCATTATGAACTTCAACCTGGACACGGACAGACATGGGCACCAAGTGTCCCCAGAACACACACGTTTTATTCTCCGTTCTTTTGCACAACACAATGAACACAGTGCACCAACCAACCACAATGCTCAGTCCTGTCCTTTTCTGCTGCCACCTCCACTCCTCACTCACAAGCTCTGTTTTCTTCCACCCGACTCCAGCTCCCCGAGTTCAGTTAGGTGGCCTCCTTTATATTACTCCCGGGTGTGGCGGAAGTGCTGCATGCCAAGGCTCTGGAGCTGTCCAGGCGCTTTCTGGTGGTGGCCACGGACTCCTGCAGCTTCTAAGCTCCAGTTCCATGACCCCAATGTAAAACAGGGTGGTTGCCCTCTCAGGTCCCGGGGGAGGTACTGTTGGAGATGTGTCCACTCCCCAAAAGGGCGTCCTGACTGGCAGTACTAAAAAGAATTACTGTATATTTTGGTCTCTATTTTTCAGTCAAGGGTCTTATGAGATTTGCACTTGGACGCTGAGAAAAAAAATATCGATGACGGAACAGCAAGCTTACGATAACACTTCCTCAAGAGTAAACAAGTAAAGTCGACATGCATATTTACCCACTCCATTCACTGGAAGAGGCAAGTGGGGGCAATCCGATGTGTCTCTCACTTGTATGCTCTTATATCGCACTATATTCTCTCTCCGTCATTGTTGTGCGTGCGTAATTGGAATTGCATAACCATTGATTACAGCAAAGTTTGTTATGTAATTGCATTGGTTTTGACAGATTATTGTATTGTCATCGATACTGAACACGTATGTAAAATTTGAAGAAATTCACTTTGCTAAAAGTGGGTGTAAAATCAGTTGCAAGATTTGACCCAGACAAAGAAACAATCGGAGGAGTGAAGTTAAATAAAATTGTTTAAATAATAATAAATAAAACCCTTTTGTAATTCCTTTTATGTTTGAGCACGTCTGTCTGCTGTAATGTTCAGAAAATGGGACTTGCAAAGCTCAGCAGTTATGACAAATGTTAGAGATTAAAAAGAAATGAAAGGCAAACTTTATTACAGCCCCTGAATATTAAGGATATTAGGTGACACAATCTGTTGGTAAGTTATGGGGTGACCAAACTTTTAAAGTCTCAAACCAGGACTCTTGTGTAGCATGTATGCGTATGCATAAAGCCCATCCTCATTTGTTTAGTGTCTACTTTACTCCATGATCATCAGAGAAGAGATCAGGACACAGGGGAAAAATAACCAAACACTTCATAAATGAACACACAGAATACAGCACAGTGGCTTATATGGAAACAAATAAATGGCAGTAATCTGTTTATGTCAAGTTCTTGGTCCTCGCCGTAAAGCTGCTCAAACTTAACACAAATTCTTAATCATCCTTACCCTCCTGGGAGTTTTGACTCTGCTCTTATACGTATATTACTTTGAAGAGTTTGCGTATGGGCTTCCCTCTTGGAGCTTCATATGTGTTGCTCTAAAGGCACTGTGAGGATGTTTGTTTGGTTGGAGCAATTTGTTATTAGATTTACAGCTTGTTAAAATTGGGACATTTGGGTATTCTTCAGTTATTTATGGGGCAGTATAGCCTGAAATTTTGACTGTTCCTGATACTGGGATGTCCGGTTACCCGAGTAAATTATAATGACAGTGAAATACTAAAATAGGGAGGTCATGAAACCTATTAGAATTTATAAGGAATTAAAAGGTACAATGACTACAATTGGTCTCACTTACATGCTAAAGCTGCTTTTTTGTTCATTTTTGTTGTACCACCCAGTGGTAATGACAG
Organism: Polypterus senegalus; assembly: GCF_016835505.1. Taxonomy (NCBI): domain Eukaryota; kingdom Metazoa; phylum Chordata; class Cladistia; order Polypteriformes; family Polypteridae; genus Polypterus; species Polypterus senegalus. Next base: position 229,044,746 of record NC_053156.1, on the reverse strand, counting down.
TACTTAAACAAAGCGCAATCACAGAATATAGCAGGTAGTTTCCTTATGGCAAGCATTGCCGAAGAAAAATGAGCCCTCCATTACTCCACACATGGGATTGATGATTTATATGTGTGTGTAAATAACCACATATTTTTCATGTCAGAAGAGCCTGTGCATTTCCCTTTTCCATGAAAAGAGGAAGAATAATTGAGCAACACTGTGAAAGTTGCAATTTTAATTTAAAAATGATGAAATGGGAGGTGCAAGGCTGCAGTAGAAGGTGATTCATGACGACTGAAGAACGGAAAGGGCGGTCATGCTTGGCCTGTCTAAAGCATCGGCGGCTACACTGCATGGCTAGTTTTCATGTGAAGACAAATCAGAAAAAGTTAAACAGATGGCATTCATTTTATTATCAAGAGAACCTGTTGACAGCTGCCTCGGCATTACAGATTGAAAGTTACTGAACTGTAACTGCCTCTTGTCGGACACCAATGCCAGCATGGCAACCATGGCTCTTCTACACCTTTCATTTTTATGATTTGTAGTATGATATTATTAGTTTTGTTATGGACTGGCATTCAGTCCAAGGTCATCTCTTGCCGTGTGCCAATACCTACCATATTGGGCTTTGGCCTTAGCAACTCTAAGGTGGAATAAATGATTCCAGTGAATAAATTATTGAGTTCAATTTTTTTATGAAATGAGACGACATCCTCCCTTGCACCCAATGGCTGCCAGGATATAATTCCACCGTCTACAGCAATTTACAATAGGCGGCATGGTGGCGGAGTGGGTAGCGCTGCTGCCTCGCAGTTAGGAGACCCGAATTCGCTTCCCATGTCCTCCCTGTGTGGAGTTTGCATTTTCTTCCAGTGTCTGCGTTGGTTTCCTCCCACAGTCCAAAGACATGCAGGTTAGGTGTATCGGCGGTTCTAAATTGTCCCTAGTGTGTGTGTGCCCTGTGGTGGGTTGGCGCCCTGCCCAGGGTTTGTTTCCTGCCTTGCACCCTGTGTTAGCTGGGATTGGCTCCCGTGACCCTGTAGTTAGGATATAGCGGGTTAGATAATGGATGGGATTTACAATATTACGCTACCTTATAATCAGACTAGCATTTATCCAGGGCTGGTACAGTAGAAAACAGGATGGATTCTGCCCGTAATGGCTTTTCTTTATTAGAATAAACATTAAATGCAACCACAATAGGCTTTTGTCTACTTGTTCCTTTGGTTCCTGCTTTCAGTCCTGTACAGAGCTGGTTCCTACTGTTAAAAGCTCTGGTCCCTGGCAACTCTTGAGTATGACTGAGCATATTGGAGACTGTTATGCTATTATTTTATGTTTGACAAAACTAAAATGCAAAACCTGATGAGGCAATATGTTTCTTGTTTAATGTAATCATTTATTTAGTTCTTACAATTATGGAAAATCAGAATTACACAAATGATCCCAAATTTGAACAAATGACATATTGGCAGGTTGAGGAAGTTGTGGGTCTACAGCCAATTGGCCACAACCATATGTCTAAATAAACTTAAATTATTTTAGAAACACAAGCTCAGTTCAAATCAATGAGCTGAGCTGAACAGGCTGATCACATCAAAACACTGGCAAAGCGTCCACAAAAACACTCAGTAGTTGTAAACTTCTTATAAGAATTAATATCGGCATTGCTTTTACATTGTGGCCAGGCTGAGCAAAGATGTGATCAAACTTTGCTGAGGCAACAGCGTTAATGTCTTGAATTACAAGTCTGACAGGAACAAACAAGAGCCAACAAAAATGATAGAGACTGCCCACTAGGAACGGGTGATAATTCTAATGATAAAGAGCACAGGCCAATTGCAGGTCCAAAAAGGGCTTTACTTGTTTGCACTAATTTCACCACATGCCCATTTTATACACCAGCAAAGCAAATCAGTCCCTTCCACACTTCCTGGGTGACTTCATCTCCTTAGAAAGCAACACACATTTGACGGGCCCATACAAATAGATCAAAAAATAATTTTTTTCAATAAGGACGGCTTGAGCTGCAGTCTTGATAAGCAACCTATCACACATGTTGAGTGTAAATGGCTTTTCCATATCGGACACTTCATCTCAGTTTTACATTTTACTTTTTACTTACCTCATCTAAAAGGAGGAAAGCCTCTTGACTCCCTATAGGCTGGTCACAGTCTAAATGCGCAGTATGCAACTTTCTGGGCATTTTATTGGAGGAGACAAGGGCACTCTTATTGAAAAGTCGATGACTGGTTCTGATTTATAGATGCCTTCTTTCTACATCTTGGTTTTTCTCAAGCTCATTGAATCACAGATTACCAGGTCATTTGGCCCCAATATTAAGTGATGGGCATCGGCTGATTGGCCAGTAGGAAGGTGGGCAACTGGTGACATCTGTAACTCCGAATTGTTTTTTGGGTTTGCTACAGATATAGCACCGTTCATATTTACCCTGTTTGTTAACACTATTCTCACAGGGACAGGGCTATGGCTGGTGGCTGAAGGCAGTTCTTGGTCTTACTGGTAGAAAGTTAGTGGCAATGGTTTATTTCTTGTGCTTTATTCACAAATATCTGATCACAAAAAATAATATCAGTTCACTGCAAGGTATCTGTATATTCCTCTGTTCTTGTGCATTCTGGTTTCTGCCAGGAAGCAAACATTTTTGGGCATTTTTGCTAAGATTTGATCTTACTTTTGCATGTGTTTTGCAATTTCCCTTTCATTTTGAGATTATTATTTTTTTTTATATTTTAGATAGAATTTTCTTATTTTGTGCCTTTTTGTTCATGGATGCTACTGTTATGTCAAGCTGGGGTGAAGAAGAAAGAATGAATTTAAAAAGATTAGGAAATGAACCAGGACAATAAATGTAACCCTTAAACCAAAACAAAACTAAGTTGAAAACTGGGAAAATCACAAGACCTGTTACCAAAGAAAAAACGTGTTCTGGAATTACCTTCCCTACTACCAGCTTTAAAAGGGCAACATGGTTCCACGTCTCCCAGTTAGAGACTGTGAGGTGCCACCTAACATGCTGGATAACAAAACTGAGCCCTCTGCTAGTTCTGTTGGACCATAACTTTAAACTGTTCAGTTTCTCCAGACGGCGGCTCATTCGCTTCCCCCTATTGGCCAGAAAGTTTTTTTTTTTCTCACCTTGGCATCTTACACTTCATTAAGTTACCTGCCCTGTCATAAGAGAATTTGCAGTTCTTTTTCCCACTCCACAGTTCTCTTACTCCTGAGCTTCATAGGTGCCACTGGCCATTAAAGCTCAGCAGCACTTTGCAGCTCCTGCCTCCCCAAACTGGCATGTTTAGTTTCTCTCTCCATGTCGCTATGTGTGTGTGTCTCAATTTACAGGAGGTTCCTATTCTGGATCTTGAAGGTCGGTCAGCTGTTCACCCTTTCCTACTACCGCTTATACTCATGTTTAAGTTCTCCCATGGGGCTTCATTTTACCGTATAATTTCCTGTATTTTATAATGTCAGTCATATAAGTCAAATGCAGAAAACTCACGCTATTGGTCCAAAAGATGATGATATGCTAACGTCCACCTGAGAGAGTAACCACGGAGCACACTGTCTTTTTTTCTATCTATTGTGCCTATATGACCACACAGTAATACCCAAATTATTCCGATGCGACATTTGCACTGTTGTGTGTTTTTTGTATCTCACACCCTCATACACCTTTATCGTAAGAGCATCTACGATGGAGAGTTCGATCAGAAGAAAATATGAAGCTGGTTTTAAATTAAACGTCGTTGAAGTAGCGAAAGAAACTGGTAACTGCGCTGCTGCAACAAAATTTGATGTGTCTGAGAAACTGGTGTGAGACTGGAGGAGACAAGAAGATGTAAAAAAAACAAATAATAATAAGTGGGGTATAAGTCGGGGTCTGATTTTATGATCGATTTTTCAGGTTTCAAGACCTGACTTATACATGAGTACAGTATATACGGTGAATGACTCTAAACTGAAACACTGGGAGGTTAAGTCAAAGCCATTGAAGGTGCACACCACACCAACAATTTACTTTGATATTATTATTTTAACAATTGAACTGAACACATAGATCCATCCATCCATTATCCAACCCATCCATCCATTCATTATCCAACCTGCTCTATCCTAATTACAGGGTCACGGGGGTCTGCTGGAGCCAATCCCAGCCAACACAGCGTGCAAGGCAGGAAACAAACCCCGGGCAGAGCGCCAGCCCACCGCAGGAACACATAAATCCAATCACTAAAGTCTACATTTTAGTTAATGATTTGTACTTTCTAGTTCCTACTGGTAAGTACACAAAGCAGAGAAGATTTCAACAAGTCAAAAAGTTGCCAAGATGCTCTAAAATAATTTATCAATTTTAGCCTGCCTATGTATTATTAAAATATAAATTTTCATTTTCTACTTCTGTTCTCTGTTCTGTGTGGTGGATACAGTGCTTCCCACAGGGCTGTTTTTAAAGTTTAACACATCAATTTTAAATCATTCTGCACTTTCTAGAAATAAAACTTTTTATTATTCTGGTATTATGTATTGCAACTGAGGTTCTCAACCTTTTATCTGTAGTCACATAGGGGCTGCTTATGCCTCTTTTTATTTTTGCAGGACTTTAGCATCATTTGACCCCGTCAAACAGAGTACACTGCACACCTTTTCATGCTAAAGAAAGGAAAACCCAAAGTACTTGCATTCTTTATAGACCTGATCAGATGTCAAGAGTGAAAGATTGAAGTATCTAAAGAGAACAGAAAGGAAATTATAGCCTTAAGAAATAGAGTACTAAGAATACACATAGTACAAAGCAACAATGTACCAACCAGTAATTGTGAAAATAATGCCTAGTCACTGATATGTGGTATCTACTGATTTAAGTAACAGTCAACACAGAATAAGGAAGTGCCACATTCCTTGGGAGCTGCTGGCTTATCCATTCATGTTCTGTCCTTCCTTTGTCACAACTGCAGTGATCCTCAGACTTTCATCCCACTTCTGTTTCAATGAGCACTTAAATGTAACAGAACTGAATATGGTGAAAGCAACTATACAGTAGGTATGTTTAACTGCACAGGGATGTTCCTAATACACTTCTCCAAATATGTAGGTTGTTTGGAAGATATTTTAAACTGTTCAGGTAAGAGGCCTTTTATCTTCTTAGTCTAAGATCTTGTCAATGAACAGAAATGCAGTGCATCCTGGGGAAGTCAGAACACTAAGCTGGACTGGATTTTTTGTCATTTCTCATGTCATTCTCTGACCCGCTTAATCCACACCAGGGTCATTGGGGCTGCATCCTATCCCAGGTGGAATAGGGCACAAGGCAGGAACAAACCCCAGACAGAGAGCCAGTCCATTGCATGGCAAACACACCCACACACGAAACACACACAGGGACTAAATTAAACAGAAGTACCTGGAGGAAAGCCATAGGGACACGTGGAGAACAGACAAACTCCATACAGGGAAGACCCAGGAGACAAACCCTGGTCTACTTACTGTTAGATAGCAGCACTATCAATGTGCCACCCTACCACTGCAATATTTTTTTGTTTTATTATTTTATGCCCTTGCTTAAGGTATATCACATTACATGACTTTTTCAGTGATTTTCAGTTCCATAACTTTAGTGAGTTGGAGACGGTACCCATGAAACCAGTCGTGTAATGTGACATGTCCAGTGACTCTCTCCAACTAGTCTGTGACTCGCTCCAGTAATGATTTTGCCTTTAGTCATAGTGGCGGGCTCTGTGTTCATGAGAGCCGACATCCAATAAGAGATCATCTGGAAGTACAATGCATTTGGTGTAGAAACAAAGAGCAAGTAACATGGGTGCTTTGGACCTCACAAACAGGAGAGATGCTTGTCTGTCTGCTGTCTTATGTTTTACATACCACGACAGAATGGGAAAAAGAAACAAAGGGCTGAGATTGCAGGCAGCTGTACAGCACCATCTCCTTGAAGAAGCACAACACTGGCTTCAAGGAAAAGTGGTTGAGCACAACTGTCCTGGGAAATTGGCACTAAGTGGGTAAATTATGCTGGGCACACACTGTGAGATTTTGGCACGATTTACAATCAGCCCGATTTTCAGTTTCATTGGCCATTATCAACCATCATTTCACATGTAGCATGTGAGCTGTTGCGGTGCCTGATTGCATTTTACAATAGGGCCATCACACGATCGGAACAATTTCTGTTATGCAAGAAATTTCCATTGGCTATCTCGTGGTGTGCACAGACTCACGACCTGATTTTCCGATAACGCTACCAAATTTGATTGTGCATAGATTGCAGTATATTGTACATTGGCTATTGCCATTGCCATGCTCATTTTCACATTTTTGATTTCAGAAATCTAAACATCGTATAGAAACACACAGCCCGGTAAATGGCCAATAGGAAACCTTTACTGGAAGATCCCAAAATAAACATACACTCATTATGTAAAGCACTTCGAGTAGTGAGAAAAAGCTCAAAATAAATGTAAAGAATTATTAATATTATATCTAAATGTACTAATATTGATTGCTGTGTTGTGTGTCAATTTGTAAAATCAATTGACTTTTTTTTTTACTTTGTATGCTGACTTCACAGAGAGAGTGCATTTACCTGACTCGCCATAGTTTGCTTGTCAGCTATCTTGCATCTAAATTATTTTGTAATGTACTTTGCATTATTTTTTTTTGTTATTATAGTAAACCGCTTTGTGAATGTGGTTGTTAAGAAAAGCATTATACACCATTGACTGATCAAACATGAATGCATGAAATAAACAACACATACCTTAGACATATAGAGAAGTGGTATACTTGTATTTTAACAGAGTAATGTTTTAAAACCAAAAAATATATGTATTTTTTGCAAAACATAGCATAACGTTTGCTGAGGCCTCTCCTGAGCTTCGTTATTAATATTTGGTGAGGCCTATCCCAAGCTTCATCTGACAAGATTGAACACATTTTTAGAGGGATCTTGGACCACTCCTTCATGTAGAACATTTCAAGATCCAGGATATTTTAGTCCAAAACCTGTGACTTTGCCACAGTCCTTTCAACAACACAATGAACCCAAATATACATCAAAATCAACAGAGTAAAGGATGAAGAAACATAAAATCAAAGTTTTTCTATGGCCATCTCAGTCTCCAGATTTGACTCCTATTGACAGCCTGTCGTCTGAATAAGTACAAACTTGATGCTATCAAGGACCTTGAAATGTTCTGCTGGAAGGAGTGGTCCAAGATCTCTCCCAAAGTGTCGTTCAGACTTGTGACACTTTACAGGAAGAGGCTCAGTTCTGACATTTACTCCAGGGGAGGCTTCGCTAAAGATGAATTGTAGCAGTACTGATAAGTTTGAAACAGACGTATTGTAGGAAACATTCAACCACTAAATAAAATGTTTAGTGTTAGAAAATGATTGTATTCAAATAAACATATTTGACTTCATCGTACATCATCATGTATTTGAAACCCAAATGAAGTCTTAATGTATTTTTTAATACATACATTTTTGCTCTGTTTCATGAAGGGTTCTATAATTCTTCAGTTGACTGTGAAATAATGACTGATTAATTAATGGACAACCTGGCATGTGCCGCTGTCCCAGATCTCCAGGACAGCAGACCCACGCTTAGACACTATAGGGATTCAACATGTTTCTCAATGTCTATTCGGATTTTTCTCAGAGCACTCCAGTTATCCCTTTGCACCCCAGATATGTGAGAGTTAACTTAAGTGGCTGTTTAGATTTAATTTGTGTGATCGTATGTGAAATGTGTCCCATCCAGGGGTGGTTCCTGCCTGGTACTTGATAATGCTATGATAGGTTAAACTCCCTAATGACCCTGAATTAGACTGGTGTATATTGGAATGAGACGGATGGATGGTTGATTCAGTGTTAATAAGACCTATTTTGTGACTAACTCTACTTAAGAAGCTTCACTGTGGGCAGGGTACATTTACAGCTTGATCTACAGGTTCTACTTTTGTAATGTCATTTACTTCAGGCCCTGAATTAAAGAGCAGAAGAAAGGGGATGTGAATGTGAGTCACAGCAAATGAAGCGATCCACACACCTCCACCTCAACCTGTCACCTCTCAGTCATACCGAGGTCCATATGCCCAACACCCCTATTATTCTATATGTCAGATTTAAGAAGAACAGTGCATGCTGAGAAGGAGAAGCTGACTTGGCATCAATGAGATATAACTTGACTTTAATTAACGCCTTTCAGTATAGCGTTTTAAGGTGCTATTATGTAAAAAGTGTAGAGAAGAAAGAAGTGTAAAGATGGAGAGGGCAAATCACAGATCCCACAGCCCCACGGGGTCGCCTTCTCATTTCCTAACCTGCCTTTACTTTCAGAGAAAAGCCGAGTGACAAAGCCTCAGCTAATTCCAGCAAAGGCTTATTTTTAGCCGAATAAATGCGACATGACTGTCTTCTCTGGCAGTCCCGTGAGGCCCTGCTTTGAGCTACTCAGCGACTCCAAGACTTCACTTTCATTTGCAATGCAGTGCACCTCCTGACCTTTTCCACTGAAGACAGGCATTTTTTCCTTTTTTGTTTGTAAGTGTATGCGTTGGGGTCTTTGTGGACCTGCTGGCCGTATTGGCAAGGGGAGAAAAGCTTATGTTTCTTGATAAATTATTGCCAGTCTGGGCTTGTAAAGGTATGTCTGCCAGCACAGGACTTCATGTGAGACCAGTAAGCTTCACCCACACACACATATATTTAAAAATGTTTCCATCTGTCTAGGGGTGTTGTAAAAGTGAGCCTTGGGATTTGGGGAACCTGATCTGATAAAAGAAGCAAGTGCATTTACTAACCAAACCTCAAATAAATAAATAAAGTAAAAGACATAAGATCTATTGCTGCTTTGAACTCATTTTCACCTATCTTTAAAGGTGTTTAGTCGTTGTACAAAAATAAATTGTTAGGCTCAAACTGGATTTGCTTTAATTGCAATAAATTCACAGAAATTTCTATTGCTCTATTAAATGTATGTACAGTTTCACCCAGAGGTCGCAGGGGTGGAAAACCATGAGGGACTTTGATTCATCATCAGGTCTGGAGACTCAGGAAATCACACTCCATTTAAACTTAACGTATTATACTTGCCAGGTCACTGAACGTTTAACTGTACTGATAAAGCAAAGGATTATTGGTTTACTCATAAAGAAATTATAAAAAAAGCTTTGCTTAGTAGCTATGTTTAGTACTGGGCAAACACAGGAGCAATACAATCCAACATAAGAAAGTGCAAAAAGCAGATGAGAACATTATGTCGATATACAAGATACAAAAAGTTGAACAGCAATTGTGAAGAAAATGTAGATTTTAGAAAGTCTGAATTAGTGTAGGCTGCCCTAATTCAGGGTGTTCATAAGAAATATATTGATTTACTTCATCAGATAAAAGTGCATGATAAACAAGAATAGTTATTTCAGATATTTGAAATATTAAAATGTGTGATTTAAATTAATAGGAACGTTTTTCACCATCTGATAGCATTCCACAGAGGGCTGAATCCTTAGTAAATGATCAAAAATAACATCATATTCATAGTCTTGGGTCCTGAAGTAGTCTAAAATGCTACCTCACATGCTTATGTTTGAAAATTGTAACCTGCTGGAGTGGGTCTTACACGGCTAGGACTATCAGAAAAGAATCAAATATCAAAAATATTATCGTATTCATTGTCAGCAACCTAGAAGTTGTATAAAATGACACTCCACATGCATATACAGTATTACCCAATTCTTTCAAAGTTTTGTAGAAAAGGAATAACTTGACTCCTTGTATTACATCAGGGGGTGAATCTCAGGTATTGATGTTTCATTTTTGCTGAAGATGCCCATAGGTTTATTCTATCAGCTACACAAAATATGGTCCAGAAATGGCCTAAAAATGGTGTTATTTAGGTGCCAAAAATGAGGGGTACCCCAAAAATTCAAAGTCTTGCACAGCTAGACCTCAAGAGTATACACAGTATATTATATGTGGAGCTTGTATTATAGTGGTGAGTCAGGAGATGCTGAACAAGAAAAACCTAGGTGATTTCAACATGAACACAATCTTGGGCTGAATCAATCAAATCGACAGAAATTAGACTAAGACTGTTTTGTACAGTCAGATTTTAGTTAAATCTACTGTTGTTTTGCTGTATTTATTATTATTTTCCATTGACTGGTTTATGATAATTGAATTTTATTCATGGTTCTGTTTATCATGATGGTTGCCTTCAGTGATGTCTGTAACTCCAGGTTTGCTGAAGTTTTGAAGCACATGGTGAGTCTTACCCCACATGTTTGCACAGGTCCCTTACCTGTGACATCAGCCATCTCTCAAATTAAGTATGGATGGAAGGGTCTTCTTGTAGTCCTTGCCCAAAACAGAAATCCCTTAAAAGAAAATTGTAGCTTGAGAATATCAGTTTTCCAACCCTTGCTTGTTAAGATTTCATTTAGATCAAATGAAAGGTTGTGACCCAGGAAATGGAAATAATTGGAATACGGAGAAGTAAGGTCAAAAACAAGCAAAAGTCATATTACCAGAGATGGCCAAAGGCCAAAGTACAGAACAAAAATCATATTCAGGAAAGAAGAGCTGACGGCCTTTACATTATTGTCTTCCACTAATAATATCTTGCACTAAGACTAATAAGGAAATTTAGAAGATCTGAGAAAGATATTCAATACACAGTGCCATCTTTTGAGGACAGGGCACAATGACACAGTACTTTCTTGTGACAGACATAGAGCAATGTGCTCATAAGCAAAATGTCCATCGTGCAGAGAAAGTCACAAAACGCCAATGACCATCCAAGAAGCAGAATACAAAATGATAAAATAATGTAACTCGACTGGGATTCTTCTTTCGCCCATTTGAGGAAAGATGCCTGATACTTTGACACCCACAAATTTATTTTGTTTCTGTTTCTATCAAAGGTAGAGGGGCCTCATGAAAAAAACCTTTTAGCTGTAAGCAATATGTTCAAAACAAAAACAAGAATAAGAAGGGATGAATAAGGTAAGCTAAATAATAAGCATAAATGAAAGTGATTAAAGCAATTGAAGTCCAAATCCAGAAAATCAAAAAGAACAATATGGAGGGTCATAATCTAAAATTTAAAATAGGGCCAAACAACTAAGGTTTATCAGTAATGTCTAAGCGGTAGCACTGAGGCTTATTTATAGACCTGGAAACAGTCCCACAGCTGCAGTTTTGGCGGGCTCAACATAAAGGGGACGTGAAAAATAACAAACAGAACAAACTATCCTGTAATACTTAATACATAAAAAATGAAACAACAGATGACTCAGTAAAGAATACAAAATGTAGAAAAGGGGAAAACAAAACCATTCTCTCATGAATTACAAAAGAATGCACAAAAGACAAATAAATAAATAAATAAAAGAAAGGACACTTGAACAAGAGATGTGGCTTATAACCTGGCTCTGACATAACACTGCTGTATGAAAACATTTCATTTTAGACAGAGAATACCTTTAAGGAATCTAAACAATCAATCCTTTTATTGATGAACTTCCAAACATGCTGAGGACAGTTCTGGCTCTTTGTGCTTTAAATTAAGGAGAAAACTGAAGCCAGTCTTTGTTAATATTGAAGTATATCATTGAGAAGAAGTACTGTATGAAAACTGGGACAAAATGAAAACAGCAAACACATACTGGAAATAGGAGTCTTAAGCATGCTGTTAATTCATGTTCTTAAAGCAAAAAACCAACTGCTGTGTTTTAAGTTCTAAGTAGATGAAATTCTGGGATGGACTGATGTTGCAATATTGCACAAAATACTAACGTAACCCTATAATAGGTTAGAAACAGCCTCAAGCCGATGTACCAATGGAAAGGCCTATGTGTTTCAATATGGCGAGGAGCTTGCAATTTACGTGTACCCACCTTGTTTACTCTTCTTGGATATCTTCTCTAATACAGCAAACTCTCGTTCATCTATGGGCTGATGAAATATAAAGGACCAGAAGACGAGGAGTAGCTGTCAGAAGAACAGCTGCACAGTGTTGATTCTGCCATTTATTTTAGAATTTTTGCTGACTCAGCCATGGATGTGAATGTATCAGTAAAGCTGAACATCTGGAATGCATAGTTATTGTAATAAAAAGGTAATAACATATTTAGTGATTTACATATTTCTATGATTTTGGCTTTTAAGTTTTTTGTCTGATTTTGTCTGTATTGATTGGTTTCATTCTTTTATCTCACATTGTTGATGACATCTTTGTGCTGTGTTGCATTTTACATCTATGGACATGTGATGCCATTGTTTTTGTGTCAGTTGATGACGGGCAAGGGCTCAAAAATACTCTCTTTTTGCAATATTACCTGAAAAATAGTATGTTTTTCTTAAAGAGCTTCAGGTTCTCAATAGCTCTCTTGACTATGATTTCTAGTTTTTTCCTATTTAAGGCAGTTTGCTCCAACTGATCAACTGCTTATTGTCTTACAGTTTTGAGTCCTCCTTTTTGTTTAATTCTGTGCCACTCAAGTAAGTAATTAAAAACAAACACAACAGAAATGTTAATTTTAAGAAGGCATTCTAGTTGGTCACAAATATTACTTATTGATTTCATTTTTTATGTTACTTCATTGACATAATTGTGTTGTGGTGCACTTTGTGTCTATGGGCAGTTTTTTGAAATGTGTTAATCAATATTTTGCCACCAGGATTTCTGAGTTGCCTTAAGGTTCAACTTTGGACAATCACCTAAACCTCATTATACTCTTTGAGTTGAAAGTTTCAAATTTCTCAAAAGCTTAGCTGTATTTATTTGATCTTTGTCATCCAAGAGTTGTGAGGGAACTGCCAGAATGCAGAAAATGTAACTAATTATACCAAAACATAGGAATTATAAAATCACCAAGTCTAATTCAAACACTAGTAACATAGACTAAAGAGCAGTGACTAACAATGGATGGAACCCCAGTGCATGGAATGTTCCACATATAGAACTGCGGCAGTGCAGCCCCACAGGCAGCCATGAAGCGAAATTCACAGGCCAACAAGACTTTCTTTAATTCAAACTCGAAGGTCACCTTTGTGTCTTGGTCTACAAGTGAAAGATGAGCTGCTGCAGGTACTAAGGATGAACATAAACTTTTATCATATAACATGACAGTCATCTCTAAGACACAGTGAAAATTGCCTGGCATGCCTGCAGACTGCTTAGGGAAACTGCGTTATCAAGTCAATGATATAATCACTCCACAACTGGGCTGGGTAGCATGAGATCAAGGAATTGAACTTCAACCTGTAGAAGGTAGTAGGATGTGAACCTACCGTTCATTTTCCCCTTCCTAAATGTGCTTATTCCAGTGTGTGAACATCATGGGATGAAAAGCCTGAAAAGAATTGTCAATCCAACAGAAGACATAAACAAACCCGCACTCATTCATAGAAGGACCATCTTAAACCAACTTAAAAACATGGCATTGGCATGAGAGAACAAGCACAAGTGCCAAACAAAAAAACCATGTGGACACGGACAGACCATGCAAACCCACCACAGACAGTGTCCAGGCCTAGATTTCAACTCAAACTGTGCTAATTGTTTAATCTTTGTTTATTACATTAGTTCCATACCACCATGTGTGTTAGAGTAGGATCAAGGGTGACATGGACTTACTTTCGTATTTACTTTTTTTTCTACTGCTTACACTGTATTTGGCCGCAATAAACAGTGATTTAACAGCTAATGCTGCCCTAAAGCTCCTATTTCCAGTTTCTAAGCTGGGTTGCTTATACACTGTTTCCTGATTTTCATGAGTTCTGCTCCATATTGTAAACTTCTATCAGGTTGCCTTTATGTGTGTAAATTTATTGGTATATTTTTGCAAACAAAGGGCTGGATCCTGCCATGTGCTGGCTGCCACTGAAGCAGACACTTAATTCTCACTCACAATGAACTAGAGAGGTCAGAAAATGTTCAAAGAGTGTTTCTAAAGTTGATTGTGTTTATGCAGCATGTCGCTTGATGGTCAGGTATAAAAGGTATTTTATTGTTTTATTAAAATAGTAAAAAAGCTGAGCAATAAACCTACACCAATAATTTGAGACAGAAAATACAAGACTGTTGGCTGAAATTTTCCTTTCTGCTTTCTGTCTTTGTCTCCCTTCACAGCTGAATCTTGTGGTTTTCTTACCCAAGTATTTCCCTTTCATCCTACTAGCCCCTGGAGATGTTATTTGGAGCATTCCTGTGAAAACCCACATTTTTAAAATATCTAATGAGAACTACCTGCTTGCCATACTCTGTAAATATACAAAGCTAGCTGAAATACGCAGCGTTGCCCAGGAGGAAAATAAAGTGTTTTTTTTTAATTGTTTGAGAAAAATATAAATAAAAAAACACAACTTTAAATATAAAGCTAAATTAACAAACAATGAAGACTCACTAATGTGCATGTCCTGTGGTCTTGTATATATGTTATCATCCAGCTGACGCTCTGAACTGGCCAACTCTATTTAATTTCAAAAGCAACAGGGGCCGGTGGTGCTCAAACATAAAGAATGCTAGCAGTCACCACCAGTTTGCCCTCTGGTGATCGCCCAAGTTTCAACTGGATGATAACATGCATACAAGACTGCAAGATCACCCCCAACTCTACCCAGAAGGGGGTGGGTTAGGGTTGATTTCACCCTACAGTAGTTTTAGTCAACCAATGAGAAACATGTTTACTAAGTTTCGTGAAAATCACTCATCCGAATGATGAAATGATGCTGGAACATACATACACACATACTTTGACTTTTATATATATAGTGTGAAGGACAGCCGGGTCCCATGCCCGGCAGGGATGCCCCTGCTGCTTATGCTCCAGGGGAGCCGCCATGGGCAGTTCAATACCTTACCCAGGATGCTTGGTGGCAGCCTCCCTGGCCGACGGTGATTCCCCAACCACCTGCTCGGCTCCATGGGAGATGGAGTCCTCCACAGCTTGGTTGAGGCCCTAGGTGGCCACTAGGGGGGGCTGTCTGCTTCCCACAGCCCGGCTGGACAAGTCTTCAGCCCCACCCGGAAGTGCAATTAGGACCAGGTGGTTAATCACCTGGAACGCTTCTGGGTGGGCTATAAAAGGGCCCAGCCACCACCACTTGAGGAGCCAGGGTCGGGAGGAGGAGGACTAAGCTTGAGGAGGAGTGGCGGAAGAGAAGAAGGATTGTTGGTTGTGTTTATTGTGCTTTGGGACTGTGTTTGGGCTGTGTGGCACGGGGAAGACGTGTTCCACAGCTGAAGAAAAATAAAAGTCTTTGTGTTTTTATACGTGCCTCCGTGTCTCTCTGTGTCGGGTCAGGCGCCTATATAGCGCCTTTGTTACAATAGATTACTTTGGGTCCAACCACACTATTACTTTTTCATTTAAAGGCACATTAGACTACGCATTTTCCCTTCGTCCATACTATTCCAGTGTTTTCAACCCCTGAAAATGGAAACCTTTGAAAACTTTCTCCAGAGTAGTATACTTCTGAAAACACAGACTCAGTGTTGGAATGTGGATGTGAGAAAACACAGATTCTAATCGCTCTCTGGTTGCATGAATTGGTGTTGGGCAAGGTCGTGGGATTCAGTGGCTGTGGGGCATCTGTTGGTGAAGAAAGATTCACTGAACTTAACTTTGCTGACAATGCTGTGATCTTCACTGAGTCAATGGGGCACTCGAAAGACTGAGCAAGGAGTCTGAGTGTCTGGGCCTGCGAGTGTCCTGGATAAAAAAACAAGATCCAGACCTCTTGGGCACAGCCACCAGTAGTGAGTCTGTATGCGGAGAGAGTGTCGATCTTGTCGAGAGATTTTCTTACCTCAGCAGTGACATTCATGTCTCTGGTGACTCTTCCTATGAAGTCACTAGACGGATTGGGAGAGCATGGAGGGTCATAAGGTCGCTGGAAAGGGGTATGTGGCACTCCAGATTATCTATGCAAAAGGATGAAGGTCCAGTTCTTTAGAGTCCTGGTGCTTCCTCTCTTGCTATATGGTTGCAAGACATAGATGCTATCCAGTGACCTGAGATGAAGACAGGACTCCTTCGGTACTGTGTCTCTTCGGAGAATCCTTGGATACCGCTGGTTTAGCTTTGTGTCGAATGAGCGGTTACTCACAGAGTCCTGAATGAGGCACATTACCTGCATTGTGGGGGAGCGTCAGTTACGGCACTATGGCCATGTGGAGCGATTCCCCAAGGATGATCCGGCTCGTAAGATCCTCACTGTTGAGGATCCAAGTGACTGATCCAAAAACAGGGGACGCCCACGTAATACCTGGCTACGGCAGGCAGAGGGTCATTTCCGAAGGGTGGAACAGGACAGTTTGTCTGCCTGGGGGGGTTACCAACAAGGATCCTAGGCTGCTTCATCTTATAGTGGGTGCGGCAACGTGCTGTACCAGTGCATGATCCCCAACCTGACCTAACATGACCTGATGTAGCTCATCCTTAATTGGATCCTGCATCTTAAAAAGATCCATTCCCTGACAGGTCACCCTTTACACTTGAAGGACATATTCCAACAAAATGGACATTACTTGGCGCTTTTTGTGTTCCTTGGATTATCCATATGCCTCTAAGTTGCATTCTGTATAGTGTGAATGCTGCATACATGCACAAAAGGCAAATAGTTTACCATTATTACAGTCTTGCAATAAACATCAATGCTGTCTGCATTATCACTCTTTCAAGTATTTTTCTACTGATGCATGCATCCCCAGTGTATGGAAACATTTATATCATATATATTTTTGGTGATATTAGTGTCAGTCGAGATACTTTCACAAAACAACGTCAAGATGCTAGTATGGACAGAGATAGTTTTGGTTTAAAAATGCTGTTTCTAAATAAAAACATATTAAAGTGGATGTAGCCTTTCAAAGCTTCAAACACACACCAGGGGGAAACATAAGAAGAACTTAAATACCCACCTAAAACTGTCAAGTTGGAGTCGACTGTGAAAAAAGATGCAAAGGCTGACACCAAGGTTCTGCAATAAGCTC
Source organism: Polypterus senegalus (assembly GCF_016835505.1). NCBI lineage: Eukaryota > Metazoa > Chordata > Cladistia > Polypteriformes > Polypteridae > Polypterus > Polypterus senegalus. Next base: position 229,027,720 of record NC_053156.1, on the reverse strand, counting down.
CACTAAGTTTTATAATGATTGATTCCAGGACATTGGCACTTATGGCTCACAATCACTTGTCACTAATAAAAGTGTAAATTCTCTCTGTCTCCCTCAATACCCCCCTACTCTATCTAAAATAATATCTGCTAGGTTCTTTTTGTTTTTAATTGGTTTTTGAAATTGACTGAAATGTGTAACAGAGTGGAAAAAAACAACTCTACTCACAAACAGCATCTCACACACTTCACCAGCCTTTGCTGGTGTGCAATACACAGTACAGCACAGCCAACCTGAATTATTATACCAGAAAATATTCCGTTCAACTCTCCTGATCTGATGGCTTCTAGATGCCTCTCTCTTTCAAATAAAGACATGCCTGCCAGGATATCATAATAAAATAAATAAATATTACAACAATCCAGTTCGTCAACCGAAATTCAGCAGTTTGAATTAATATGTGCCTCTAGAGATCCCCTGTGTTGGCATGCACAGTGTTATTTAATAACATCATGGCCATCATGTGCAGCTCCGGTTCTTTCAATTCATTCAATGCAAGTGCAACAAGCGATCATTTTGCATTTTCAAATTGAATTCACTTAACATTTTCAAAATGAGCACTTGGAATTCTGCTTGTGTGTGGTATAGATGCCAGGAGAGGCTGCTCTCTGCCTCACAGAATTATTGCCACCAGTGAGATTAGCAGAAGTAGTAGCATCAGGCAATGCTGTCCACAGGATAGCAGAAATCAAAGGGGCAAAAGCAAGTGTACTGGGGGCAGAGAACCCCAGCCTCAAAACATCACATTGTGTAGAGACTAAAATAATAACCATTAAGCCCAGCATCCATTGCAGTTACATTCGCCTGCACACATTTTCAAGGTGGCACAGCAGTTAGTGTTACTTCCTTACAGATGTAGCTTAATGGGTTCAGATTTATTGCCCTTATATTGTTTGCGTAGATTTTACGTGTTACCTTCTAGCCTGAATGTGCTTTCCTCACATCACTCTTAAGACATCCAGGTTAGGCTAACTGGTGGCTCTAAACTGAGGTGAGGGTAGATGTGCATGTATGCACACAAACCACCTAAACTTTTTTAATGTTAATGTTTACTGCAGGCCAGTAAAGCAACTCATTTTCTTTGGTTTGGACTAGAAATTCAAGCTGAAATCTTAATTTTTGAACTTTTTGTTTAAAGTCACGCATAATAAGCTGTGGACGTTCACTTGAATATTCATGAAATTACTCTTGTGCAAGCATTTGCCCTGCTTCTCTAAAAATAATCAAAAAGCAACCTTCAGAAAAAATGGTGGAAAAAAATTTCTCCACGAAACTACAATTATGTTTGCCAGTAGAAGATTTGAAACCCAAGATATTTTATAAAGTTAGCTTTTCTTATTTCTTACAATTATCAGGTATAAAGCAGAAAAACAGCATGTAATATCAATTCAGAAAGAGCACGAAATGATAGTACAGTATTCAGGTAGCTTTCACAGATGAAGGCCATTTCAGGTGTAAGGTAACACCAGATGGGGTACAATTCCATTGCCAAATTATCTTATAAATGCAATGGAAAATGTCCTCCAAGTTCAGAAATGATCCAATGTATTTACATATAAGGCAAGGCCAAGACCCAAGTCTTAAAAGTTTGACAACCTTTAAGAAGTATCTGGATGAGATATTGGTGCAGCTTAGCTATTAGCTAAATAGACTAGCTTGATGGACTAAATGCTCTCCTCTCATTTGTCAAATTTCTTTTGTTCTTACGTTCTTATGTTGATGATTTCCAGAAATCTACCGGTGATGTGTAAACAATCCCCCAAAAAATTTAATTACCAGGTCAAACACAAAAAACAACATAACACTGTTAAGGAAAACTCTTTGAGACAAATTACCCAGTCACATGGCACATACTGTATACAAATGACTCAACAGTTTTCATAAGCAACTCTACAAAGTTTCTTTCATAACATTGGCTTTGTTTAAAACTTTACTGAAGTCTTCAATAAGGGAGGTAATCTCCATTCAAGATGAGGGTCAAATTGTTATGCACCCTTTAGAAAGAACAGCATTAAAGACTTAAAAAGGTGGCAGAGGTTTCTTGTGAGCAAAAGAATAACCAGAAGATGATATGCACATCACAAATGTAGTCAGAAACAAGTCAGAAATCAAAACCAAGCAGTCTAATGAACAAGTATACACAATCAAAGGGCAAACACAAAACTGAAGGTTAAAAGACGCCTAAATTCAGAGCCAACAAGAAACCTAATGCTATGGTCTACCGGAAAAAGAAACTATTGCTAAGGATTTTAGATGTATTGGAATATCCATCAAGGGATACTAAACACACTGAGTGCCTCCATATTTAAGCATTAGTGACATCACTGACCAAAGTCCCATGAGAATGAGATTGGTGTTAAATAAACAAGAAAAATAAATAAACGAAAGTGAAAATTAAGGTCAGGACTGAAATCTCCAAACTAGACAAAAACACATGTATAAAATTATCAAATACTACAAAAAGAAGATATGTTAGTACAGTTCAAAATTCCCAAGGTACAGAAAGAAAATGGTATAGTGAGAGAAAGGGATCAGATTGTAAATAAAGTGAAAACTCTTTGAACATCAGCATTTAAAAACTTTTATATGAAATGTATCATTTAAACACAATATAACTGGGAAATGAACAGGTTAGAATTATAAATGTGATCAAATAAAACCCACTGAAATTCTGAGACAGAACACCTGGTAATGTCTCTGGTGCAAAATATGAGAGTATCTATCTACTGTATCTATGAGTGATTCGTTGTTATCTATCTATCTATCTGTCTGCCTGCCTGTCTTTCCTTGGTTAAAGCACCCTCCCTCCTGATTCAACTTCCATATCAATGCATGTTGAGATGACTACATGAATCTGCCTCCATGTTTTATACTTGAAGAGTTTATTCTCTGTCTGTACACCTGGGGAACCACCTAAGCTCCTAGATATCCAAGGAGGACACATAGCCATGTCCACAACACTATAAGATGGGTCTGCCCTTCTGGCCTGGATGCCATACAAACTTAAGGCCCCCTGAAGATGGTCATTGAGAACTGAGCTCCTATTATTTCTACTTTATTATACTGTACATTTAGATGATGTTTGATGCTGACTTTATTTTATGGTAACTGGGGAAATTTCAACTGGCTTCCCTTGGTCTGTTCACCAGTGGACACACAATTTATTAGTACTTAAAATACAAGGTGAGACACAAAAATAACTGGATTGGTTAAAAAAAAGAATTATTGATGAATTCCAGCATTCTAAACATTGTCACCTTTTATATACTCCACCTCCCGATGTCTACACCGCTCCATACATATCTTCCATTGATTGAAACAGTGCTGGAAGTGCTTCTTGCTTGAGGCTCTTCAACAAGCTTGCCGTTTCTGTCTTCACTTTATTGAAGAAAAATATGTTCCCTTCGGGTAACATTTGATTTTCGGGAACAAGTAAAAATCACAGGGTGCTAAATCAGGCAAATAGGGAAGATGATCGAGGACAGGAATGTTTTTGTCAGTTAAAAACTGCTTTACAGAAAAAGCATTGTGCATAGGAGTGTTGTCTTGTCTCATTGTTTGCTTTTTTCACCCAACATTGTCGTGTCAACTTGTGTAGCAATTGTTGTGCAAATGCTGACTGGACTAGTCACAGGATATATCTAGCCGGTCGGTGTGTAGGAGGGGATGTAGTTCTATGATTCATATCCAGCCGACCTCCAGATGGTTTTCGAGGAAAGCCCCAAGCCCAGTCTGGTTGTTTTTGTGTCTCACCTTGTGCTCTTATAAATACTCAATTTTAAGGATTCCTTGTCCTAAATGTATACAAATTAATACAAGTTAAATAAAACACATCATTTGATCTCATTTAACATTAGAATTTCCTCTCACAGGTCAAAGATATGCAGGTTAGGTAGATCTGCAATATCCTGAATTGTCCCTAGTAGGTGTGTGCTTCAGCGTTATCCCCTGGGATGGACAGGCGCCCTCTGCAGGGATTCTTCATACTTTGCATCCTATGCTTACCTGGGTAGGCTCCAAACCCTTACGACCCTGCTCAAGATTAAGTGGCCTTGGAAAATGTTATGGTATTGCATGGTAACATTAGCAGTCTATGCTAGATGAGGCATGAAAGCAGGTTAGTGTTGTTATGACCCTGCAATCCGCCTCTGCCTTATGAATTCTGCACTTAAGTTTGACGCACCTGATAATATTATATTTGTCCTTTCAAAAGACAAGGAGGTGTGCTCACATCTGTCTTTGCTTTCCTGCCTAGGGCCACGTAACGCACGCTTCACTCAATTCATCACGACTGCTGACATTCATCTCAGGTACAAAATCATTATAATTCATAGAAGACAGAAAAGCATTCCAACCACAAAACATTTTCAAATAACATAATTATTAACAGAGGTGATAAATAATATTGAGATAAGAATACGTTGTTTGAAAAATGAAGATGACTTTTTTCAATAATATTACTTGCTTAGTCACCAGAGTTTGCATGCTGCACCACACTGAGGTGGCTGAATAAAAGTACTTTTTTCACACAAAGTTTCCTGTGAAGAATGAATCAATGTTTTCTACATTGGGTAACATCATACAAACTGGCACTTATAGAATATGACCACTGTCAAGAAGACAAGCCATCTCTGCCCACTAGGAAAGAACTGATTTGGGTCAGAAATTGACCAGAAATACTCAAGGCCTTAAAATATGAACTTTGGGGAGGTCAGTTGAAAAAAACTGGAAATGAAGCACTTGTTGAATAAAAACATTGAGACATTTCTGATAAATGGTCTGGACAAAGTGCTGTGTTGAAAACTATGAGGATGTGGATCTTTTAAATGTTTAATTAACACATTTAGTATAATAAATAGGTGTACTTTAAAGCAACTTAACAGTACGCTTGTTCCTAATTCTAACCAAAAACAAAAAACAAAGAAGATGTAATTATAAAGCAATCACACAATGAATTGTACTTTATATTATTGCATTTTAAGCACATTAAATCCTTACTATTGGTAGATTCTGCTCCCACGGATTTTCTTGTATTTAATAAAAGTGTAACCCATTTCGAGGCACCAACTGTCTAATCGTGTAATTAGTGGCCATGCGGAGAGGAAAAAAAACGGAGAGGTGTATCGCACAGCAGCAAAATTTGAGATTGGACAGAAATGGGCCTGTGATGCTCTTAGATGTTCAGTTCAGTATGCACACTACTCTGATTGGATCAACATGTGTCTAAATAGCAAAAGAGACATGGGAATGCCATTGAACTCCATTCCTGGTGGAGATTGGAGCTTGCAATCGCTTCCCACAAATAATGAATTCTCAGTGAATATATATCATAAGCTTGCACTGATTAAGTCCATGGCCACAGCTACTACCGTTTAGTTGGTTAAGTAAGTTCTGAGGATTGTCCCTGCCAACAAATCAAACAATCTTATCTATATGGGGGAAGTAAAACTTGTAACAAGGTTTCCGCAGGTGACCCAAAGAACAATCATTATTAAAAACAGAGGGGCGAGAGCAGAGGGCTGGCACATCTCCTCCCATCCTATGCAGAGGCCATGAGGTTATGCATGGGACGTGACCCAGTATGAAGCATGTTGTGATGAGCTTAGCTAATTTTTTGCTATATGAAATAGGGGCGCCATAAACTCCTGTTTGAGCTTTCCACTAGTCAGGCCTATCTGCGCCAACCAGTTTCTCCCCTTTGTACTGTGATTTAATATGCGAATGAGAGGCCGAGGTCTAGACGTTATCATCAGTCCTTTACAGGGAATATTTCTGAGGAAACACAGAAGAAGAAGCATCTTAAAGTGCAAGCCAAATGTGTCTCTACTTTTCATTCTCAGGAATGATTTTGCATGGAAGGATCCCCAAATTTTATATCATGTATCTGTTTTGACCAATGGTCCCAACTATAAGAGATTTTAGATGAAAACTAACAAAAGTCTGATGGCACAAGAGATATAAGAAACGGGGAGAGGTGCACGTGCTCCTACTACACAGAGTCTGCTTCCTGTCAGAATCTGTCAACTGCCAAACCTGTAAGTAAGCAGACATCCAGTTGGCTTGTCAGTCATGTTTCTTTTGCTGATTTACAATTTTTGTTTGTAAAAACATAATACAGTATATTGCAATTTATGGAATCCTACAAATGCAAAGTAAGGAGACAGCAAGGACAGGAAACCCTTCACCCTTAAGTTTTTAAATTGCAAGAAAAATCTGCCACATAAAAAGAGAAGCAAAAGGTGGGTTTAAGAAGAAGGTCCTGAGAAGAAAGAGATGTCACATTCCAGATCATCTCATCATCTGCTCTGATGGGATGTCAGTTTGTGGAAGAGAGGATCCTACACTGACTAGCCCTAAAGGTTAGGGTAGGGTGCAGGATCCTCATAAAGTGGCAGGGGCCGGATTGAGCCCAATGGCCAAGGTATGTGGGAAGGGATTTGAGTGGAGCATTACTTGCACATCACTACTTTAAAAATGACTTCCTCACACTGTAGGCTGGAAATGGTATATTCTGTGCAAATTGCTGCTGTATCTAAGCGTAATCACCCAGTGGTCAAGGAAATAGAGTAGAGACCAATTATCACAGCAACAGGTCTCCAAAGCTTTATTTTGTCACCCAGGGTACATCTGCTACTTCTGCTGATGTGGATGAATTGAAAGGTTGCTTAGAATGAACAAGGGGTGACAATTCTGAAACTATATTCCCTAATTAGGTGGTTTATTCTTAGTGAAGAGTGTGGGAGTCCCAAAATTAAATAAATGCCCTTCTTTTGCAAAAATAATGACAAAATAATGCCTTTTGGGTGATAAATACAGAAAATCCAGTCTACGCACACACACAGATAGCTGCAGTATTCACTTCCTACCCTTAATTTAAACACCATTCCGAGAAACTCCATCGCAGTAAGAATGGGTGAGTTAAAAAGCCCAGGAAAAACACTTTGCCCATTTTCTCACTGGCTGCCTGTTATCAGTTCATGCAGAGACAGGCCTTCATCCTGGTCACTCTCAGCACGAACTCCAGCCTTCAGCACCTAACACAAAGCAACTGCTTGTCTGCCGAGGAAATGCAACAAAAGCAAGAAAAAAGAATTCTACCAAAGTCAAAGAAGTCTACTTATAAGTACAGGTATTCCTGGATGTCAATGGAAGAAGAAAGCCCGGTTACTGAAAAGCATATAGAGGTGATTGAAGGGTGGAAAATGAAAAATGCTGCTTCATCTGTTCTGGGGTCTTAATGCACTGCTGCTATTGACAGAACTGATTTTGTAAATGCGCCACATGATGGTGTGCTCAGTATAAGGTACTATATGAAACAAGATTAATAGATAATATTAATGGTAAGCAGTGGTTAGCTCCAAGAGAGTCAAAGTTCAACCTTGCCACTGTCTGTGTGGCATCTCCATGTCCTACCATGTTCATGTGGGGTTGTCATTTTGTTCCCTGGTCCCCTCCTGCCATCCCAGAGGTGTAACAATCAAGTTAAATAGTAAATATAAAGTGTGTGAATGAGTGTTAACTGGAAGGAACTGGCACCCTATTCAAGACTGGCTCATGCCTAGATATGCTGTGACCCAGAAACTGGATCAGGTAAAAAGATTGGATGGATTGACTGATGTTTCTGAATAGATGGCGTCCACGCTTCATGAATATCTTTTTTGGGTATGATGACCCACTTTCTGACAGGCCTGCTGGGAATTTGGTGTTTATTTTTTAGATTCTTGCATAGTCAAAGAAATATAAAATATCTGTTCCCATGGTGTGGCAGTTATGATAATACCAATTTTCCCGCTGAGAATAAAAGAAGAAATTCACATAAAAGAGTTGTAGAAGATGGAAATGCACTCATATACAGTATTTTTCTGTTTCCAACACACTTGGAAAAAAAATCCATGGCCCCTGGATACCAGCACCTACCTCTGCCTCTATGCTAAAAGGACCCAGACAGCACCAAGAAACTCATCTGTGTTGTGACATTCAACTTGTATGCCAACTCTGCCATTGGCAGCAACAGCAGGGCCTTAGTGCATCTTCAAACCTTCACTTAGGACACCAATCCTTTCCAAGTATTTCTTGTGTTTCTTTTCTCAATGGGTAACAATCCTTGATACTATTACTTCCATATATTTGGCATACATCCTTACTGAAGACGGCTCAAGATCACAATAGTGTTTTTAAAACTGAACACAATTCGTTCAAAGTGACAAACTGACACAAAGACAAAGAAAGATTTGCAAACAAATCTGGCCACCGCACCTCAGATTTGACAAGATCATTTCAATATAAAAAGAGACTCATATTATGAGGTTCATTGCTCAATTCCAATTTTTTGCTCAGATAGGATTTACCTATCTTAGTGGTTTGCATTCATAAGTACAAGTGTTTAACTGTAATGTGAATGCATCTGTCCTCCGGAGTGGCACGCATTCATTTATTGATAGGTTTGTGTATGAGTTATCTGCGTCACCATCAACAATAAAGTCATATTAGTGACATGACTCATGATATTAAGAAATGGATGCTCTAGTAGCCAGTGTATGCATTGAATTTTGCTACAATTCGTCAGCTATACATGATTAGGTCAAGAAAGTGGGAAAAAATGCCAGATGGCTAGCTTGTGCTATTTTCGCAGCTACTGCTGGCACTGCTGCACCAGGAGATGTGTGGGTACGAGAAAGGAGACAGCAATGGTAGGATCATGATGGCTGTCAGAGCTGTAGCTCTCCTCTATTTTTGTTTTGGTGGTGCTGTCAAAAAAAAAACCCAAAACCATAAAATACACAAGAACACCTTAATAAATAGTGGTTAATAGTTTGTTAAGCCAATCACATAAAACATTAAAAATAATTGACTAGTATCTAGGGGTTGGTTAGAGGAACATTTACAAATACACTACTAGACTGCTACATGTTGACAGATTCTCACTTCACGCTTACGTTTTAGAATGTCTCCAGAGGTTCCCTGACTGACAATTCTGAACAGGGCAGACACAGGAGTGTAGTGTGGCCATTCAATGCCATAATATACAGCGATATGAAAGAGTAAATACACCACTCTCAATTCTATGGTTTCACATATGTAGATGTAACTAATAATTGTCTGATTGTCACTAAATCTGAGAATTAGATGAACCGAAACACAGGCAACAAACAACTCAGAAATGTAACGTTTTGCATAAAATTCGTTCATTTGAATGTTACTCTCCTCAATACATGTTAGGGAAAATGCATGTATTGAATAATAATAATACATGTTATTTTCAGTAATGGATCGTAAGATTTTCTTCTTTGAACAAATGTTTTAAATAAAAGCAGTAAGAACTTAGGTTTGGATCTGCCATTTTATAATATTTACCTCTTTGGAAAGGTTTCTATGGAACAACAAATATTTTTTTTTTTAAATAATACAGTGGTATTTAAAAATACGGCCCTTTTTAAAAGATCTTAATTCTGATGTTTGAAACTTTACAAAAATGTGCTTTACACCGAGTGATAAGAAAACTGTCCAGATTTCACCTGTTATGTGAATGGAAAACTGCTTGCACAGTCACTGTCAGGCATATTCTTTTTGGAAAACCCTGTTTTTCAAATCAAAGTGGTTGGAATTGTTTTTTGAAATCCTCACCATTTGATAGCAATGAAAAGAGTCCACAGTGTGATAATTTGACATGTCCACCTTCTATCTTTTTCATTTAAAGGGCAATAATACCTGATTGCTTCAGTTAAGTGAGAACTGATAGCTTTGAGTGAACAGAGTTGCACATGTTACATTTAACCTGTTTTTTCAATTATTTTTGATGAAAAGAATTATGTATTCTTTTATGGGTGTCCATGTTGGTCACTGGTGTAAGAGCTGCCTCGCATCATTATTTAACACTTACTCTACATTCTGCATTTTATTTACAAAGGCTTCTTATACCCTTGATCTCAGTCAGCACTTTTGACTTTATCGGTCAATCAATGAATCGATCAAATAAGCAAAAAAAATTCAGTCAGGCAATTGATTGTGCAAATGTCAAGCCTTCTCTCCTGCTATTACGGAGTACATCCAAGGGTCAGACTCAATAGGCCTGAATCCTTGCTCATCCCTCAGTGGCTGACCTAACCTTTGTATTGGTTCTGATAAAAGCAATATCGGCAACATGAACTGAACTCTGTAGCACAAATGACTTTAAACATAAAACTATAAAGGGGAGAGCAACCACAGCCTGGGTAAAATTGGTCAATATATGTTTGGGCAGAGGCCAGCCTGCTTATCAAGATGGACAACACTGGATGTATGGTGAACTCTGGGAAAAAGCAGCACATCCTCATTTTTTAAGAGGAAAGATGACTATAAAGAGGGTTGTGTGATTGCTCCTATACATGAAATGGAAAGCACTGCACTTAATTATCACTGTCCATTAGAATGTGACTGTTCAGTGTTTTAATCTTCATGATAAATCTTGCCTTAGTCTAATCTTTTTTTTTATTTGTGCTTAAATGACCTAAAAGGTTGAATATGGGCTTTGTCCATAACGCCAGTGAAAATATATGTTGTTTTTAGTGACAATAGCACTGCAATTACTCTGCTCGAGTTCAGCCAGATATTTCTTTTTATTTATTTATTTTTTGCTGAAAGCAGCAAACACAATTGTGGACAATAGGTAACTAATTCATAATTTATCATTCACTCCTACACGTGTTTATTTGAAATCCACTGCTTTGCAGGGACCACAACTTAATCTGTAGAGGGCAAGAGACGTTTCAGCTAATATTTGTTATAAAACCAGATGATCTATGGTAATATCTGTTATCTAATATATAAAGCAGAGTCAATGTATATATGTGTATGTGTATGTTTGTTTGTCTGCCATACAAATCTGCACCGGGCATCAGATCAGCACCAAACTGGGGATGGGGCTCCTTTGTGACCAGGAGAAGGTCATGGGATATATTTGGTTGGGAAAATGTTTGTGGTGAACCGCAGGGCACCTTTTCACCGACACAACGTTTGGCACACGTCCCCCCGTACTTATCATTGACAAGATGGCCGCACGTTACAACAGACGTTCACCGTGGCGCCATCTAGTGGCAGCTTTGGTCTCTGTGCATCGCTCTTTTCCCATGTTTCTTTAAATTGCCAAGAGATGGAGGAAGTGTCCAAGTATGAGAAGGCTGACTGCTTTGATCGGGTGAAGGGGAACTGGTGTATGGATGTAAAACGTGAACGACCCAATAAGCATGACCGGCTGACACACCCGCGTTTCTGGCGGTCACACCCCCACATGCACTGATAGTGCTGCATTTCATTCGCCAATGTCCGTTATATGGCACCACATTTGAACAGAGACTCACCTTAAAAAGACAGCATCCTTTCCTCGCCATTTTCCCCACATGCAGCGACGGTTGTATGTCACTTCTCTCTGTAGTTACCATCGCCAACGTCCGTTAGATACCAGAACAGTTTAACACAAACCCTATTTTTCAGTGCTACTCTTTCTTACTGGCTTTCCGTGTTTGTGGTGCTATTTGCTCTCTTTCCCACTCACAGTACGATTTCAGTGTTACTCTTTGTGACTGACTGGTGCTATTTGTTAACTTTCCGACGTATTGTAAATAAGTTAAATTCATCTCACTATAGTGCTTATTCCGTACGTAATACCATGTAACACATTATAATTGTCCTGCTTTTTGCTAATATACCCATGCCACCGAAAAAAAACACGTAGAATTGGAAGGTCCACTTCAGATGCCAGAAGAAAGTCTATTTCAACGGCGTCTGAAATGGCACTGCAGACAGAATCCAGAGTGGACGAACTTACAATAAAATGTGAAACAGAAAACTGTTTGTTCTATTTCTATGTTCTGTTTCTTTCATTTGGGAAATTCACAGGTTATACAATCCCGGGCAATGGCTGGTACTCCTGCTAGTAAAAGATAAATCACACAATAACATTAGATGACTTAAGCTAGAAGTTCATTTATAGTTGTAATTCACTTTTCGAATATATAATAGGTCTGGTTGCAGACCACCAGGAACAGTATCCCTGTAATATGAGGAAGGCGATGTACAGGAATCTGTGACCTGCGTTGCTTTGTCATTTCTGTACTGGCTGATGACACGCAGGCCAGCTCTTCCCTGCACTAAGCATTTGCCTCAGTGTTCACTTCATACACGTTTAAGGCTCATGCTTAGTCTGTTCTCTGCTTTCATCCATTTTTCTTTAGCCACAAATAGTAATGATTAAATATTTCAGATCATGGATTGCTATAAATTGGAATTCTTGAATTTCAAAGTACTGCCTAATTGATTATATGCTAGTGTGCATGCACTCACAGGAGAGAAATACGGTGCTTCTAAGAATAATGTCACTAGAGGCTAGCCTCCTGCAGTAACTTATAGAAAATATGTCCCCAGACATCAAAGCGCTGAACATCTTCAGCACTAATTGCTATATAGAAGCCACTTTCCTCTGTGTGATGAATGCTAAAAATACACCTTTGTGTCAATTAGCTGTGTGCACCAAACAGCAAGAAGACTGATAGTGTGGCTGTTCCACTGTATCTATGAGCCAATAGAAGCGAGTTTAAGCTCACGGCTAGGAGTTCCCAAACTGGCGGAAGACAGGGAGGAGGGAAGTGGAGAGTGGATTGTGTTGAGGGACTGTTTAGAGAAGCATGAGACAGTCTTCAGTCAGACGACACTGTAGAAAGATTTATTCCAACTAGTTTTCTTCCCAAATGAGCACTATAGGCACTTTTAACCAAAAAATATCAATACAGTAATGGCCAATGCCTACACTTTCTGTATTTTACTTCTCTTGGCTGGCTGATTAGATTGTGATCTTAGTTGTTTGTTCAGATTGTAGGTTGTTAAAAAGCAATGTCAAAAGTGTAATCATGTGAGTAATTATAGACGGAGCTTTAAAGAAAGCTGTATTTGTAACATAGCCATACAATATTTTCAATAATCTATCCTAGCTGCATCAAATTCAAAGCTGAAAACATTACTAGACAAGGTGCCGTTCCATCACAAGGCTCACTTCACAGTTAGACAGGGCCAATCTAGTATTCCCAGTTAATAAACCATATTGCCAAAAGTGTGTGGACTTGACTACAGATTTTTGACTTCAGGTGTATCACACATGCTCATTCTTAACAGGTTCATACAATCACGCAGATACCGTGCAATCTTCATTGACAAGCACTGACAGTAGAATCTGTCATACTGAAGAGCTCCATAACTTCCAGATTAGACATGACTTGATGAGTTTGGTGTGGGGAAACTCAAGAGGCCTGCACAGAGCCCTGAACTCAACCCTATTGAACACCTTCGGGATGAATTGCAACACCAATTGCAAATCATATTTTCTCATCCAACATCAGTACTTGATCTCACAAGTGCTTTTTTGGATGAATGAGCACAGATTTCCAAAGGCACACTCCAAAATCTTGCCAAATGCCTTCCTAGACGAATGGAGGCTGTTATAGCCGCAGATTGGGGAAAATTCCATTTTTATATCTCTTATGGCTTTTGAATGGGATGTCCAACAAGCTCATCGAGATGCGATTGTCAGGTTTCCACAAAATCCTGGCCATAACTGGCATGTCTTTTGAATGAGTTAGGAACATAAACTATCTATGCATAGACATATATGTTAAATACAGCATTTTTATAAAATTGAAATATGTAAAATATATATTAGGAAGTATATACAAAATTATCTTAAAAAGTAATATGCTCATTCACTCACGAGTATGAAAGATTCGTCTGGATAGACACAGCTGTTAACACGTGTTCAGTGTGGTTTTAGGTCTTCATGGGAGGAGACAGAATATTTACTGCTGTATACCTTGTTTTGAAGAGGTGCATAGTGTGATCTGATTGCTGCCCGTCACGTCAAGTCAAATCAAGTTTATTGTCACAAACAGAGATAAAAAATGACCATGTGAAATTCATTTCCAAGCAGCAGGTGGTGTATTATCCAGAACTCAGGTCTGCAAAACCAACTCTTGAGTCACTATGGTCTAGTCTGATAACCAGTTAGGTTGTCTTCTTCACATAAATGGTATGATAATTGGTGTTTGATGTACAACTTTATTTCATTTCATCTATTAAGTAGTGGCCGTAAATGGTTGTGTCACATTCTGACCCCTCACCACTCTAACGTCAGCTCAAAATGCCAAGAGGAACTTCTAACAAGACTTGAAAGTCCAAAGTTTATGTGATTATGTGATTTCACATCATCATGGGGAAGACCTACCTGACAGTCGACCAGTTCCGAGAGTACTACTAATTATTTGTTTTTACTTCAAGTGCTGATAGTAATTATGTTTCCATGGTTCAAAGACATGTTGCTGGCTGATACCAATCTAAATTGGTTTGAAGTGACTGTATGAGTGTATCCTATGGTGGGCTGGCACCCCATCTACTTTTAGTGTAGGTTCCAGCTTCCTACAATTAAAGGCTGGCAGAAAAGGTTTAGAACTGGGTGACTGGATGAACTATAAATTTGTCATTCTTTGATTTAAACCAAAAATGTGTCATTTCTATTTAACCCAAAAGGCAACACTACTTCCCTTTTCCAGTCTTTTGCAGTATTCAGTTTTACAGTATAGTCAACCAGATCTTAAGATTGATGGTGATGGGCTTGCTGTAGGAGGGAGACAAGAAAATGTTGAAAGCCAGCTCTAAACTGGGGATATAATCTAGACACGTGCCTTGCAATGAAAATTCCATGCTTGCTTTATGTGGTCATTACTTATTTTGAACACTATGATAGCCCAAAGGTTTTATGACTCCTCTCCATAGGGCCTAACTAGAAAACAACCTAACAGCCATAACAAACTGGCTTGGTTCAGTTCAGGATTATGGTGTAGATGGAGCCTATCCCAAAAGTATTAAATGCAAGGCAAAAACTGTCCCTGAATGGTGCAATGGCCCACTGCAGGGCCTACCCATAAATACACACCCACACAGGGCCAATTTAGAATAACCAATCTATACCACTTTTCCAGAGATTTTCAGTTGTAGCCTTAGCAAGACATGGAAAGTAGCAGTGCATGCCTATTAGCGGCAGCCATGTGGTGTGACATCCCCAGTGACTCAGGCATAGAGTTAGTTCTGTGACTAGCCACAATAAAAAAAATGGAAGGTACCAGTGTGTTTGAGACTTGACTTCCAGTGAGCATCCAGCCAGAAGTACAATGCACACAATGTGCTGTCCTTGATCAAACAAATGTGGACTTCTTCCAGTTTTATGACTTATCCTTTTCTTCTTCTTTTTTGCTAATTACAAAGGAAAGCACAGACAACAATGGCAATGACAGCTACTACTTAGTTGTTCTCCCTGGTATTTGCTGAATTTCTCAAAGTGTGTTAATTCTTGTTTCAGTGGGCTCCACATTGATTGGCTGCCAATATGTGCTGACATCATGACCCTTTCATACTGTATATATTTGAAACTGTGCTGAGAAGTTGTGAGTTTGTGACATTCTCAATGCAACGATATCAAGCAGCTGCAGTTCTTAAGTGTGATATGCTCGTCGACTTGAACTTGTGTAAAGTAATGCTGGCCTAACATGTGCATTTTTGAGGAGACCATCAGACTACCAGGAGGATACCCCACACAGGCATAAGGAGAATGTGCAAACTACACAACAACTAGGTATGGATTTTAAACCCTCAATCCTGACACCATGAGGTGCCAGAACTGACCATAACCTTCAGCCAGAATGAGCCAAAAAAAAAACCAAACAGCTCTGATTTCAAAAAGAAGGATTTTTCACAGATTTTTCTTGGCCTTCTCCAGCTCTTAAGCCCTTCATCCTACCATTCCACCTGAATCACTTAATCTTCTGCAAGATCCTGAACTGAGGGACCTTTTCTGTTGACTACTGATTAACTTTGTTCATTTTCTCTCAAACAAGAGCATCAGCCAAGAACCTGCAGGGCTGAGATAGACACATTCACATTAAGCAGAATTATTTACACATAAATTATAACATAACAGATTGCTCTAAAGAGCAATTAAAATAATCTTTGCAGAGTCGTCCACATGTGTGTTAGATATCCACAAAACACTCCTTTGCATTTGTGTAATAATCACTGGATGGTGATTTTTACTGCCGTACATATCAAAGCTTTTGGATGCCTTGTACAGCTTCCTGAATAATTCAGTGAAGGCTTCCAGAGTCAGCAAGTAATGGAGCTCTGCGAATCCTCTCAGATGACTTAAAACAAGAAAGAAGAAAACGTGTGAGCTCACCCTCCTTTGCGAGTCGTGCTACACGTTTTTCTGAAATTATGCATTCTTCTGTCAGATATATTTGGAAGACTTAGCTTATCCAGTAATTCAAGGATTACTCCAAAAGTCAAAGAACAGCCCCGTTACAGCTATGCTAAAAATAGAAAACACAAAAAAAAAATGTTTACAGTCACATAAACAGAAGCTTATTTTGTCTGACTGGTCATCAGCCAGCAGCAATATGAAACTGGTGTATTCCCATGGAGGGACACACTGCTGTTCTGTCCACAACAGCGCCTGATAAGAGGACTTTGGAGGTAATGATAAATAATGATAATGCTCATTAGCTTCCCGTCATTCAGACTTGTGTTTGCTCCATCACAAGGTATCATCTGTTCATCAACTAGGACATATTTTGGGGAAAGCCTCAATACAACCTTTAAATATAAACGAGAAAGAAGTGTTATTGGGGCTTAGTAAGATAGAGAAAACTTGTGAATATTTAGAAAGGATAATGGGACGGGATAACTCATTGTCACACACGTGCGCTTGGGAGAAGGTTAATGGGCTCAAATGATGTTATTTCCAAGCCCGACCTGGGGATGTATAAAAAACAGCTCTTCTTAAACTGCAAAAAATATTTTATTTGATAATGAGATGTTAGATTTAATTTTTTTTTATAGAAATACAGGTATAAATACAGAATGAAAATGAGACGTTAGATGTACCTTTTGTTTTCAGCCTAAACTGATGCCGTTTCTTGCTTTTTTTGTTCACTGTAAAGAAAACTTTGAAAAGTGGTCTGCGGAATTCGGCTCTATCTGTTGTCACACATGTCGCATGGGAGGCAGCTAAAGGGCTTGAATGAGGGCAATTCCAAGCCAGACCGGCTGCAAACCGTTCACGGGAAATTCTGTTGATGTCACGTCTGGGTCAAATCCTATGAATGAAGACACTTCCGGTTCCGGCCCCTCTGATGTCATTTCCGGCCGAGAGCCTATAGATGAAGACCCTTTGATGTCACTTTCTATACTGGCCTTTAAAAACTTCCATCTTTCCCCTATCCCGTCAGTTCTGTTTTGGACTCCGATTTGTGCACATCAGTGCTATTACTTATTTCAATTTTGCAGCCAGGAAATAATATATGGGTGGCTGCCCCAAACCTTGCTATGGCTTTTTGTCGAGTTTGTGACACTGTCTGATGTAGCGTCTACACTCTTGCTGAGCCTTGCCAGGACTGTATGAGACGAAAAATTTCACAACAGACTGTTATTTTCTTTTGGTCTAATAGGAAAAAGACAGCCTGTTGCAGGGTTCCCAAGACATAAAGTGTAGGCATGGCATTAAGTATTTTTTAAATTGCATTATTATCTTCGGTTCCCAGTTTTGGTCGAAAAAACATTTTTTATACTGAAATTTACATTTTGTTAAATTTATATATATTAAACATGATATCGTTTGAAGGTTTGTCCAGGACAGCAAAAAGTATTCGTTATTCTGAAAAAGTCATTACTTTGATCTTCACTATAAAGGGATTGGCCTGTGTAAATGTTTGTAATGTGCCATCTGTTGCACTGACAAATACAATACATTTTATTACTGCACTCATTGCAAAATACATTTCAGTAGATGGTAAACTGCAGATGTTATCTTTGAGATCCATATATAGTTAGTAGTTTATTTATATAGCGCCCTTCACAGACAACAGTCACAGAGGGCTGAACAGCAAATATGGTACAAATACAACAGTTTAAACAAAACATACATACACGAAACCAATAAAAACAATAAATAAACAAACTGGAACTACTCAGCACTGATTAAAAGCCTGTTTAAAAAGAAATGTATTCAGTTGTTTTATAAAAGAATCAACAGAGTCAGCTGCACGCAGACTATAAGGCAGGCTATTCCATAGTTTTGGTGCCACAGACTGAAAGGCACGATCCCCAAAGGTTTTTAGCGGAGTGTGTGGGACAACTAGAAGGCCCTGTTGCCCAGATCTAAGAATCCAACAAGCTGTATAGCGTTGGAGCAGACTGGTTAGGTACTCAGGAGCTTGTCCATGCAAAGCTCTGAAAGTACAGTAAGTACCAAAACTTTAAAATGAATTCTATAAAACACTGGGAGCCAGTGCAGTTTGTGCAGAAGGGGAGTGATATGATCACTCCGGCTAGCACGAGTTAGGAACCTGGCAGCTGCATTTTGGACTAACAGAAGACGTGAGAGAGAGGACTTGCTCAAACCCGTATAGAGAGTATTACAGTAGTCAATCGTGAGGAATTAAAAGAATGAAGAAACATCTCCAATTCTGACTTATATATACTGTATATTTAAAATTTCAGTCACCCATCCACTGAATCCATTCGAATCTCAGCAGCAGTGGGCAGAAGGCAGGAAATCGCACAGTTCGGCTTTAAACAGTAAGCCAGCGTTTCTCAACCTTTAAATATTTGCGACCCGAGTTTTCATAAAAGTTTTAATCGCACACCCCCTAACATTTTTTGGAAATGTAGATGCATATTTTATTATACTTACTTAACTTTTATCAACATTTATCTAACTCTATATTTATTGTTCTAGTATCAGAATGTAGTTTAAGTTAATTTGATTTGGTTTCAACATTTTTGATTCTTGTTTTCTTTATTTCACATCTTTTTTGTTACTTCGCGCCCCCCTAGGGGGGCCCACCCCACAGGTTGAGAACCACTGCAGTAAGCCACTGGAGGCTCAGGCCATTCAAACCCTAGTATTCCTGATGAAATTAAGATCCTAAAAGAAAAATAGCAAGCTGTCTCACATACATTTTCAAATAAACACCAATTGATTGCAGTTTATGAAAATCAGCAAAATTGTACAAAATAGGCATACACATAGTAAATAAAGAACATTTTCAAAAAAGCCTGCAGCTTCAATGAACATTACATAGCGGGAGGTTCTTTTTTTTTTAATGTAGCAGAAAGCAAATAGAGCACAATCATTCCAGCCTTTCATTTCTAACAACCTTTTGATTTATTCGTTTTCGAAAGAGGAGGTGTAAAAATTTGATTTTTTTAAACACATAAACACCGCTTATTTGGGCAAAGCTTCAGACACAACTGATTTAAATTCAATGCGCAGCTTTATAAAGGACCTTGTGTGCAGCTCAACAATTGAGCCGAACCTCTTGTGAAGATAACTCAGGAAGATAGTAAGTGAACTTCAAAATTTTGCGTTCCACAGATCAATAGCCCAGCGTTCTGCCTTATAAAACAGGGTCCATTCACTAATTGGGCTATCTGTGTCACACTTCTAGCCACACTGGCTCTTCTAATGTAGACTATGTGACATCCAGAGGTCACTGTGAGAATTAAATACCTTCTTGGGATTTCTGATTTCATCTGAGCCATTCCTTGGGACACCTTGAGGACACTGACAGATCCCTAATAAGTTTTGCTTTCATTATAACTTAAAATGAGAATGTAAGACCCTGAACACATCTGTTATCCACCGTGAGTTCCTTGATATATTTGTGAAACAACAAGTGTTCACTGCTGTGACTCTGAGCAGGTCACCTTGTCCTCCTGACTCCTTCAGTAGAGAATCTGTGATGACATGATTATGGACATACTCGTTTCTGTTTTGGTGTGTGACGTCATGGCTGCCATTAACATTAAGTCAGCGCTGAAAGAACATTTTCTCAATCAAAACAACTTCATATTTGTAGCCTCTGACTCCTTAATTTCTGTGACTGGTATTTACACTTTTCATACTTGTGTTTTAGATCAAGCATAGCATTATTTTAATTGAGAGTTTTATACCTGACTCAAATCTTATGTTTAATCTACTTAGATGTCTGTTTGGTGATTTTTTTTTTGCTGTTTTCTCTGTGCACTTTGTTATTTTTTTGTTTTGTTTGCTATCTTTTTATGTTTTTATGCACAATCGTAAAGGTGACCATTTAGCAGAATGTATGGGGACTAAATTTAAAGGAACTCAGGAAGTGGTTATAGCTAATGCCAGCAGACTGATATATCTGTGTTTCCTCACAAGTCTATCTAGAAGTCATTTATTCAGATAAAGAACAGTGGCCCTGACTCTGTCCATCTACGTAACATGCCTGAAAGTCCACCTACTAGTCCGCCACTATAAATGTTCCCCCATTTTTTGTCTGTCAAGATGGTAACACTGTATCCTCTCAGTCTATTGGAAGTACATCAGACATTGCCAGCATTGTGCTCATTCATCTCCCCAACCCAATCCTAATAAAAATGGGATATCCTATCTTGAGACCCCATCCATTTATACATACTTTGTGCTGACATTACATCCTTAACCTGTTCAATATACTGCAAGGTCATGGGGAGCCCAAGAAGATCTTAGTAGAAACCATCCTGGTATGGGATGCCAATCTATTGCAGAGCTAACCTATACACACACACATGCACACATATGACACACACACATACAGTATATACAAACACACAGAGACTTATTCCAGACTCTGGAACAGTTTAGACTCACCAACTGGTTGCCTATTCAGTTCCCATCTCTGACTCATGTCACCTAACTTGCTGGGCTCAAACCGTACAAAAATAAATGCAATTGACAGTTTCATATCCTATACTTGTAAATCATCTTCCATTAAAGCATCAGACAGATATCCATCCATCCATTATCCAACCAACTATATCCTAACTACAGGGTCACGGGGGTCTGCTGGAGCCAATCCCAGCCTACACAGGGTGCAAGGCAGGAAACAAACCCCGGGCAGGGCGCCAGCCCACCGCAGGCATCACACAGATATACAAATATAATTTACAAACAAATATTTCATAGTAATAATAACACACAAAGGAAAAATCATGCAGATGTGGCAAACCACACAGATGTCAACAGCTTGTGATGATATCTCTCTATTGTATAAAAAAATCTCGGGACAAGACAAGACTTTTTCATAGAGACGAGACGTGACTTTCTCAGAGAGATACTTTCACGTCCCGTGAGACAAAAAGTGGATGACAAAGTAGAACGTCGTAAATAATTCAAAAGCTTTGACGCGATACACATGCAGAGCAGGTTAGATATAATGGAAGTACAAAAATTCGAAAGTCTCCAAAAAATGAAAGTAAAGATCGTATTAGTGCAAACAAATGGATATTATTACTCAGGGAAATAATGGAACAGCAAAAAGAGATTGAATATATTGTTCGGATTTAACTTTAAGTTGGAGACTTGTAGATCATCTAATTCGTGTTGCCATCAGGGAAAAGTAGTGCTTCTTCCCAATGAAGAGGCGTATCCGTGAGAATTAAAAGATTTGTTGTTTGGTAAAAATGAAATCCACATACACTGTCACGCTTGGGTCATAGAGTTACACAGATACATAGGAGATTTAAGAGACAGAAACATTATTCAGACAGTTCAAAAAAACATAAGTCTCTTTCAGGAGTGAATCGAGCTCCGTGTGTAGTCGCAGGAGACAATTAAAAGCGAGCAGGGGGCAAAGCCCCCTAGCGCTATATAAACTAAACTTTAATTAGCTTAATTTTTAAAAATGTAGATAATTCACACACTCTGATTGAAATGAATTAAGAGAGATAATATTTTATTGATTATGAAAAAACTTTTTTGAACTTGAGTAGCTGTATTGTGGGGTAGAAGAAAATGATTTCATAGGCTTTTAGGTAATTACGTTTCTATGTAAGCCTCAGTGATTGATCATATCTTGGCATGCCTGGGGTAGCCTGGTTTAAATGGTGTTTAAAATTACATTTTTATGTATTTGACTTAAGATACCTACTGTAATAATCAAGTAACCAATATCAATGACACTTAAATATGTCCCCATTATCAACTTTCAATGAATTTGCTTATGGCTTAGATGGCACAGCAT